>NC_091123.1:159995523-160338023 GCF_040183065.1 Periplaneta americana
TTTTTCAAATTCAAAACTAGCAAAAAATTTGGAAATAGCAAAAAATTTCAAACACTTTCAAAATACAAAACAATTCAAAATTTTTTAAGATTATAAAAATTAAAAAAAAAATAAAACAATTTTTTACAAATGTTGAAAATACGAAAAAATTTTCAGCAATAGTAAAAAATTTCAAAATTTTTCAGAATTCAAAAAAATTGTTATGCATATCCAAATTTTTAAAATTAAAAAAATTCAAATTTTTCGACATTCGGTAAAATTTCAAAACATTTGAGAATTAAAAAAAATATCAAAATTTCAAAATACCAAAAATTTTCAAAATTTTGCAAAAAAAAAAGAAATTTCAAAATTTTTCAGAAATCCAAAAAAATTTCGGAATCTTTAAAAATTTTGAAAATTTTTCAAAACTCAAAAAAAAAATTTAAAATTTTTAGTATTTTGAAAATTTTGAAGTTTTTTTGAATTTTGACAAATTTTGAAAATTTTTAAATTTCCGTAGTTTTTTTGAATTTTTGAAAAATTTTTAAAGTTATTTGAATTTTGAAAGATTTTGAATTTTTTTGCAAAATTTTTAGTTTTCGAATATTTAGATTTCGAAAATTTAGAAATTTTTTTGAAAATTCGAAATTTTATATTTGTACGAATTTTTGAAAATTTTGAAATTTTCTGGAATTTTGAAAATTTTTATATTTTGAAATCTTTTGAGAATTTTTAAATTTTTTAATGTTTTTAAATTTTGAAATTTTTTGAATTCTTAAATATTTGAAAATTTTTCATTATTTCGATATTTATTTATTTTTTAATTTTTGTAATTTAGAAAAATTTGGAAAATTTGGAATTTTTTTAATTCCGAAATATTTGGAAAAATTTTTGAATGTTGAAAAATTTGGATATTTTTTATTTTTTGAATTTTGAATTTTGAAAATTTTTCGAAATTTATTTTAAAAAATTCGGTGAAGGAATGAGTGAATCGTTAGTGATTGGGGAGTGAATAAGGAGTGACTCGGGAGTGAATCATTGGCAACTGAAAAGTGAATAAGTAGTGAATGGGTATTGATTCAGAAGTGATTGGGGGTGATTCGGGAGTGATCCAGGAGCTGCTAAAGCGTGAATAAAGAGTGAATCAGGAATGAATGGGATTGAATACAGAGTGACTGAAAAGTGAATCATGAGTGACTGTAGTGTATCAAGGGTGACTCGAGTGAATTAGTGACCAGGGAGTGAATGAATGACTTAGGAGTGAATAGGAGGGAATCAGGAGTGACTCGGGAATGCCAGGAGTGACTGGGGAGTGAACCAGGAGTGAATTGGAAGTGGTTCAAGAGTGACTTGGGAGTGAATCTGGTGTGAATTAGCAGTGTCTGGGGAGTGATTTTTGGAGTGACTGGGCAGTGAATCAAGAGTGACTGGGTAGTTTAAAAGGAGTGACTGAAGAGTGAACCAGGAGTGACTTGGGATTAAATGAGCAGTGACTTGCGAGTGAATTAGGAGTGACTGGGTGAGTGAACCTGGAACGACTATAGAGTGAATCAGAGTCTAGGGAGTGAATGAGTGACAATCAATAAGGAATGAGTGAATAAGGAGTGACCAGGCAGTTTATAAGGAGTGACTGAAGAGTGAATAAGGATTGACTGGCTGTGAATAAAGTGACTGATAAGTGAGTCAGGAGTGACTTCGTAGTGTATCAAGAGTGACTCGAGTGAATTAGGAGTGACCAGGGAGCGAATGAGTGACTCAGGAGTGACTAGGGGAATCAGGAGTGACTTGGGAGTGTGTCAGGAGTGACTGGAGTGAACCAGGATTGACTTCGGAGTGAATGAAGAGCGACGTAGGAGTGAATCTAGAGTGAATTTGCAGTGGCTTTGGAGTGAATTGGGAGTGACTGGAGAGTGAATTAGTGACAGTCTGGAATGACCGAGGAGTGAATCAGGAGTGACTGGGTGGTTTACAAGGAGTGACTCGGGAGAGGATCAGGAATGATTATGGAGCGAATGGGTGACTCGAGAGTGACTGGGGAGTGATCAGGAGTGATTAGGATGTGTATTAGTAGCGACCTCGCTCGGAGTGAGCAAGGAGCGACTTCGGAGTGAATCTGGAGTGAATTAGTAGTTCGGGAGGTAACTAGGAGTGACAAGGGAATGAATCTGGAGGGACCCGTGTGTTAATCAGGAATCAGGAGTGACTTACGTGAATCATGAGTGACCTATGAATGGATAAGGAGTGACTCGGGAGTGTATCAGGAGTGAGACGAGTGTATGAGAAGTGACTGGGGAGTGAATAAGTTGTCTTGAGAGTGAATCAATTGTTTGAGAGTGGATCAGGAGAGACTCGGTTGTGAATCGGGAGCGAATGTGGAATGAATCGGGAGTGAATGAGGAGTGAATCGGGAGTGGAGAAAAAAAAATTTAAACACTTTCAAATAATTTGAAAATCTAAAAATGGCAAACATTTTCGAAAGTCCAAAAAAATTAAAGAATAAAAAAAAAATCAGAATTTTCAACATTTTTCAAAATTCAAAACTACCAAAAAATTTTGAAATAGTAAAAAAATTCAAAGAGTTTCAAAATACAAAACAATTCAAAATTTTTTAAGATTCTAAAAATTAAAAAAATCCGAAAATTTTTTTACAAATGTTGAAAATTCGAAAAAATTTCAGCAATAGTAAAAAATTTGAAACATTTTCAGAATTAAAAAAAATTGTTATACATATCCAAATTTTTAAAATTAAAAAAAATTCAAATTTTTCGACATTCGGAAAAATTTCAAAACATTTGAGAATTAAAAAAAATATCAAAATTCAAAAATATTTAAAGATTTTAAAAATTCTCAATATTTTTCAAAATACCAAAAAAATTTCAAAATTTTTCAAAATTCAATAAAATTTAAAAAATTTTCAAAATTAAAAAAAATTGAAAATATTTCAAAATGCCAAAAATTTTCAAAATTTTCAAAAAAAGAAAGAAATTTCAAAATTTTTCAGAAATTCAAAATAATTTCGGAATCTTCAAAAATTTTGAAAATTTTTCAAAACTCAAAAAAATTAAAAAATTTTAGTATTTTGAAAGTTTTGAATTTTTTTTGGATTTTGACAAATTTTGAAAATTTTTAAATGTCCGTAGTTTTTTCGAATTTTTGAAAAATTTTAAACTTATTTAAATTTTGAAAGATTTTGAATTTTTTGCAGAATTTTCAACATTTTTCAAAATTCAAAACTACCAAAAAATTTTGAAATAGCAAAAAATTTCAAAGAGTTTCAAAATACAAAACAATTCAAAATTTTTTAAGATGCTAAAAATTAAAAAAATTAAAAAATTATTTTGCAAATTTTAAAAATTCGAAAAAATTTTGAGCAATAGTAACAAATTTCAAATTTTTTCAGAATTAAAAAAAATTGTTGTACATATCCAAATTTTTAAAATTAAAAAAAATTCAAATTTTTCGACATTCGGAAAAATTTCTAAACATTTGAGAATTAAAAAAAATATCAAAATTCAAAAATATTTTAAGATTTTAAAAATTCTCAATATTTTTCAAAATTTCAAAAATATTTCAAAATTTTTCAAAATTCAATAAAATTAAAAAGATTTTCAAAATTAAAAAAAAATTGAAAATATTTCAAAATACCAAAAATTTTCAAATTTTTGCAAAAAAAAAAAGAAATTTCAAAATTTTTCAGAAATTCAAAAAAATTTCGTAATCTTTAAAAATTTTGAAAATTTTTCAAAACTCAAAAAAAAAATTTAAAATTTTTAGTATTTTGAAAATTTTGAATTTTTTTTGGATTTTCAGAAATTTTGATAATTTTTAAATGTCCGTAGTTTTTTTTAATTTTTGAAAAATTTTTAATCTCATTTGAATTTTGAAAGATTTTGAATTTTTTTGTAGAATTTTCAACATTTTTCAAAATTCAAAACTACCAAAAAATTTTGAAATAGCAAAAAATTTCAAAAAGTTTCAAAATACAAAACAATTCAAGTTTCTTTAAGATTCTAAAAATTAAAAATATTAAAAAAATTTTTTACAAATGTTGAAAATTCGAAAAAATTTTCAGCAATAGTAACAAATTTCAAAATTTTTCAGAATTCAAAAGAATTGTTATACATATCCAAATTTTTAAAATTAAAAAAATTCAAATTTTTCGACATTCGGAAAAATTTCAAAACATTTGAGAATTAAAAAATATAAAAATTCAAAAATGTTTTAAGATTTTAAAAATTCTCAATATTTTTCAAATTTCAAAAAAATTTCAAAATTTTTCAAAATTCAATAAAACTAAAAAAATATTCAAAATACCAAAAATTTTCAAAATTTCCAAAAAAAAAAAGAAATTTCAAAATTTTTGAGAAATTAAAAAAAATTTAGGAATCTTTAAAAATTTTGAAAATTTTTCATAACTCAAAAAAAAATTAAAAATTTTTAGTATTTTGAAAATTTTGAATTTTTTTGGATTTTGACAAATTTTGAAAATTTTTAAATGTCCGTAGTTTTTTCGTATTTTTGAAAAATTTTAAACTTATTTGAATTTTGAAAGATTTTGAATTTTTTTGCAGAATTTTCAACATTTTTCAAAATTCAAAACTACCAAAAAATTTTGAAATAGCAAAAAATTTCAAAGAGTTTCAAAATACAAAACAATTCAAAATTTTTTAAGATTCTAAAAATTAAAAAATTAAAAAATTATTTTGCAAATGTTGAAAATTCGAAAAAATTTTCAGCAATAGTAACAAATTTCAAAATTTTTCAGAATTCAAAAGAATTGTTATACATATCCAAATTTTTAAAATTAAAAAATTCAAATTTTTCGACATTCGGAAAAATTTCAAAACATTTGACAATTAAAAAAATATAAAAATTCAAAAATGTTTTAAGATTTTAAAAATTCTCAATATTTTTCAAATTTCAAAAAAATTTCAAAATTTTTCAAAATTCAATAAAATTAAAAAATATTCAAAATACCAAAAATTTTCAAAATTTGCAAAAAAAAAAAAATTTCAAAATTTTTCAGAAATTCAAAAAAATTTCGGATTCTTTAAAAATTTTGAAAATTTTTCAAAACTCAAAAAAAAAAAAATAATAATTTTTAGTATTTTGAAAATTTTGAATTTTTTTGGATTTTGAGAAATTTTGAAAATTTTTAAATGTCCGTAGTTTTTTCGTATTTTTGAAAAATTTTAAACTTATTTGAATTTTGAAAGGTTTTGAATTTTTTTTGCAGAATTTTCAACATTTTTCAAAATTCAAAAGTACCAAAAAATTTTGAAATAGCAAAAAATTTCAAAGAGTTTCAAAATACAAAACAATTCAAAATTTTTTAAGATTCTAAAAATTAAAAAAATTAAAAAATTATTTTGCAAATGTTGAAAATTCGAAAACATTTTGAGCAATAGTAACAAATTTCAAAATTTTTCAGAATTAAAAAAAATTGTTATACCTATCAAAATTTTTAAAATTAAAAAAAAATCAAATTTTTCGACATTCGGAAAAATTTCAAATCATTTGAGAATTAAAAACAATATCAAAATTCAAAAATATTTTAAGATTTTAAAAATTCTCAATATTTTTCAAAATTCCAAAAAAATTTCAAAATTTTTCAAAATTCAATAAAATTAAAAAATTTTCCAAATTAAAAAAAATTGTAAATATTTCAAAATGCCAAAAATTTTCAAAATTTCCAAAAAAAAAAGAAATTTCAAAATTTTTCAGAAATTCAAAAAAATTTCAGAATCTTTAAAAATTTTGAAAATTTTTCAAAACTCAAAAAAAAATTAAAAAGTTTTAGTATTTTGAAAATTTGAATTTTTTTTTGGATTTTGACAAATTTTGAAAATTTTTAAATGTCCGTAGTTTTTTCGTATTTTTGAAAAATTTTAAACTTATTTGAATTTTGAAAGATTTTGAATTTTTTTGCAGAATATTCAACATTTTTCAAAATTCAAAACTACCAAAAAATTTTGAAATAGCAAAAAATGTCAAAGAGTTTCAAAATACAAAACAAATCAAAATTTTTTAAGATTCTAAAAATTAAAAAAATTAAAAAATTATTTTGCAAATGTTGAAAATTTGAAAAAATTTTGAGCAATAGTAACAAATTTCAAAAATTTTCAGAATTAAAAAAAATTGTTATACATATCCAAATTTTTAAAATTAAAAAAAATTCAAATTTTTCGACATTCGGAAAAATTTCAAAACATTTGAGAATAAAAAAAATATCAAAATTCAAAAATATTTTAAGATTTTAAAAATTCTCAATATTTTTCAAAATTCCAAAAAAATTTCAAAATTTTTCAAAATTCAATAAAATTAAAAAAATTTTCAAAATTAAAATAAATTGAAAATATTTCAAAATGCCAAAAATTTTCAAAATTTCCAAAAAAAAAAGAAATTTCAAAATTTTTCAGAAATTCAAAATAATTTCGGAATCTTTAAAAATTTTGAAAATTTTTCAAAACTCAAAAAAATTAAAAAATTTTAGTATTTTGAAAATTTTGAATTTTTTTTGGATTTTGACAAATTTTGAAAATTTTTAAATGTCCGTAGTTTTTTCGAATTTTTGAAAAATTTTAAACTTATTTAAATTTTGAAGGATTTTGAATTTTTTTGCAGAATTTTCAACATTTTTCAAAATTCAAAACTACCAAAAAATTTTGAAATAGCAAATATTTCAAAGAGTTTCAAAATACAAAACAATTCAAAATTTTTTAAGATGCTAAAAATTTAAAAAATTCAAAAATTATTTTGCAAATTTTGAAAATTCGAAAAAATTTTGAGCAATAGTAACAAATTTCAAAATTTTTCGGAATTAAAAAAAATTGTTATACATATCCAAATTTTTAAAATAAAAAAAAAATTCAAATTTTTCGACATTCGGAAAAATTTCAAAACATTTGAGAATTAAAAAAAATATCAAAATTCAAAAATATTTTAAGATTTTAAAAATTCTCAATATTTTTCAAAATTCCAAAAATATTTCAAAATTTTTCAAAATTCATAAAAATTAAAAAGATTTTCAAAATTAAAAAAAAATTGAAAATATTTCAAAATACCAAACATTTTCAAAATTTTGCAAAAAAAAAAAAGAAATTTCAAAATTTTTCAGAAATTCAAAAAAATTTCGTAATCTTTAAAAATTTTTAAAATTTTTCAAAACTCAAAAAAAAATTTTAAATTTTTAGTATTTTGAAAATTTTGAATTTTTTTTGGATTTTGAGAAATTTTGATAATTTTTAAATGTTCGTAGTTTTTTTGAATTTTTGAAAAATTTTTAAACTCATTTGAATTTTGAAAGATTTTCAATTTTTTTGTAGAATTTTCAACATTTTTCAAAATTCAAAACTACCAAAAAATTTTGAAATAGCAAAATATTTCAAAAAGTTTCAAAATACAAAACAATTCAAGTTTCTTTAAGATTCTAAAAATTAAAAATATTAAAAAAATTTTTTACAAATGTTGAAAATTCGAAAAAATTTTCAGCAATAGTAACAAATTTCAAAATTTTTCAGAATTCAAAAGAATTGTTATACATATCCAAATTTTTAAAATTAAAAAAATTCAAATTTTTCGACATTCGGAAAAATTTCAAAACATTTGAGAATTAAAAAATATAAAAATTCAAAAATGTTTTAAGATTTTAAAAATTCTCAATATTTTTCAAATTTCAAAAAAAATTTCAAAATTTTTCAAAATTCAATAAAACTAAAAAAAATAGTCAAAATACCAAAAATTTTCAAAATTTCCAAAAAAAAAAAGAAATTTCAAAATTTTTGAGAAATTCAAAAAAATTTCGGAATCTTTAAAAATTTTGAAAATTTTTCAAAACTCAAAAAAAAATTAAAAATTGTTAGTATTTTGAAAATTTTGAATTTTTTTGGATTTTGACAAATTTTGAAAATTTTTAAACTTATTTGAATTTTGAAAGATTTTGAATTTTTTTGCAGAATTTTCAACATTTTTCAAAATTCAAAACTACCAAAAAATTTTGAAATAGCAAAAAATTTCAAAGAGTTTCAAAATACAAAACAATTCAAAATTTTTTAAGATTCTAAAAATTAAAAAATTAAAAAATTATTTTGCAAATGTTGAAAATTCGAAAAAATTTTCAGCAATAGTAACAAATTTCAAAATTTTTCAGAATTCAAAAGAATTGTTATACATATCAAAATTTTTAAAATTAAAAAAAAATCAAATTTTTCGACATTCGGAAAAATTTCAAAACATTTGACAATTAAAAAAATATAAAAATTCAAAAATGTTTTAAGATTTTAAAAATTCTCAATATTTTTCAAATTTCAAAAAAATTTCAAAATTTTTCAAAATTCAATAAAATTAAAAAATATTGAAAATACCAAAAATTTTCAAAATTTCCAAAAAAAAAAAATTTCAAAATTTTTCAGAAATTCAAAAAAATTTCGGAATCTTTAAAAATTTTGAAAATTTTTCAAAACTCAAAAAAAAATTAATAAGTTTTAGTATTTTGAAAATTTTGAATTTTTTTGGATTTTGAGAAATTTTGAAAATTTTTAAATGTCCGTAGTTTTTTCGTATTTTTGAAAAATTTTAAACTTATTTGAATTTTGAAAGATTTTGAATTTTTTTTGCAGAATTTTCAACATTTTTCAAAATTCAAAACTACCAAAAAATTTTGAAATAGCAAAAAATTTCAAAGAGTTTCAAAATACAAAACAATTCAAAATTTTTTAAGATTCTAAAAATTAAAAAAATTAAAAAATTATTTTGCAAATGTTGAAAATTCGAAAAAATTTTGAGCAATAGTAACAAGTTTCAAAATTTTTCAGAATTAAAAAAAATTGTTATACATATCAAAATTTTTAAAATTAAAAAAAAAATCAAATTTTTCGACATTCGGAAAAATTTCAAATCATTTGAGAATTAAAAAATATATCAAAATTCAAAAATATTTTAAGATTTTAAAAATTCTCAATATTTTTCAAAATTCCAAAAAAATTTCAAAATTTTTCAAAATTCAATAAAATTAAAAATTTTCCAAATAAAAAAAATTGAAAATATTTCAAAATACCAAAAATTTTCAAAATTTCCAAAAAAAAAGAAATTTCAAAATTTTTGAGAAATTAAAAAAATTTCGGAATCTATAAAAATTTTGAAAATTTTTCAAAACTCAAAAAAAATTTAAAAATTTTTAGTATTTTGAAAATTTTGAATTTTTTTGGATTTTGACAAATTTTGAAGATTTTTAAATGTCCGTAGTTTTTTCGTATTTTTGAAAAATTTTAAACTTATTTGAATATTGAAAGATTTTGAATTTTTTTGCAGAATTTTCAACATTTTTCAAAATTCAAAACTACCAAAAAATTTTGAAATAGCAAAAAATTTCAAAGAGTTTCAAAATACAAAACAATTCAAAATTTTTTAAGATTCTAAAAATTAAAAAATTAAAAAATTATTTTGCAAATGTTGAAAATTCGAAAAAATTTTGAGCAATAGTAACAAATTTAAAAATTTTTCAGAATTAAAAAAAATTGTTATACATATCCAAATTTTTTAATTAAAAAAATTCAAATTTTTCGACATTCGGAAAAATTTCAAATCATTTCAGAATTAAAAAAAAAATTTGAAAATTCAAAAATATTTTAAGATTTTAAAAATTCTCAATATTTTTCAAAATTCCAAAAAAATTTCAAAATTTTTCAAAATTCAATAAATTTAAAAAAATTTTCAAAATTAAAAAAAATTGAAAATATTTCAAAATGCCAAAAATTTTCAAAATTTCCAAAAAAAAAGAAATTTCAAAATTTTTCAGAAATTAAAAAAAATTTCGGAATCTTTAAAAATTTTGAAAATTTTTCAAAACTAAAAAAAAAATTAAAAATTTTTAGTATTTTGAAAATTTTGAATTTTTTTGGATTTTGACAAATTTTGAAAATTTTTAAATGTCCGTAGTTTTTTCGTATTTTTGAAAAATTTTAAACTTATTTGAATTTTGAAAGATTTTGAAATTTTTTGCAGAATTTTCAACATTTTTCAAAATTCAAAACTACCAAAAAATTTTGAAATAGCAAAAAATTTCAAAGAGTTTCAAAATACAAAACAATTCAAAATTTTTTAAGATTCTAAAAATTAAAAAATTAAAAAATTATTTTGCAAATGTTGAAAATTCGAAAAAATTTTCAGCAATAGTAACAAATTTCAAAATTTTTCAGAATTCAAAAGAATTGTTATACATATCCAAATTTTTAAAATTAAATTCAAATTTTTCGACATTCGGAAAAATTTCAAAACATTTGACAATTAAAAAAATATAAAAATTCAAAAATGTTTTAAGATTTTAAAAATTCTCAATATTTTTCAAATTTCAAAAAAATTTCAAAATTTTTCAAAATTCAATAAAATTAAAAAATATTCAAAATACCAAAAATTTTCAAAATTTCCAAAAAAAAAAAAATTTCAAAATTTTTCAGAAATTCAAAAAAATTTCGGAATCTTTAAAAATTTTGAAAATTTTTCAAAACTGAAAAAAAAATTAAAAATTTTAGTATTTTGAAAATTTTGAATTTTTTTGGATTTTGAGAAATTTTGAAAATTTTTAAATGTCCGTAGTTTTTTCGTATTTTTGAAAAATTTTAAACTTATTTGAATTTTGAAAGATTTTGAATTTTTTTTTGCAGAATTTTCAACATTTTTCAAAATTCAAAACTACCAAAAAATTTTGAAATAGCAAAAAATTTCAAAGAGTTTCAAAATACAAAACAATTCAAAATTTTTTAAGATTCTAAAAATTAAAAAAATTAAAAAATTATTTTGCAAATGTTGAAAATTCGAAAAAATTTTGAGCAATAGTAACAAGTTTCAAAATTTTTCAGAATTAAAAAAAATTGTTATACATATCAAAATTTTTAAAATTAAAAAAAAATCAAATTTTTCGACATTCGGAAAAATTTCAAATCATTTGAGAATTAAAAAAATATCAAAATTCAAAAATATTTTAAGATTTTAAAAATTCTCAATATTTTTCAAAACTCCAAAAAAATTTCAAAATTTTTCAAAATTCAATAAAATTAAAAAATTTTCCAAATTAAAAAAAATTGAAAATATTTCAAAATGCCAAAAATTTTCAAAATTTCCAAAAAAAAAAAGAAATTTCAAAATTTTTCAGAAATTCAAAAAAATTTCAGAATCTTTAAAAATTTTGAAAATTTTTCAAAACTCAAAAAAAATTAAAAATTTTTAGTATTTTGAAAATTTTGAATTTTTTTTTGGATTTTGACAAATTTTGAAAATTTTTAAATGTCCGTAGTTTTTTCGTATTTTTGAAAAATTTTAAACTTATTTGAATTTTGAAAGATTTTGAATTTTTTTGCTTAATCAACATTTTTCTAAATTCAAAACTACCAAAAAATTTTGAAATAGCAAAAAATTTCAAAGAGTTTCAAAATACAAAACAATTCAAAATTTTTTAAGATTCTAAAAATTAAAAAAATTTAAAAATTATTTTGCAAATGTTGAAAATTCGAAAAAATTTTGAGCAATAGTAACAAATTTCAAAATTTTTAATAATTAAAAAAAATTGTTATACATATCAAAATTTTTAAAATTAAAAAAAAATCAAATTTTTCGACATTCGGAAAAATTTCAAATCATTTGAGAATTAAAAAAAATATCAAAATTCAAAAATATTTTAAGATTTTAAAAATTCTCAATATTTTTCAAAATTCCAAAAAAATTTCAAAATTTTTCAAAATTCAATAAAATTAAAAAATTTTCCAAATTAAAAAAAATTGAAAATATTTCAAAATACCAAAAATTTTAAACTTATTTGAATTTTGAAAGATTTTGAATTTTTTTGCAGAATTTTCAACATTTTTCAAAATTCAAAACTACCAAAAAATTTTGAAATAGCAAAAAATTTCAAAGAGTTTCAAAATACAAAATAATTCAAAATTTTTTAAGATTCTAAAAATTAAAAAATTAAAAAATTATTTTGCAAATGTTGAAAATTCGAAAAAATTTTGAGCAATAGTAACAAATTTCAAAATTTTTCAGAATTAAAAAAAATTGTTATACATATCCAAATTTTTTAAATTAAAAAATTTAAAATTTTTCGACATTCGGAAAAATTTCAAATCATTTCAGAATTAAAAAAAAAATATGAAAATTCAAAAATATTTTAAGATTTTAAAAATTCTCAATATTTTTCAAAATTCCAAAAAAATTTCAAAATTTTTCAAAATTCAATAAATTTAAAAGAATTTTCAAAATTAAAAAAAATTGAAAATATTTCAAAATGCCAAAAATTTTCAAAATTTCCAAAAAAAAAGAAATTTCAAAATTTTTCAGAAATTAAAAAAAATTTCGGAATCTTTAAAAATTTTGAAAATTTTTCAAAACTCAAAAAAAAAAATTTAAAATTTTTTGTATTTTGAAAATTTTGAATTTTTTTTGGATTTTGAGAAATTTTGATAATTTTTAAATGTTCGTAGTTTTTTTGAATTTTTGAAAAAATTTTAAACTCATTTGAATTTTGAAAGATTTTGAATTTTTTTGTAGAATTTTCAACATTTTTCAAAATTCAAAACTACCAAAAAATTTTGAAATAGCAAAAAATTTCAAAAAGTTTCAAAATACAAAAAAATTCAAAATTTTTTAAGATCCTAAAAATTTAAAAAATTCAAAAATTATTTTGCAAATGTTGAAAATTCGAAAAAATTTTCAGCAATAGTAACAAATTTCAAAATTTTTCAGAATTCAAAAGAATTGTTATACATATCCAAATTTTTAAAATTAAATTCAAATTTTTCGACATTCGGAAAAATTTCAAAACATTTGACAATTAAAAAAATATAAAAATTCAAAAATGTTTTGAGATTTTAAAAATTCTCAATATTTTTCAAATTTCAAAAAAATTTCAAAATTTTTCAAAATTCAATAAAATTAAAAAATATTCAAAATACCAAAAATTTTCAAAATTTCCAAAAAAAAAAAATTTCAAAATTTTTCAGAAATTCAAAAAAATTTCGGAATCTTCAAAAATTTTGAAAATTTTTCAAAACTGAAAAAAAAATTAAAAATTTTAGTATTTTGAAAATTTTGAATTTTTTTGGATTTTGAGAAATTTTGAAAATTTTTAAATGTCCGTAGTTTTTTCGTATTTTTGAAAAATTTTAAACTTATTTGAATTTTGAAAGATTTTGAATTTTTTTTGCAGAATTTTCAACATTTTTCAAAATTCAAAACTACCAAAAAATTTTGAAATAGCAAAAAATTTCAAAGAGTTTCAAAATACAAAACAATTCAAAATTTTTAAGATTCTAAAAATTAAAAAAATTAAAAAATTATTTTGCAAATGTTGAAAATTCGAAAAAATTTTGAGCAATAGTAACAAGTTTCAAAATTTTTCAGAATTAAAAAAAATTGTTATACATATCAAAATTTTTAAAATTAAAAAAAAAATCAAATTTTTCGACATTCGGAAAAATTTCAAATCATTTGAGAATTAAAAAAAATATCAAAATTCAAAAATATTTTAAGATTTTAAAAATTCTCAATATTTTTCAAAATTCCAAAAAAATTTCAAAATTTTTCAAAATTCAATAAAATTAAAAAATTTTCCAAATTAAAAAAAATTGAAAATATTTGAAAATGCCAAAAATTTTCAAAATTTCCAAAAAAAAAAAGAAATTTCAAAATTTTTCAGAAATTCAAAAAAATTTCAGAATCTTTAAAAATTTTGAAAATTTTTCAAAACTCAAAAAAAATTAAAAATTTTTAGTATTTTGAAAATTTTGAATTTTTTTTTGGATTTTGACAAATTTTGAAAATTTTTAAATGTCCGTAGTTTTTTCGTATTTTTGAAAAATTTTAAACTTATTTGAATTTTGAAAGATTTTGAATTTTTTTGCAGAATATTCAACATTTTTCAAAATTCAAAACTACCAAAAAATTTAGAAATAGCAAAAAATTTCAAAGAGTTTCAAAATACAAAACAATTCAAAATTTTTTAAGATTCTAAAAATTAAAAAAATTCAAAAATTATTTTGCAAATGTTGAAAATTTGAAAAAATTTTGAGCAATAGTAACAAATTTCAAAATTTTTCAGAATTAAAAAAAATTGTTATACATATCCAAATTTTTAAAATTAAAAAAAATTCAAATTTTTCGACATTCGGAAAAATTTCAAAACATTTGAGAATTAAAAAAAATATCAAAATTCAAAAATATTTTAAGATTTTAAAAATTCTCAATATTTTTCAAAATTCCAAAAAAATTTCAAAATTTTTGAAAATTCAATAAAATTAAAAAAATTTTCAAAATTAAAATAAATTGAAAATATTTCAAAATGCCAAAAATTTTCAAAATTTCCAAAAAAAAAAGAAATTTCAAAATTTTTCAGAAATTCAAAATAATTTCGGAATCTTTAAAAATTTTGAAAATTTTTCAAAACTCAAAAAAATTAAAAAAATTTAGTATTTTGAAAATTTTGAATTTTTTTTTGGATTTTGACAAATTTTGAAAATTTTTAAATGTCCGTATTTTTTCGAATTTTTGAAAAATTTTAAACTTATTTAAATTTTGAAAGATTTTGAATTTTTTTGCAGAATTTTCAACATTTTTCAAAATTCAAAACTACCAAAAAATTTTGAAATAGCAAAAAATTTCAAAGAGTTTCAAAATACAAAACAATTCAAGTTTCTTTAAGATTCTAAAAATTAAAAAAATTAAAAAAATGTTTTACAAATGTTGAAAATTCGAAAAAATTTTCAGCAATAGTAACAAATTTCAAAATTTTTCCGAATTCAAAAGAATTGTTATACATATCAAAATTTTTAAAATTAAAAAAATTCAAATTTTTCGACATTCGGAAAAATTTCAAAACATTTGAGAATTAAAAAATATAAAAATTCAAAAATGTTTTAAGATTTTAAAAATTCTCAATATTTTTCAAATTTCAAAAAAATTTCAAAATTTTTCAAAATTCAATAAAACTAAAAAAATATTCAAAATACCAAAAATTTTCAAAATTTCCAAAAAAAAAAGAAATTTCAAAATTTTTGAGAAATTCAAAAAAATTTCGGAATCTTTAAAAATTTTGAAAATTTTTCAAAACTCAAAAAAAAATTAATAATTTTTAGTATTTTGAAAATTTTGAATTTTTTTGGATTTTGAGAAATTTTGAAAATTTTTAAATGTCCGTAGTTTTTTCGTATTTTTGAAAAATTTTAAACTTATTTGAATTTTGAAAGATTTTGAATTTTTTTTGCAGAATTTTCAACATTTTTCAAAATTCAAAACTACCAAAAAATTTTGAAATAGCAAAAAATTTCAAAGAGTTTCAAAATACAAAACAATTCAAAATTTTTTAAGATTCTAAAAATTAAAAAAATTAAAAAATTATTTTGCAAATGTTGAAAATTCGAAAAAATTTTGAGCAATAGTAACAAATTTCAAAATTTTTCAGAATTAAAAAAAATTGTTATACATATCAAAATTTTTAAAATTAAAAAAAAATCAAATTTTTCGACATTCGGAAAAATTTCAAATCATTTGAGAATTAAAAAAAATATCAAAATTCAAAAATATTTTAAGATTTTAAAAATTCTCAATATTTTTCAAAATTCCAAAAAAATTTCAAAATTTTTCAAAATTCAATAAAATTAAAAAATTTTCCAAATTAAAAAAAATTGAAAATATTTCAAAATACCAAAAATTTTCAAAATTTCCAAAAAAGAAATTTCAAAATTTTTGAGAAATTAAAAAAAATTTCGGAATCTATAAAAATTTTGAAAATTTTTCAAAACTCAAAAAAAATTTAAAAATTTTTAGTTTTTTTGAAAATTTTGAATTTTTTTGGATTTTGACAAATTTTGAAGATTTTTAAATGTCCGTAGTTTTTTCGTATTTTTGAAAAATTTTAAACTTATTTGAATTTTGAAAGATTTTGAATTTTTTTGCAGAATTTTCAACATTTTTCAAAATTCAAAACTACCAAAAATTTTGAAATAGAAAAAAATTTCAAAAAGTTTCAAAATACAAAACAGTTCAAGTTTCTTTAAGATTCTAAAAATTAAAAAAATTAAAAAATTTTTTTACAAATGTTGAAAATTCGAAAAAATTTTCAGCAATAGTAACAAATTCCAAAATTTTTCAGAATTCAAAAGAATTGTTATACATATCCAAACTTTTAAAATTAAAAAATTCAAATTTTTCGACATTCGGAAAAATTTCAAAATATTTGACAATTAAAAAAATATAAAAATTCAAAAATGTTTTAAGATTTTAAAAATTCTCAATATTTGCAAATTTCAAAAAAATTTCAAAATTTTTCAAAATTCAATAAAATTAAAAAAATATTCAAAATACCTAAAATTTTCAAAATTTCCAAAAAAAAAAAGAAATTTCAAAATTTTTCATAAGTTCAAAAAAATTTCGTAATCTTTAAAAATTTTGAAAATTTTTCAAAACTCAAAAAAAAATTAAAAATTTTTATTATTTTGAAAATTTTGAATTTTTTTGGATTTTGACAAGTTTTGAAAATTTTTAAATGTTCGTAGTTTTTTTGAATTTTTGAAAAATTTTTAAACTCATTTGAATTTTGAAAGATTTTGAATTTTTTTGGAGTATTCTCAACATTTTTCAAAATTCAAAACTACCAAAAAATTTTGAAATAGAAAAAAATTTCAAAAAGTTTCAAAATACAAAACAATTCAAGTTTCTTTAAGATTCTAAAAATTAAAAAAATTAAAAAATTTTTTTACAAATGTTGAAAATTCGAAAAAATTTTCAGCAATAGTAACAAATTTCAAAATTTTTCAGAATTCAAAAGAATTGTTATACATATCCAAATTTTTGAAATTAAAAAAATTCAAATTTTTCGACATTCGGAAAAATTTCAAAACATTTGAGAATTAAAAAAATATAAAAATTCAAAAATGTTTTAAGATTTTAAAAATTCTCAATATTTTTCAAATTTCAAAAAAATTTCAAAATTTTTCAAAATTCAATAAAATTAAAAAAAAATTCAAAATACCAAAAATTTTCAAAATTTCCAAAAAAAAAAAGAAATTTCAAAATTTTTCAGAAATTCAAAAAAATTTCGGAATCTTTAAAAATTTTGAAAATTTTTCAAAACTCAAAAAAAAATTAAAAATTTTTAGTATTTTGAATTTTTTTAATTTTTTTGGATTTTGACAAATTTTGAAAATTTTTAAATGTCCGTAGTTTTTTCGTATTTTTGAAAAATTTTAAACTCATTTGAATTTTGAAAGATTTTGAATTTTTTTGCAGAATTTTCAACATTTTTCAAAATTCAAAACTACCAAAAAATTTTGAAATAGCAAAAAATTTCAAAGAGTTTCAAAATACAAAACAATTGAAAATTTTTTAAGATTCTAAAAATTAAAAAAATTAAAAAATTATTTTGCAAATGTTGAAAATTCGAAAAAATTTTCAGCAATAGTAACAAATTTCAAAATTTTTCAGAATTCAGAAGAATTGTTATACATATCCAAATTTTTAAAATTAAAAAATTCAAATTTTTCGACATTCGGAAAAATTTCAAAACATTTGACAATTAAAAAAATATCAAAATTCAAAAATGTTTTAAGATTTTAAAAATTCTCAATATTTTTCAAATTTCAAAAAAATTTCAAAATTATTCAAAATTCAATAAAAGTAAAAATATATTCAAAATACCTAAAATTTTCAAAATTTCCAAAAAAAAAATTCAAAATTTTTCAGAAATTCAAAAAAATTTCGGAATCTTTAAAAATTTTGAAAATTTTTCAAAACTCAAAAAAAATTAATAATTTTTAGTATTTTGAAAATTTTGAATTTTTTTTGGATTTTGAGAAATTTTGAAAATTTTTAAATGTCCGTAGTTTTTTCGTATTTTTGAAAAATTTTAAACTTATTTGAATTTTGAAAGATTTTGAATTTTTTTGCAGAATTTTCAACATTTTTAAAAAAATATCAAAATTCAAAAATGTTTTAAGATTTTAAAAATTCTCAATATTTTTCAAATTTCAAAAAAATTTCAAAATTTTTCAAAATTCAATAAAATTAAAAAAATATTCAAAATACCTACAATTTTCAAAATTTCCAAAAAAAAAAGAAATTTCAAAATTTTTCAGAACCTCAAAAAAATTTCGGAATCTTTAAAAATTTTGAAAATTTTTCAAAACTCAAAAAAAAATTAAAAATTTTTAGTAATTTGAAAATTTTGAATTTTTTTGGATTTTGACAAACTTTGAAAATTTTTAAATGTCCGTAGTTTTTTCGTATTTTTGAAAAATTTTAAACTTATTTGAATTTTGAAAGATTTTGAATTTTTTTGCAGAATTTTCAACATTTTTCAAAATTCAAAACTACCAAAAAATTTTGAAATAGCAAAAAATTTCAAAAAGTTTCAAAATACAAAACAATTCAAGTTTCTTTAAGATTCTAAAAATTAAAAAAATTAAAAATTTTTTTACAAATGTTGAAAATTCGAAAAAAGTTTCAGCAATAGTAACAAATTTCAAAATTTTTCAGAATTCAAAAGAATTGTTATACATATCCAAATTTTTAAAATTAAATTCAAATTTTTCGACATTCGGAAAAATTTCAAAACATTTGACAATTAAAAAAATATAAAAATTCAAAAATGTTTTAAGATTTTAAAAATTCTCAATATTTTTCAAATTTCAAAAAAATTTCAAAATTTTTCAAAATTCAATAAAATTAAAAAATATTCAAAATACCAAAAATTTTCAAAATTTCCAAAAAAAAAAAATTTCAAAATTTTTCAGAAATTCAAAAAAATTTCGGAATCTTTAAAAATTTTGAAAATTTTTCAAAACTGAAAAAAAAATTAAAAATTTTAGTATTTTGAAAATTTTGAATTTTTTTGGATTTTGAGAAATTTTGAAAATTTTTAAATGTCCGTAGTTTTTTCGTATTTTTGAAAAATTTTAAACTTATTTGAATTTTGAAAGATTTTGAATTTTTTTTGCAGAATTTTCAACATTTTTCAAAATTCAAAACTACCAAAAAATTTTGAAATAGCAAAAAATTTCAAAGAGTTTCAAAATACAAAACAATTCAAAATTTTTAAGATTCTAAAAATTAAAAAAATTAAAAAATTATTTTGCAAATGTTGAAAATTCGAAAAAATTTTGAGCAATAGTAACAAGTTTCAAAATTTTTCAGAATTAAAAAAAATTGTTATACATATCAAAATTTTTAAAATTAAAAAAAAAATCAAATTTTTCGACATTCGGAAAAATTTCAAATCATTTGAGAATTAAAAAAAATATCAAAATTCAAAAATATTTTAAGATTTTAAAAATTCTCAATATTTTTCAAAATTCCAAAAAAATTTCAAAATTTTTCAAAATTCAATAAAATTAAAAAATTTTCCAAATTAAAAAAAATTGAAAATATTTGAAAATGCCAAAAATTTTCAAAATTTCCAAAAAAAAAAAGAAATTTCAAAATTTTCCAGAAATTCAAAAAAATTTCAGAATCTTTAAAAATTTTGAAAATTTTTCAAAACTCAAAAAAAATTAAAAATTTTTAGTATTTTGAAAATTTTGAATTTTTTTTTGGATTTTGACAAATTTTGAAAATTTTTAAATGTCCGTAGTTTTTTCGTATTTTTGAAAAATTTTAAACTTATTTGAATTTTGAAAGATTTTGAATTTTTTTGCAGAATATTCAACATTTTTCAAAATTCAAAACTACCAAAAAATTTAGAAATAGCAAAAAATTTCAAAGAGTTTCAAAATACAAAACAATTCAAAATTTTTTAAGATTCTAAAAATTAAAAAAATTCAAAAATTATTTTGCAAATGTTGAAAATTTGAAAAAATTTTGAGCAATAGTAACAAATTTCAAAATTTTTCAGAATTAAAAAAAATTGTTATACATATCCAAATTTTTAAAATTAAAAAAAATTCAAATTTTTCGACATTCGGAAAAATTTCAAAACATTTGAGAATTAAAAAAAATATCAAAATTCAAAAATATTTTAAGATTTTAAAAATTCTCAATATTTTTCAAAATTCCAAAAAAATTTCAAAATTTTTGAAAATTCAATAAAATTAAAAAAATTTTCAAAATTAAAATAAATTGAAAATATTTCAAAATGCCAAAAATTTTCAAAATTTCCAAAAAAAAAAGAAATTTCAAAATTTTTCAGAAATTCAAAATAATTTCGGAATCTTTAAAAATTTTGAAAATTTTTCAAAACTCAAAAAAATTAAAAAAATTTAGTATTTTGAAAATTTTGAATTTTTTTTTGGATTTTGACAAATTTTGAAAATTTTTAAATGTCCGTAGTTTTTTCGAATTTTTGAAAAATTTTAAACTTATTTAAATTTTGAAAGATTTTGAATTTTTTTGCAGAATTTTCAACATTTTTCAAAATTCAAAACTACCAAAAAATTTTGAAATAGCAAAAAATTTCAAAGAGTTTCAAAATACAAAACAATTCAAGTTTCTTTAAGATTCTAAAAATTAAAAAAATTAAAAAAATGTTTTACAAATGTTGAAAATTCGAAAAAATTTTCAGCAATAGTAACAAATTTCAAAATTTTTCAGAATTCAAAAGAATTGTTATACATATCAAAATTTTTAAAATTAAAAAAATTCAAATTTTTCGACATTCGGAAAAATTTCAAAACATTTGAGAATTAAAAAATATAAAAATTCAAAAATGTTTTAAGATTTTAAAAATTCTCAATATTTTTCAAATTTCAAAAAAATTTCAAAATTTTTCAAAATTCAATAAAACTAAAAAAATATTCAAAATACCAAAAATTTTCAAAATTTCCAAAAAAAAAGAAATTTCAAAATTTTTGAGAAATTCAAAAAAATTTCGGAATCTTTAAAAATTTTGAAAATTTTTCAAAACTCAAAAAAAAATTAATAATTTTTAGTATTTTGAAAATTTTGAATTTTTTTGGATTTTGAGAAATTTTGAAAATTTTTAAATGTCCGTAGTTTTTTCGTATTTTTGAAAAATTTTAAACTTATTTGAATTTTGAAAGATTTTGAATTTTTTTTGCAGAATTTTCAACATTTTTCAAAATTCAAAACTACCAAAAAATTTTGAAATAGCAAAAAATTTCAGAGTTTCAAAATACAAAACAATTCAAAATTTTTTAAGATTCTAAAAATTAAAAAAATTAAAAAATTATTTTGCAAATGTTGAAAATTCGAAAAAATTTTGAGCAATAGTAACAAATTTCAAAATTTTTCAGAATTAAAAAAAATTGTTATACATATCAAAATTTTTAAAATTAAAAAAAAATCAAATTTTTCGACATTCGGAAAAATTTCAAATCATTTGAGAATTAAAAAAAATATCAAAATTCAAAAATATTTTAAGATTTTAAAAATTCTCAATATTTTTCAAAATTCCAAAAAAATTTCAAAATTTTTCAAAATTCAGTAAAATTAAAAAATTTTCCAAATTAAAAAAAATTGAAAATATTTCAAAATACCAAAAATTTTCAAAATTTCCAAAAAAGAAATTTCAAAATTTTTGAGAAATTAAAAAAAATTTCGGAATCTATAAAAATTTTGAAAATTTTTCAAAACTCAAAAAAAATTTAAAAATTTTTAGTTTTTTTGAAAATTTTGAATTTTTTTGGATTTTGACAAATTTTGAAGATTTTTAAATGTCCGTAGTTTTTTCGTATTTTTGAAAAATTTTAAACTTATTTGAATTTTGAAAGATTTTGAATTTTTTTGCAGAATTTTCAACATTTTTCAAAATTCAAAACTACCAAAAAATTTTGAAATAGAAAAAAATTTCAAAAAGTTTCAAAATACAAAACAATTCAAGTTTCTTTAAGATTCTAAAAATTAAAAAAATTAAAAAATTTTTTTACAAATGTTGAAAATTCGAAAAAATTTTCAGCAATAGTAACAAATTCCAAAATTTTTCAGAATTCAAAAGAATTGTTATACATATCCAAACTTTTAAAATTAAAAAATTCAAATTTTTCGACATTCGGAAAAATTTCAAAACATTTGACAATTAAAAAAATATAAAAATTCAAAAATGTTTTAAGATTTTAAAAATTCTCAATATTTGCAAATTTCAAAAAAATTTCAAAATTTTTCAAAATTCAATAAAATTAAAAAAATATTCAAAATACCTAAAATTTTCAAAATTTCCAAAAAAAAAAAGAAATTTCAAAATTTTTCATAAGTTCAAAAAAATTTCGTAATCTTTAAAAATTTTGAAAATTTTTCAAAACTCAAAAAAAATTAAAAATTTTTAGTAATTTGAAAATTTTGAATTTTTTTGGATTTTGACAAATTTTGAAAATTTTTAAATGTCCGTAGTTTTTTCGTATTTTTGAAAAATTTTAAACTTATTTGAATTTTGAAAGATTTTGAATTTTTTTGCAGAATTTTCAACATTTTTCAAAATTCAAAACTACCAAAAAATTTTGAAATAGGAAAAAATTTCAAAAAGTTTCAAAATACAAAACAATTCAAGTTTCTTTAAGATTCTAAAAATTAAAAAAATTAAAAAATTTTTTTACAAATGTTGAAAATTCGAAAAAATTTTCAGCAATAGTAACAAATTTCAAAATTTTTCAGAATTCAAAAGAATTGTTATACATATCCAAATTTTTAAAATTAAAAAATTCAAATTTTTCGACATTCGGAAAAATTTCAAAACATTTGACAATTAAAAAAATATCAAAATTCAAAAATGTTTTAAGATTTTAAAAATTCTCAATATTTTTCAAATTTCAAAAAAAATTCAAAATTATTCAAAATTCAATAAAATTAAAAAAATATTCAAAATACCAAAAATTTTCAAAATTTCCAAAAAAAAAAAAATTTAAAATTTTTCAGAAATTCAAAAAAATTTCGGAATCTTTAAAAATTTTGAAAATTTTTCAAAACTCAAAAAAAATTAATAATTTTTAGTATTTTGAAAATTTTGAATTTTTTTGGATTTCTGAGAAATTTTGAAAATTTTTAAATGTCCGTAGTTTTTTCGTATTTTTGAAAAATTTTAAACTTATTTGAATTTTGAAAGATTTTGAATTTTTTTGCAGAATTTTCAACATTTTTAAAAAAATATCAAAATTCAAAAATGTTTTAAGATTTTAAAAATTCTCAATATTTTTCAAATTTCAAAAAAATTTCAAAATTTTTCAAAATTCAATAAAATTAAAAAAATATTCAAAATACCTACAATTTTCAAAATTTCCAAAAAAAAAAAAGAAATTTCAAAATTTTTCAGAAGTTCAAAAAAATTTCGGAATCTTTAAAAATTTTGAAAGTTTTCAAAACTCAAAAAAAAAATTAAAAATTTTTAGTAATTTGAAAATTTTGAATTTTTTTGGATTTTGACAAATTTTGAAAAGTTTTAAATGTCCGTAGTTTTTTCGTATTTTTGAAAAATTTTAAACTTATTTGAATTTTGAAAGATTTTGAATTTTTTTGCAGAATTTTCAACATTTTTCAAAATTCAAAACTACCAAAAAATTTTGAAATAGCAAAAAATTTCAAAAAGTTTCAAAATACAAAACAATTCAAGTTTCTTTAAGATTCTAAAAATTAAAAAAATTAAAAAATTTTTTTACAAACGTTGAAAATTCGAAAAAATTTTCAGCAATAGTAACAAATTTCAAAATTTTTCAGAATTCAAAAGAATTGTTATACATATCCAAATTTTTAAAATTAAAAAATTCAAATTTTTCGACATTCGGAAAAATTTCAAAACATTTGACAATTAAAAAAATATCAAAATTCAAAAATGTTTTAAGATTTTAAAAATTCTCAATTTTTTTCAAATTTCAAAAAAATTTCAAAATTTTTCAAAATTCAATAAAATTAAAAAATATTCAAAATACCAAAAATTTTCAAAATTTCCAAAAAAAAAAAAAAAAATTCAAAATTTTTCAGAAATTCAAAAAAATTTCGGAATCTTTAAAAATTTTGAAAATTTTTCAAAACTCAAAAAAAAATTAATAATTTTTAGTATTTTGAAAATTTTGAATTTTTTTGGATTTTGAGAAATTTTGAAAATTTTTAAATGTCCGTATTTTTTTTCGTATTTTTGAAAAATTTTTAACTTATTTGAATTTTGAAAGATTTTGAATTTTTTTGCAGAATTTTCAACATTTTTCAAAATTCAAAACTACCAAAAAATTTTGAAATAGCAAAAAATTTCAAAGAGTTTCAAAATACAAAACAATTCAAAATTTTTTAAGATTCTAAAAATTAAAAAAATTAAAAAATTATTTTGCAAATGTTGAAAATTCGAAAAAATTTTGAGCAATAGTAACAAATTTCAAAATTTTTCAGAATTAAAAAAAATTGTTATACATTACAAAATTTTTAAAATTAAAAAAAATTTATATTTTTCCGACATTCGGAAAAATGTCAAATCATTTGAGAATTAAAAAAAATATCAAAATTCAAAAATATTTTAAGATTTTAAAAATTCTCAATATTTTTCAAAATTCCAAAAAAATTTCAAAATTTTTCAAAATTCAATGAAAAATTAAAAAATTTTCAAAACTAAAATCAATTGAAAATATTTCAAAATGCCAAAAATTTTCAAAACTTCCAAAAAAAAAGAAACTTCAAAATTTTTCAGAAATTAAAAAAAATTTCGGATTCTTTAAAAATTTTGAAAATTTTTCAAAACTCAAAAAAAAATTAAAAATTTTTAGTATTTTGAAAATTTTGAATTTTTTTTGGATTTTGACAAATTTTGAAAATTTGTAAATGTCCGTAGTTTTCTCGAATTTTTGAAAAATTTTAAACTTATTAGAATTTTGAAAGATTTTGAATTTTTTTGCAGAATTTTCAACATTTTTCAAAATTCAAAACTACCAAAAAATTTTGAAATAGCAAAAAATTTCAAAGAGTTTCAAAATACAAAAGAATTCAAAATTTTTTAAGATTCTAAAAATTTAAAAAATTCAAAAATTATTTTGCAAATTTTGAAAATTCGAAAAAATTTTGAGCAGTAGTAACAAATTTCAAAATTTTTCAGAATTAAAAAAAATTGTTATACATATCCAAATTTTTAAAATTAAAAAAAATTCAAATTTTTCGACATTCGGAAAAATTTCAAAACATTTGAGAATTAAAAAAAATATGAAAATTCAAAAATATTTTAAGATTTTAAAAATTCTCAATATTTTCAAAATTCCAAAAATATTTCAAAATTTTTCAAAATTCAGTAAAATTAAAAAGATTTTCAAAATTAAAAAAAAATTGAAAATATTTCAAAATACCAAACATTTTCAAAATTTTGCAAAAAAAAAGAAATTTCAAAATTTTTCAGAAATTCAAAAAAATTTCGTAATCTTTAAAAATTTTGAAAATTTTT
The DNA here is from genome assembly GCF_040183065.1 of Periplaneta americana. Classification (NCBI taxonomy): domain Eukaryota; kingdom Metazoa; phylum Arthropoda; class Insecta; order Blattodea; family Blattidae; genus Periplaneta; species Periplaneta americana. Next base: position 160,020,845 of record NC_091123.1, read on the forward strand.
CAAAACTCAAAAAAAAAAAAATTTTAAATTTTTAGTATTTTGATAATTTTGAATTATTTTTGGATTTTGAAAAATTTTGATAATTTTTAAATGTTCGTAGTTATTTTGAATTTTTGAAAAATTTTTAAACTCATTTGAATTTTGAAAGATTTTGAATTTTTTTGTAGAATTTTCAACATTTTTCAAAATTCAAGACTACCAAAAAATTTTGAAATAGCAAAAAATTTCAAAAAGTTTCAAAATACAAAACAATTCAAGTTTCTTTAAGATTCTAAAAATTAAAAAAATTAAAAAATTTTTTTACAAATGTTGAAAATTCGAAAAAATTTTCAGCAATAGTAACAAATTTCAAAATTTTTCAGAATTCAAAAGAATTGTTATACATATCCAAATTTTTAAAATTAAAAAAATTCAAATTTTTCGACATTCGGAAAAATTTCAAAACATTTGAGAATTAAAAAAATATAAAAATTCAAAAATGTTTTAAGATTTTAAAAATTCTCAATATTTTTCAAATTTCAAAAAAATTTCAAAATTTTTCAAAATTCAATAAAATTAAAAAAATATTCAAAATACCAAAAATTTTCAAAATTTCCAAAAAAAAAAAGAAATTTCAAAATTTTTCAGAAATTCAAAAAAATTTCTGAATCTTTAAAAATTTTGAAAATTTTTCAAAACTCAAAAAAAAATTAAAAATTTTTAGTATTTTGAAAATTTTGAATTTTTTTGGATTTTGACAAATTTTGAAAATTTTTAAATGTCCGTAGTTTTTTCGTATTTTTGAAAAATTTTAAACTTATTTGAATTTTGAAAGATTTTGAATTTTTTTGCAGAATTTTCAACATTTTTCAAAATTCAAAACTACCAAAAAATTTTGAAATAGCAAAAAATTTCAAAGAGTTTCAAAATACAAAACAATTCAAAATTTTTTAAGATTCTAAAAATTAAAAAAATTAAAAAATTTTTTTACAAATGTTGAAAATTCGAAAAAAGTTTCAGCAATAGTAACAAATTTCAAAATTTTTCAGAACTCAAAAGAATTGTTATACATATCCAAAATTTTTAAAATTAAAAAATTCAAATTTTTCGACATTCGGAAAAATTTCAAAACATTTGACAATTAAAAAAATATAAAAATTCAAAAATGTTTTAAGATTTTAAAAATTCTCAATTTTTTTCAAATTTCAAAAAAATTTCAAAATTTTTCAAAATTCAATAAAATTAAAAAATATTCAAAATACCAAAAATTTTCAAAATTTCCAAAAAAAAAAAAATTCAAAATTTTTCAGAAATTCAAAAAAATTTCGGAATCTTTAAAAATTTTGAAAATTTTTCAAAACTCAAAAAAAAATTAATAATTTTTAGTATTTTGAAAATTTTGAATTTTTTTGGATTTTGAGAAATTTTGAAAATTTTTAAATGTCCGTAGTTTTTTCGTATTTTTGAAAAATTTTAAACTTATTTGAATTTTGAAAGATTTTGAATTTTTTTGCAGAATTTTCAACATTTTTCAAAATTCAAAACTACCAAAAAATTTTGAAATAGCAAAAAATTTCAAAGAGTTTCAAAATACAAAACAATTCAAAATTTTTTAAGATTCTAAAAATTAAAAAAATTAAAAAATTATTTTGCAAATGTTGAAAATTCGAAAAAATTTTGAGCAATAGTAACAAATTTCAAAATTTTTCAGAATTAAAAAAAATTGTTATACATTACAAAATTTTTAAAATTAAAAAAAATTCATATTTTTCCGACATTCGGAAAAATTTCAAATCATTTGAGAATTAAAAAAATATCAAAATTCAAAAATATTTTAAGATTTTAAAAATTCTCAATATTTTTCAAAATTCCAAAAAAATTTCAAAATTTTTCAAAATTCAATAAAACTAAAAAATTTTGAAAATTAAAAAAAATTGAAAATATTTCAAAATGCCAAAAATTTTCAAAATTTCCAAAAAAAAAAAAATTTCAAAATTTTTCAGAAATTCAAAAAAATTTCGGAATCTTTAAAAATTTTGAAAATTTTTCAAAACTCAAAAAAAAAATTAAAAATTTTTAGTATTTTGAAAATTTTGAATTTTAAACTTATTTGAATTTTGAAAAATTTTGAATTTTTTTGCAGAATTTTCAACATTTTTCAAAATTCAAAACTACCAAAAAATTTTGAAATAGCAAAAAATTTCAAAGAGTTTCAAAATACAAAATAATTCAAAATTTTTTAAGATTCTAAAAATTAAAAAATTAAAAAATTATTTTGCAAATGTTGAAAATTCGAAAAAATTTTCAGCAATAGTAACAAATTTCAAAATTTTTCAGAATTCAAAAGAATTGTTATACATATCCAAATTTTTAAAATTAAAAAATTCAAATTTTTCGACATTCGGAAAAATTTCAAATCATTTGACAATTAAAAAAATATAAAAATTCAAAAATGTTTTAAGATTTTAAAAATTCTCAGTATTTTTCAAATTTCAAAAAAATTTCAAAATTTTTCAAAATTAAATAAAATTAAAAAATATTCAAAATACCAAAAATTTTCAAAATTTCCAAAAAAAAAAATTTCAAAATTTTTCAGAAATTCAAAAAAATTTCGGAATCTTTAAAAATTTTGAAAATTTTTCAAAACTCAAAAAAAATTAATAATTTTTAGTATTTTGAAAATTTTGAATTTTTTTGGATTTTGAGAAATTTTGAAAATTTTTAAATGTCCGGAGTTTTTTTGAATTTTTGAAACATTTTTAAACTCATTTGAATTTTGAAAGATTTTGAATTTTTTTGTAGAATTTTCAACATTTTTCAAAATTCAAAACTACCAAAAAATTTTGAAATAGCAAAAAATTTCAAAAAGTTTCAAAATACAAAACAATTCAAGTTTCTCTGAGATTCTAAACATTAAAAAAATTAAAAAATTTTTTTACTAATGTTGAAAATTCGAAAATATTTTCAGCAATAGTAACAAATTTCAAAATTTTTCAGAATTCAAAAGAATTGTTATACATATCCAAATTTTTGAAATTAAAAAAATTCAAATTTTTCGACACTCGGAAAAATTTCAAAACATTTGAGAATTAAAAAAATATAAAAATTCAAAAATGTTTTAAGATTTTAAATATTCTCAATATTTTTCAAATTTCAAAAAAATTTCAAAATTTTTCAAAATTCAATAAAATTAAAAAAATATTCAAAATACCAAAAATTTTCAAAATTTCCAAAAAAAAAAGAAATTTCAAAATTTTTCAGAAGTTCAAAAAAATTTCGGAATCTTTAAAAATTTTGAAAATTTTTCAAAACTCAAAAAAAAATTAAAAATTTTTATTATTTTGAAAATTTTGATTTTTTTTGGATTTTGACAAGTTTTGAAAATTTTTAAATGTTCGTAGTTTTTTTGAATTTTTGAAAAATTTTTAAACTCATTTGAATTTTGAAAGATTTTGAATTTTTTTGGAGTATTCTCAACATTTTTCAAAATTCAGAACTACCAAAAAATTTTGAAATAGAAAAAAATTTCAAAAAGTTTCAAAATACAAAACAATTCAAGTTTCTTTAAGATTCTAAAAATTAAAAAAATTAAAAAATTTTTTTACAAATGTTGAAAATTCGAAAAAATTTTCAGCAATAGTAACAAATTTCAAAATTTTTCAGAATTCAAAAGAATTGTTATACATATCCAAATTTTTGAAATTAAAAAAATTCAAATTTTTCGACATTCGGAAAAATTTCAAAACATTTGAGAATTAAAAAAATATAAAAATTCAAAAATGTTTTAAGATTTTAAAAATTCTCAATATTTTTCAAATTTCAAAAAAATTTCAAAATTTTTCAAAATTCAATAAAATTAAAAAAAAATTCAAAATACCAAAAATTTTCAAAATTTCCAAAAAAAAAAAGAAATTTCAAAATTTTTCAAAAAATTCAAAAAAATTTCGGAATCTTTAAAAATTTTGAAAATTTTTCAAAACTCAAAAAAAAATTAAAAATTTTTAGTATTTTGAATTTTTTTAATTTTTTTGGATTTTGACAAATTTTGAAAATTTTTAAATGTCCGTAGTTTTTTCGTATTTTTGAAAAATTTTAAACTCATTTGAATTTTGAAAGATTTTGAATTTTTTTGCAGAATTTTCAACATTTTTCAAAATTCAAAACTACCAAAAAATTTTGAAATAGCAAAAAATTTCAAAGAGTTTCAAAATACAAAACAATTGAAAATTTTTTAAGATTCTAAAAATTAAAAAAATTAAAAAATTATTTTGCAAATGTTGAAAATTCGAAAAAATTTTCAGCAATAGTAACAAATTTCAAAATTTTTCAGAATTCAAAAGAATTGTTATACATATCCAAATTTTTAAAATTAAAAAATTCAAATTTTTCGACATTCGGAAAAATTTCAAAACATTTGACAATTAAAAAAATATCAAAATTCAAAAATGTTTTAAGATTTTAAAAATTCTCAATATTTTTCAAATTTCAAAAAAATTTCAAAATTATTCAAAATTCAATAAAAGTAAAAATATATTCAAAATACCTAAAATTTTCAAAATTTCCAAAAAAAAAATTCAAAATTTTTCAGAAATTCAAAAAAATTTCGGAATCTTTAAAAATTTTGAAAATTTTTCAAAACTCAAAAAAAATTAATAATTTTTAGTATTTTGAAAATTTTGTATTTTTTTTGGATTTTGAGAAATTTTGAAAATTTTTAAATGTCCGTAGTTTTTTCGTATTTTTGAAAAATTTTAAACTTATTTGAATTTTGAAAGATTTTGAATTTTTTTGCAGAATTTTCAACATTTTTAAAAAAATATCAAAATTCAAAAATGTTTTAAGATTTTAAAAATTCTCAATATTTTTCAAATTTCAAAAAAATTTCAAAATTTTTCAAAATTCAATAAAATTAAAAAAATATTCAAAATACCTACAATTTTCAAAATTTCCAAAAAAAAAAAGAAATTTCAAAATTTTTCAGAACCTCAAAAAAATTTCGGAATCTTTAAAAATTTTGAAAATTTTTCAAAACTCAAAAAAAAATTAAAAATTTTTAGTAATTTGAAAATTTTGAATTTTTTTGGATTTTGACAAACTTTGAAAATTTTTAAATGTCCGTAGTTTTTTCGTATTTTTGAAAAATTTTAAACTTATTTGAATTTTGAAAGATTTTGAATTTTTTTGCAGAATTTTCAACATTTTTCAAAATTCAAAACTACCAAAAAATTTTGAAATAGCAAAAAATTTCAAAAAGTTTCAAAATACAAAACAATTCAAGTTTCTTTAAGATTCTAAAAATTAAAAAAATTAAAAATTTTTTTACAAATGTTGAAAATTCGAAAAAAGTTTCAGCAATAGTAACAAATTTCAAAATTTTTCAGAATTCAAAAGAATTGTTATACATATCCAAATTTTTAAAATTAAATTCAAATTTTTCGACATTCGAAAAAATTTCAAAACATTTGACAATTAAAAAAATATAAAAATTCAAAAATGTTTTAAGATTTTAAAAATTCTCAATATTTTTCAAATTTCAAAAAATTTCAAAATTTTTCAAAATTCAATAAAATTAAAAAATATTCAAAATACCAAAAATTTTCAAAATTTCCAAAAAAAAAAAAATTTCAAAATTTTACAGAAATTCAAAAAATTTCGGAATCTTTAAAAATTTTGAAAATTTTTCAAAACTGAAAAAAAAATTAAAAATTTTAGTATTTTGAAAATTTTGAATTTTTTTGGATTTTGAGAAATTTTGAAAATTTTTAAATGTCCGTAGTTTTTTCGTATTTTTGAAAAATTTTAAACTTATTTGAATTTTGAAAGATTTTGAATTTTTTTTGCAGAATTTTCAACATTTTTCAAAATTCAAAACTACCAAAAAATTTTGAAATAGCAAAAAATTTCAAAGAGTTTCAAAATACAAAACAATTCAAAATTTTTAAGATTCTAAAAATTAAAAAAATTAAAAAATTATTTTGCAAATGTTGAAAATTCGAAAAAATTTTGAGCAATAGTAACAAGTTTCAAAATTTTTCAGAATTAAAAAAAATTGTTATACATATCAAAATTTTTAAAATTAAAAAAAAAATCAAATTTTTCGACATTCGGAAAAATTTCAAATCATTTGAGAATTAAAAAAAATATCAAAATTCAAAAATATTTTAAGATTTTAAAAATTCTCAATATTTTTCAAAATTCCAAAAAAATTTCAAAATTTTTCAAAATTCAATAAAATTAAAAAATTTTCCAAATTAAAAAAAATTGAAAATATTTGAAAATGCCAAAAATTTTCAAAATTTCCAAAAAAAAAAAGAAATTTCAAAATTTTCCAGAAATTCAAAAAAATTTCAGAATCTTTAAAAATTTTGAAAATTTTTCAAAACTCAAAAAAAAATTAAAAATTTTTAGTATTTTGAAAATTTTGAATTTTTTTTTGGATTTTGACAAATTTTGAAAATTTTTAAATGTCCGTAGTTTTTTCGTATTTTTGAAAAATTTTAAACTTATTTGAATTTTGAAAGATTTTGATTTTTTTTGCAGAATATTCAACATTTTTCAAAATTCAAAACTACCAAAAAATTTAGAAATAGCAAAAAATTTCAAAGAGTTTCAAAATACAAAACAATTCAAAATTTTTTAAGATTCTAAAAATTAAAAAAATTCAAAAATTATTTTGCAAATGTTGAAAATTTGAAAAAATTTTGAGCAATAGTAACAAATTTCAAAATTTTTCAGAATTAAAAAAAATTGTTATACATATCCAAATTTTTAAAATTAAAAAAAATTCAAATTTTTCGACATTCGGAAAAATTTCAAAACATTTGAGAATTAAAAAAAATATCAAAATTCAAAAATATTTTAAGATTTTAAAAATTCTCAATATTTTTCAAAATTCCAAAAAAATTTCAAAATTTTTGAAAATTCAATAAAATTAAAAAAATTTTCAAAATTAAAATAAATTGAAAATATTTCAAAATGCCAAAAATTTTCAAAATTTCCAAAAAGAAAAGAAATTTCAAAATTTTTCAGAAATTCAAAATAATTTCGGAATCTTTAAAAATTTTGAAAATTTTTCAAAACTCAAAAAAATTAAAAAAATTTAGTATTTTGAAAATTTTGAATTTTTTTTTGGATTTTGACAAATTTTGAAAATTTTTAAATGTCCGTAGTTTTTTCGAATTTTTGAAAAATTTTAAACTTATTTAAATTTTGAAAGATTTTGAATTTTTTTGCAGAATTTTCAACATTTTTCAAAATTCAAAACTACCAAAAAATTTTGAAATAGCAAAAAATTTCAAAGAGTTTCAAAATACAAAACAATTCAAGTTTCTTTAAGATTCTAAAAATTAAAAAAATTAAAAAAATGTTTTACAAATGTTGAAAATTCGAAAAAATTTTCAGCAATAGTAACAAATTTCAAAATTTTTCAGAATTCAAAAGAATTGTTATACATATCAAAATTTTTAAAATTAAAAAAATTCAAATTTTTCGACATTCGGAAAAATTTCAAAACATTTGAGAATTAAAAAATATAAAAATTCAAAAATGTTTTAAGATTTTAAAAATTCTCAATATTTTTCAAATTTCAAAAAAATTTCAAAATTTTTCAAAATTCAATAAAACTAAAAAAATATTCAAAATACCAAAAATTTTCAAAATTTCCAAAAAAAAAGAAATTTCAAAATTTTTGAGAAATTCAAAAAAATTTCGGAATCTTTAAAAATTTTGAAAATTTTTCAAAACTCAAAAAAAAATTAATAATTTTTAGTATTTTGAAAATTTTGAATTTTTTTGGATTTTGAGAAATTTTGAAAATTTTTAAATGTCCGTAGTTTTTTCGTATTTTTGAAAAATTTTAAACTTATTTGAATTTTGAAAGATTTTGAATTTTTTTTGCAGAATTTTCAACATTTTTCAAAATTCAAAACTACCAAAAAATTTTGAAATAGCAAAAAATTTCAAAGAGTTTCAAAATACAAAACAATTCAAAATTTTTTAAGATTCTAAAAATTAAAAAAATTAAAAAATTATTTTGCAAATGTTGAAAATTCGAAAAAATTTTGAGCAATAGTAACAAATTTCAAAATTTTTCAGAATTAAAAAAAATTGTTATACATATCAAAATTTTTAAAATTAAAAAAAAATCAAATTTTTCGACATTCGGAAAAATTTCAAATCATTTGAGAATTAAAAAAATATCAAAATTCAAAAATATTTTAAGATTTTAAAAATTCTCAATATTTTTCAAAATTCCAAAAAAATTTCAAAATTTTTCAAAATTCAATAAAATTAAAAAATTTTCCAAATTAAAAAAAATTGAAAATATTTCAAAATACCAAAAATTTTCAAAATTTCCAAAAAAGAAATTTCAAAATTTTTGAGAAATTAAAAAAAATTTCGGAATCTATAAAAATTTTGAAAATTTTTCAAAACTCAAAAAAAATTTAAAAATTTTTAGTTTTTTTGAAAATTTTGAATTTTTTTGGATTTTGACAAATTTTGAAGATTTTGAAATGTCCGTAGTTTTTTCGTATTTTTGAAAAATTTTAAACTTATTTGAATTTTGAAAGATTTTGAATTTTTTTGCAGAATTTTCAACATTTTTCAAAATTCAAAACTACCAAAAAATTTTGAAATAGAAAAAAATTTCAAAAAGTTTCAAAATACAAAACAATTCAAGTTTCTTTAAGATTCTAAAAATTAAAAAAATTAAAAAATTTTTTTACAAATGTTGAAAATTCGAAAAAATTTTCAGCAATAGTAACAAATTCCAAAATTTTTCAGAATTCAAAAGAATTGTTATACATATCCAAACTTTTAAAATTAAAAAATTCAAATTTTTCGACATTCGGAAAAATTTCAAAACATTTGACAATTAAAAAAATATAAAAATTCAAAAATGTTTTAAGATTTTAAAAATTCTCAATATTTGCAAATTTCAAAAAAATTTCAAAATTTTTCAAAATTCAATAAAATTAAAAAAATATTCAAAATACCTAAAATTTTCAAAATTTCCAAAAAAAAAAAAAGAAATTTCAAAATTTTTCAGAAGTTCAAAAAAATTTCGTAATCTTTAAAAATTTTGAAAATTTTTCAAAACTCAAAAAAAATTAAAAATTTTTAGTAATTTGAAAATTTTGAATTTTTTTGGATTTTGACAAATTTTGAAAATTTTTAAATGTCCGTAGTTTTTTCGTATTTTTGAAAAATTTTAAACTTATTTGAATTTTGAAAGATTTTGAATTTTTTTGCAGAATTTTCAACATTTTTCAAAATTCAAAACTACCAAAAAATTTTGAAATAGGAAAAAATTTCAAAAAGTTTCAAAATACAAAACAATTCAAGTTTCTTTAAGATTCTAAAAATTAAAAAAATTAAAAAATTTTTTTACAAATGTTGAAAATTCGAAAAAATTTTCAGCAATAGTAACAAATGTCAAAATTTTTCAGAATTCAAAAGAATTGTTATACATATCCAAATTTTTAAAATTAAAAAATTCAAATTTTTCGACATTCGGAAAAATTTCAAAACATTTGACAATTAAAAAAATATCAAAATTCAAAAATGTTTTAAGATTTTAAAAATTCTCAATATTTTTCAAATTTCAAAAAAATTTCAAAATTATTCAAAATTCAATAAAATTAAAAAAATATTCAAAATACCTAAAATTTTCAAAATTTCCAAAAAAAAAAAATTTAAAATTTTTCAGAAATTCAAAAAAATTTCGGAATCTTTAAAAATTTTGAAAATTTTTCAAAACTCAAAAAAATTAATAATTTTTAGTATTTTGAAAATTTTGAATTTTCTTTGGATTTTGAGAAATTTTGAAAATTTTTAAATGTCCGTAGTTTTTTCGTATTTTTGAAAAATTTTAAACTTATTTGAATTTTGAAAGATTTTGAATTTTTTTGCAGAATTTTCAACATTTTTAAAAAAATATCAAAATTCAAAAATGTTTTAAGATTTTAAAAATTCTCAATATTTTTCAAATTTCAAAAAAATTTCAAAATTTTTCAAAATTCAATAAAATTAAAAAAATATTCAAAATACCTACAATTTTCAAAATTTCCAAAAAAAAAAGAAATTTCAAAATTTTTCAGAAGTTCAAAAAAATTTCGGAATCTTTAAAAATTTTGAAAGTTTTCAAAACTCAAAAAAAAAATTAAAAATTTTTAGTAATTTGAAAATTTTGAATTTTTTTGGATTTTGACAAATTTTGAAAATTTTTAAATGTCCGTAGTTTTTTCGTATTTTTGAAAAATTTTAAACTTATTTGAATTTTGAAAGATTTTGAATTTTTTTGCAGAATTTTCAACATTTTTCAAAATTCAAAAGTACCAAAAAATTTTGAAATAGCAAAAAATTTCAAAAAGTTTCAAAATACAAAACAATTCAAGTTTCTTTAAGATTCTAAAAATTAAAAAAATTAAAAAATTTTTTTACAAACGTTGAAAATTCGAAAAAATTTTCAGCAATAGTAACAAATTTCAAAATTTTTCAGAATTCAAAAGAATTGTTATACATATCCAAATTTTTAAAATTAAAAAATTCAAATTTTTCGACATTCGGAAAAATTTCAAAACATTTGACAATTAAAAAAATATCAAAATTCAAAAATGTTTTAAGATTTTAAAAATTCTCAATTTTTTTCAAATTTCAAAAAAATTTCAAAATTTTTCAAAATTCAATAAAATTAAAAAATATTCAAAATACCAAAAATTTTCAAAATTTCCAAAAAAAAAAAAAATTCAAAATTTTTCAGAAATTCAAAAAAATTTCGGAATCTTTAAAAATTTTGAAAATTTTTCAAAACTCAAAAAAAAATTAATAATTTTTAGTATTTTGAAAATTTTGAATTTTTTTGGATTTTGAGAAATTTTGAAAATTTTTAAATGTCCGTAGTTTTTTCGTATTTTTGAAAAATTTTTAACTTATTTGAATTTTGAAAGATTTTGAATTTTTTTGCAGAATTTTCAACATTTTTCAAAATTCAAAACTACCAAAAAATTTTGAAATAGCAAAAAATTTCAAAGAGTTTCAAAATACAAAACAATTCAAAATTTTTTAAGATTCTAAAAATTAAAAAAATTAAAAAATTATTTTGCAAATGTTGAAAATTCGAAAAAATTTTGAGCAATAGTAACAAATTTCAAAATTTTTCAGAATTAAAAAAAATTGTTATACATTACAAAATTTTTAAAATTAAAAAAAATTTATATTTTTCCGACATTCGGAAAAATTTCAAATCATTTGAGAATTAAAAAAAATATCAAAATTCAAAAATATTTTAAGATTTTAAAAATTCTCAATATTTTTCAAAATTCCAAAAAAATTTCAAAATTTTTCAAAATTCAATGAAAAATTAAAAAATTTTCAAAACTAAAATCAATTGAAAATATTTCAAAATGCCAAAAATTTTCAAAACTTCCAAAAAAAAAGAATCTTCAAAATATTTCAGAAATTAAAAAAAATTTCGGATTCTTTAAAAATTTTGAAAATTTTTCAAAACTCAAAAAAAAATTAAAAATTTTTAGTAATTTGAAAATTTTGAATTTTTTTGGATTTTGACAAATTTTGAAAATTTTTAAATGTCCGTAGTTTTTTCGTATTTTTGAAAAATTTTAAACTTATTTGAATTTTGAAAGATTTTGAATTTTTTTGCAGAATTTTCAACATTTTTCAAAATTCAAAACTACCAAAAAATTTTGAAATAGGAAAAAATTTCAAAAAGTTTCAAAATACAAAACAATTCAAGTTTCTTTAAGATTCTAAAAATTAAAAAAATTAAAAAATTTTTTTACAAATGTTGAAAATTCGAAAAAATTTTCAGCAATAGTAACAAATGTCAAAATTTTTCAGAATTCAAAAGAATTGTTATACATATCCAAATTTTTAAAATTAAAAAATTCAAATTTTTCGACATTCGGAAAAATTTCAAAACATTTGACAATTAAAAAAATATCAAAATTCAAAAATGTTTTAAGATTTTAAAAATTCTCAATATTTTTCAAATTTCAAAAAAATTTCAAAATTATTCAAAATTCAATAAAATTAAAAAAATATTCAAAATACCTAAAATTTTCAAAATTTCCAAAAAAAAAAAAATTTAAAATTTTTCAGAAATTCAAAAAAATTTCGGAATCTTTAAAAATTTTGAAAATTTTTCAAAACTCAAAAAAATTAATAATTTTTAGTATTTTGAAAATTTTGAATTTTCTTTGGATTTTGAGAAATTTTGAAAATTTTTAAATGTCCGTAGTTTTTTCGTATTTTTGAAAAATTTTAAACTTATTTGAATTTTGAAAGATTTTGAATTTTTTTGCAGAATTTTCAACATTTTTAAAAAAATATCAAAATTCAAAAATGTTTTAAGATTTTAAAAATTCTCAATATTTTTCAAATTTCAAAAAAATTTCAAAATTTTTCAAAATTCAATAAAATTAAAAAAATATTCAAAATACCTACAATTTTCAAAATTTCCAAAAAAAAAAGAAATTTCAAAATTTTTCAGAAGTTCAAAAAAATTTCGGAATTTTTAAAAATTTTGAAAGTTTTCAAAACTCAAAAAAAAAAATTAAAAATTTTTAGTAATTTGAAAATTTTGAATTTTTTTGGATTTTGACAAATTTTGAAAATTTTTAAATGTCCGTAGTTTTTTCGTATTTTTGAAAAATTTTAAACTTATTTGAATTTTGAAAGATTTTGAATTTTTTTGCAGAATTTTCAACATTTTTCAAAATTCAAAACTACCAAAAAATTTTGAAATAGCAAAAAATTTCAAAAAGTTTCAAAATACAAAACAATTCAAGTTTCTTTAAGATTCTAAAAATTAAAAAAATTAAAAAATTTTTTTACAAACGTTGAAAATTCGAAAAAATTTTCAGCAATAGTAACAAATTTCAAAATTTTTCAGAATTCAAAAGAATTGTTATACATATCCAAATTTTTAAAATTAAAAAATTCAAATTTTTCGACATTCGGAAAAATTTCAAAACATTTGACAATTAAAAAAATATCAAAATTAAAAAATGTTTTAAGATTTTAAAAATTCTCAATTTTTTTCAAATTTCAAAAAAATTTCAAAATTTTTCAAAATTCAATAAAATTAAAAAATATTCAAAATACCAAAAATTTTCAAAATTTCCAAAAAAAAAAAAATTCAAAATTTTTCAGAAATTCAAAAAAATTTCGGAATCTTTAAAAATTTTGAAAATTTTTCAAAACTCAAAAAAAAATTAATAATTTTTAGTATTTTGAAAATTTTGAATTTTTTTGGATTTTGAGAAATTTTGAAAATTTTTAAATGTCCGTAGTTTTTTCGTATTTTTGAAAAATTTTTAACTTATTTGAATTTTGAAAGATTTTGAATTTTTTTGCAGAATTTTCAACATTTTTCAAAATTCAAAACTACCAAAAAATTTTGAAATAGCAAAAAATTTCAAAGAGTTTCAAAATACAAAACAATTCAAAATTTTTTAAGATTCTAAAAATTAAAAAAATTAAAAAATTATTTTGCAAATGTTGAAAATTCGAAAAAATTTTGAGCAATAGTAACAAATTTCAAAATTTTTCAGAATTAAAAAAAATTGTTATACATTACAAAATTTTTAAAATTAAAAAAAATTTATATTTTTCCGACATTCGGAAAAATTTCAAATCATTTGAGAATTAAAAAAAATATCAAAATTCAAAAATATTTTAAGATTTTAAAAATTCTCAATATTTTTCAAAATTCCAAAAAAATTTCAAAATTTTTCAAAATTCAATGAAAAATTAAAAAATTTTCAAAACTAAAATCAATTGAAAATATTTCAAAATGCCAAAAATTTTCAAAACTTCCAAAAAAAAAGAATCTTCAAAATATTTCAGAAATTAAAAAAAATTTCGGATTCTTTAAAAATTTTGAAAATTTTTCAAAACTCAAAAAAAAATTAAAAATTTTTAGTATTTTGAAAATTTTGAATTTTTTTTGGATTTTGACAAATTTTGAAAATTTGTAAATGTCCGTAGTTTTCTCGAATTTTTGAAAAATTTTAAACTTATTAGAATTTTGAAAGATTTTGAATTTTTTTGCAGAATTTTCAACATTTTTCAAAATTCAAAACTACCAAAAAATTTTGAAATAGCAAAAAATTTCAAAGAGTTTCAAAATACAAAAGAATTCAAAATTTTTTAAGATTCTAAAAATTTAAAAAATTCAAAAATTATTTTGCAAATTTTGAAAATTCGAAAAAATTTTGAGCAGTAGTAACAAATTTCAAAATTTTTCAGAATTAAAAAAAATTGTTATACATATCCAAATTTTTAAAATTAAAAAAAATTCAAATTTTTCGACATTCGGAAAAATTTCAAAACATTTGAGAATTAAAAAAAATATGAAAATTCAAAAATATTTTAAGATTTTAAAAATTCTCAATATTTTCAAAATTCCAAAAATATTTCAAAATTTTTCAAAATTCAGTAAAATTAAAAAGATTTTCAAAATTAAAAAAAAATTGAAAATATTTCAAAATACCAAACATTTTCAAAATTTTGCAAAAAAAAAGAAATTTCAAAATTTTTCAGAAATTCAAAAAAATTTCGTAATCTTTAAAAATTTTGAAAATTTTTCAAAACTCAAAAAAAAAAAAATTTTAAATTTTTAGTATTTTGAAAATTTTGAATTATTTTTGGATTTTGAAAAATTTTGATAATTTTTAAATGTTCGTAGTTATTTTGAATTTTTGAAAAATTTTTAAACTCATTTGAATTTTGAAAGATTTTGAATTTTTTTGTAGAATTTTCAACATTTTTCAAAATTCAAAACTACCAAAAAATTTTGAAATAGCAAAAAATTTCAAAAAGTTTCAAAATACAAAACAATTCAAGTTTCTTTAAGATTCTAAAAATTAAAAAAATTAAAAAATTTTTTTACAAATGTTGAAAATTCGAAAAAATTTTCAGCAATAGTAACAAATTTCAAAATTTTTCAGAATTCAAAAGAATTGTTATACATATCCAAATTTTTAAAATTAAAAAAATTCAAATTTTTCGACATTCGGAAAAATTTCAAAACATTTGAGAATTAAAAAAATATAAAAATTCAAAAATGTTTTAAGATTTTAAAAATTCTCAATATTTTTCAAATTTCAAAAAAATTTCAAAATTTTTCAAAATTCAATAAAATTAAAAAAATATTCAAAATACCAAAAATTTTCAAAATTTCCAAAAAAAAAAAGAAATTTCAAAATTTTTCAGAAGTTCAAAAAAATTTCGGAATCTTTAAAAATTTTGAAAATTTTTCAAAACTCAAAAAAAAATTAAAAATTTTTAGTATTTTGAAAATTTTGAATTTTTTTGGATTTTGACAAATTTTGAAAATTTTTAAATGTCCGTAGTTTTTTCGTATTTTTGAAAAATTTTAAACTTATTTGAATTTTGAAAGATTTTGAATTTTTTTTGCAGAATTTTCAACATTTTTCAAAATTCAAAACTACCAAAAAATTTTGAAATAGCAAAAAATTTCAAAAAGTTTCAAAATACAAAACAATTCAAGTTTCTTTAAGATTCTAAAAATTAAAAAAATTAAAAAATTTTTTTACAAATGTTGAAAATTCGAAAAAAGTTTCAGCAATAGTAACAAATTTCAAAATTTTTCAGAACTCAAAAGAATTGTTATACATATCCAAAATTTTTAAAATTAAAAAATTCAAATTTTTCGACATTCGGAAAAATTTCAAAACATTTGACAATTAAAAAAATATAAAAATTCAAAAATGTTTTAAGATTTTAAAAATTCTCAATTTTTTTCAAATTTCAAAAAAATTTCAAAATTTTTCAAAATTCAATAAAATTAAAAAATATTCAAAATACCAAAAATTTTCAAAATTTCCAAAAAAAAAAAAAATTCAAAATTTTTCAGAAATTCAAAAAAATTTCGGAATCTTTAAAAATTTTGAAAATTTTTCAAAACTCAAAAAAAAATTAATAATTTTTAGTATTTTGAAAATTTTGAATTTTTTTGGATTTTGAGAAATTTTGAAAATTTTTAAATGTCCGTAGTTTTTTCGTATTTTTGAAAAATTTTAAACTTATTTGAATTTTGAAAGATTTTGAATTTTTTTGCAGAATTTTCATTTTTCAAAATTCAAAACTACCAAAAAATTTTGAAATAGCAAAAAATTTCAAAGAGTTTCAAAATACAAAACAATTCAAAATTTTTTAAGATTCTAAAAATTAAAAAAATTAAAAAATTATTTTGCAAATGTTGAAAATTCGAAAAAATTTTGAGCAATAGTAACAAATTTCAAAATTTTTCAGAATTAAAAAAAATTGTTATACATTACAAAATTTTTAAAATTAAAAAAAATTCATATTTTTCCGACATTCGGAAAAATTTCAAATCATTTGAGAATTAAAAAAATATCAAAATTCAAAAATATTTTAAGATTTTAAAAATTCTCAATATTTTTCAAAATTCCAAAAAAATTTCAAAATTTTTCAAAATTCAATAAAACTAAAAAATTTTGAAAATTAAAAAAAATTGAAAATATTTCAAAATGCCAAAAATTTTCAAAATTTCCAAAAAAAAAAAAATTTCAAAATTTTTCAGAAATTCAAAAAAATTTCGGAATCTTTAAAAATTTTGAAAATTTTTCAAAACTCAAAAAAAAAATTAAAAATTTTTAGTATTTTGAAAATTTTGAATTTTAAACTTATTTGAATTTTGAAAAATTTTGAATTTTTTTGCAGAATTTTCAACATTTTTCAAAATTCAAAACTACCAAAAAATTTTGAAATAGGAAAAAATTTCAAAGAGTTTCAAAATACAAAACAATTCAAAATTTTTTAAGATTCTAAAAATTAAAAAATTAAAAAATTATTTTGCAAATGTTGAAAATTCGAAAAAATTTTCAGCAATAGTAACAAATTTCAAAATTTTTCAGAATTCAAAAGAATTGTTATACATATCCAAATTTTTAAAATTAAAAAATTCAAATTTTTCGACATTCGGAAAAATTTCAAATCATTTGACAATTAAAAAAATATAAAAATTCAAAAATGTTTTAAGATTTTAAAAATTCTCAATATTTTTCAAATTTCAAAAAAATTTCAAAATTTTTCAAAATTAAATAAAATTAAAAAATATTCAAAATACCAAAAATTTTCAAAATTTCCAAAAAAAAAAATTTCAAAATTTTTCAGAAATTCAAAAAAATTTCGGAATCTTTAAAAATTTTGAAAATTTTTCAAAACTCAAAAAAAATTAATAATTTTTAGTATTTTGAAAATTTTGAATTTTTTTGGATTTTGAGAAATTTTGAAAATTTTTAAATGTCCGGAGTTTTTTTGAATTTTTGAAAAATTTTTAAACTCATTTGAATTTTGAAAGATTTTGAATTTTTTTGTAGAATTTTCAACATTTTTCAAAATTCAAAACTACCAAAAAATTTTGAAATAGCAAAAAATTTCAAAAAGTTTCAAAATACAAAACAGTTCAAGTTTCTTTAAGATTCTAAACATTAAAAAAAATAAAAAATTTTTTTACTAATGTTGAAAATTCGAAAATATTTTCAGCAATAGTAACAAATTTCAAAATTTTTCAGAATTCAAAAGAATTGTTATACATATCCAAATTTTTGAAATTAAAAATATTCAAATTTTTCGACACTCGGAAAAATTTCAAAACATTTGAGAATTAAAAAAATATAAAAATTCAAAAATGTTTTAAGATTTTAAAAATTCTCAATATTTTTCAAATTTCAAAAAAATTTCAAAATTTTTCAAAATTCAATAAAATTAAAAAAATATTCAAAATACCAAAAATTTTCAAAATTTCCAAAAAAAAAAAAATTTCAAAATTTTTCAGAAATTCAAAAAAATTTCGGAATCTTTAAAAATTTTGAAAATTTTTCAAAACTCAAAAAAAAATTAAAAATTTTTAGTATTTTGAATTTTTTTAATTTTTTTGGATTTTGACAAATTTTGAAAATTTTTAAATGTCCGTAGTTTTTTCGTATTTTTGAAAAATTTTAAACTCATTTGAATTTTGAAAGATTTTGAATTTTTTTGCAGAATTTTCAACATTTTTCAAAATTCAAAACTACCAAAAAATTTTGAAATAGCAAAAAATTTCAAAGAGTTTCAAAATACAAAACAATTGAAAATTTTTTAAGATTCTAAAAATTAAAAAAATTAAAAAATTATTTTGCAAATGTTGAAAATTCGAAAAAATTTTCAGCAATAGTAACAAATTTCAAAATTTTTCAGAATTCAAAAGAATTGTTATACATATCCAAATTTTTAAAATTAAAAAATTCAAATTTTTCGACATTCGGAAAAATTTCAAAACATTTGACAATTAAAAAAATATCAAAATTCAAAAATGTTTTAAGATTTTAAAAATTCTCAATATTTTTCAAATTTCAAAAAAATTTCAAATTTATTCAAAATTCAATAAAAGTAAAAATATATTCAAAATACCTAAAATTTTCAAAATTTCCAAAAAAAAAAATTCAAAATTTTTCAGAAATTCAAAAAAATTTCGGAATCTTTAAAAATTTTGAAAATTTTTCAAAACTCAAAAAAAATTAATAATTTTTAGTATTTTGAAAATTTTGAATTTTTTTTGGATTTTGAGAAATTTTGAAAATTTTTAAATGTCCGTAGTTTTTTCGTATTTTTGAAAAATTTTAAACTTATTTGAATTTTGAAAGATTTTGAATTTTTTTGCAGAATTTTCAACATTTTTAAAAAAATATCAAAATTCAAAAATGTTTTAAGATTTTAAAAATTCTCAATATTTTTCAAATTTCAAAAAAATTTCAAAATTTTTCAAAATTCAATAAAATTAAAAAAATATTCAAAATACCTACAATTTTCAAAATTTCCAAAAAAAAAAGAAATTTCAAAATTTTTCAGAACCTCAAAAAAATTTCGGAATCTTTAAAAATTTTGAAAATTTTTCAAAACTCAAAAAAAATTAAAAATTTTTAGTAATTTGAAAATTTTGAATTTTTTTGGATTTTGACAAACTTTGAAAATTTTTAAATGTCCGTAGTTTTTTCGTATTTTTTAAAAATTTTAAACTTATTTGAATTTTGAAAGATTTTGAATTTTTTTGCAGAATTTTCAACATCTTTCAAAATTCAAAACTACCAAAAAATTTTGAAATAGCAAAAAATTTCAAAAAGTTTCAAAATACAAAACAATTCAAGTTTCTTTAAGATTCTAAAAATTAAAAAAATTAAAAATTTTTTTACAAATGTTGAAAATTCGAAAAAATTTTCAGCAATAGTAACAAATTTCAAAATTTTTCAGAATTCAAAAGAATTGTTATACATATCCAAATTTTTAAAATTAAAAAATTCAAATTTTTCGACATTCGGAAAAATTTCAAAACATTTGACAATTAAAAAAATATCAAAATTCAAAAATGTTTTAAGATTTTAAAAATTCTCAATTTTTTTCAAATTTCAAAAAAATTTCAAAATTTTTCAAAATTCAATAAAATTAAAAAATATTCAAAATACCAAAAATTTTCAAAATTTCCAAAAAAAAAAAATTCAAAATTTTTCAGAAATTCAAAAAAATTTCGGAATCTTTAAAAATTTTGAAAATTTTTCAAAACTCAAAAAAAAATTAATAATTTTTAGTATTTTGAAAATTTTGAATTTTTTTGGATTTTGAGAAATTTTGAAAATTTTTAAATGTCCGTAGTTTTTTCGTATTTTTGAAAAATTTTTAACTTATTTGAATTTTGAAAGATTTTGAATTTTTTTGCAGAATTTTCAACATTTTTCAAAATTCAAAATCTACGAAAAAATTTTGAAATAGCAAAAAATTTCAAAGAGTTTCAAAATACAAAACAATTCAAAATTTTTTAAGATTCTAAAAATTAAAAAAATTAAAAAATTATTTTGCAAATGTTGAAAATTCGAAAAAATTTTGAGCAATAGTAACAAATTTCAAAATTTTTCAGAATTAAAAAAAATTATTATACATTACAAAATTTTTAAAATTAAAAAAAATTTATATTTTTCCGACATTCGGAAAAATTTCAAATCATTTGAGAATTAAAAAAAATATCAAAATTCAAAAATATTTTAAGATTTTAAAAATTCTCAATATTTTTCAAAATTCCAAAAAAATTTCAAAATTTTTCAAAATTCAATAAAACTAAAAAATTTTGAAAATTAAAAAAAATTGAAAATATTTCAAAATGCCAAAAATTTTCAAAATTTCCAAAAAAAAAGAAATTTCAAAATTTTTCAGAAATTCAAAAAATTTCGGAATCTTTAAAAATTTTGAAAATTTTTCAAAACTCAAAAAAAAATTAAAAATTTTTAGTATTTTGAAAATTTTGAATTTTAAACTTATTTGAATTTTGAAAGATTTTGAATTTTTTTGCAGAATATTCAACATTTTTCAAAATTCAAAACTACCAAAAAATTTTGAAATAGCAAAAAATTTCAAAGAGTTTCAAAATACAAAACAATTCAAAATTTTTTAAGATTCTAAAAATTAAAAAATTAAAAAATTATTTTGCAAATGTTGAAAATTCGAAAAAATTTTCAGCAATAGTAACAAATTTCAAAATTTTTCAGAATTCAAAAGAATTGTTATACATATCCAAATTTTTAAAATTAAAAAATTCAAATTTTTCGACATTCGGAAAAATTTCAAAACATTTGACAATTAAAAAAATATCAAAATTCAAAAATGTTTTAAGATTTTAAAAATTCTCAATATTTTTCAAATTTCAAAAAAATTTCAAAATTTTTCAAAATTCAATAAAATTAAAAAATATTCAAAATACCAAAAATTTTCAAAATTTCCAAAAAAAAAATTTCAAAATTTTTCAGAAATTCAAAAAAATTTCGGAATCTTTAAAAATTTTGAAAATTTTTCAAAACTCAAAAAAAATTAATAATTTTTAGTATTTTGAAAATTTTGAATTTTTTTGGATTTTGAGAAATTTTGAAAATTTTTAAATGTCCGGAGTTTTTTCGTATTTTTGAAAAATTTTAAACTTATTTGAATTTTGAAAGATTTTGAATTTTTTTTGCAGAATTTTCAACATTTTTCAAAATTCAAAACTACCAAAAAATTTTGAAATAGCAAAAAATTTCAAAGAGTTTCAAAATACAAAACAATTGAAAATTTTTTAAGATTCTAAAAATTAAAAAAATTCAAAAATTATTTTGCAAATGTTGAAAATTTGAAAAAATTTTGAGCAATAGTAACAAATTTCAAAATTTTTCAGAATTAAAAAAAATTGTTATACATATCCAAATTTTTAAAATTAAAAAAATTCAAATTTTTCGACATTCGGAAAAATTTCAAAACATTTGAGAATTAAAAAAAATATCAAAATTCAAAAATATTTTAAGATTTTAAAAATTCTCAATATTTTTCAAAATTCCAAAAAAATTTCAAAATTTTTCAAAATTCAATAAAATTAAAAAAATTTTCAAAATTAAAATAAATTGAAAATATTTCAAAATGCCAAAAATTTTCAAAATTTCCAAAAAAAAAAAGAAATTTCAAAATTTTACAGAAATTCAAAATAATTTCGGAATTTTTAAAAATTTTGAAAATTTTTCAAAACTCAAAAAAAAATTTAAAATTTTTAGTATTTTGAAAATTCTGAATTTTTTTTGGATTTTGATAAATTTTGATAATTTTTAAATGTTCGTAGTTTTTTTGAATTTTTGAAAAATTTTTAAACTCATTTGAATTTTGAAAGATTTTGAATTTTTTTGTAGAATTTTCAACATTTTTCAAAATTCAAAACTACCAAAAAATTTTGAAATAGCAAAAAATTTCAAAAAGTTTCAAAATACAAAACAATTCAAGTTTCTTTAAGATTCTAAAAATTAAAAAAATTAAAAAATTTTTTTACTAATGTTGAAAATTCGAAAATATTTTCAGCAATAGTAACAAATTTCAAAATTTTTCAGAATTCAAAAGAATTGTTATACATATCCAAATTTTTGAAATTAAAAAAATTCAAATTTTTCGACATTCGGAAAAATTTCAAAACATTTGAGAATTAAAAAAATATAAAAATTAAAAAATGTTTTAAGATTTTAAAAATTCTCAATATTTTTCAAATTTCAAAAAAATTTCAAAATTTTTCAAAATTCAATAAAATTAAAAAAATATTCAAAATACCAAAAATTTTCAAAATTTCCAAAAAAAAAGAAATTTCAAAATTTTTCAGAAGTTCAAAAAAATTTCGGAATCTTTAAAAATTTTGAAAATTTTTCAAAACTCAAAAAAAAAATTAAAAATTTTTATTATTTTGAAAATTTTGAATTTTTTTGGATTTTGACAAATTTTGAAAATTTTTAAATGTCGGTAGTTTTTTCGTATTGTTGAAAAATTTTAAACTTATTTGAATTTTGAAAGATTTTGAATTTTTTTGCAGAATTTTCAACATTTTTCAAAATTCAAAACTACCAAAAAATTTTGAAATAGCAAAAAATTTCAAAGAGTTTCAAAATACAAAACAATTGAAAATTTTTTAAGATTCTAAAAATTAAAAAAATTAAAAAATTATTTTGCAAATGTTGAAAATTCGAAAAAATTTTGAGCAATAGTAACAAATTTCAAAATTTTTCAGAATTAAAAAAAATTGTTATACATATCAAAATTTTTAAAATTAAAAAAAATTCAAATTTTTCGACATTCGGAAAAATTTCAAATCATTTGAGAATTAAAAAAAATATCAAAATTCAAAAATATTTTAAGATTTTAAAAATTCTCAATATTTTTCAAAATTCCAAAAAAATTTCAAAATTTTTCAAAATTCATTAAAATTAAAAAAATGTTCAAAATTAAAATAAATTGAAAATATTTCAAAATGCCAAAAATTTTCAAAATTTCCAAAAAAAAAAAGAAATTTCAAAATTTTTCAGAAATTCAAAATAATTTCGGAATTTTTAAAAATTTTGAAAATTTTTCAAAACAAAAAAAAAATTTAAAATTTTTAGTATTTTGAAAATTTTGAATTTTTTTTTTTGGATTTTGAGAAATTTTGATAATTTTTGAATGTTCGTAGTTTTTTTGAATTTTTGAAAAATTTTTAAACTCATTTGAATTTTGAAAGATTTTGAATTTTTTTGGAGTATTCTCAACATTTTTCAAAATTCAAAACTACCAAAAAATTTTGAAATAGAAAAAAATTTCAAAAAGTTTCAAAATACAAAACAATTCAAGTTTCTTTAAGATTCTAAAAATTAAAAAAATTAAAAAATTTTTTTACAAATGTTGAAAATTCGAAAAAATTTTCAGCAATAGTAACAAATTTCAAAATTTTTCAGAATTCAAAAGAATTGTTATACATATCCAAATTTTTGAAATTAAAAAAATTCAAATTTTTCGACATTCGGAAAAATTTCAAAACATTTGAGAATTAAAAAAATATAAAAATTCAAAAATGTTTTAAGATTTTAAAAATTCTTAATATTTTTCAAATTTCAAAAAAATTTCAAAATTTTTCAAAATTCAATAAAATTAAAAAAAAAATTCAAAATACCAAAAATTTTCAAAATTTCCAAAAAAAAAAGAAATTTCAAAATTTTTCAGAAATTCAAAAAAATTTCGGAATCTTTAAAAATTTTGAAAATTTTTCAAAACTCAAAAAAAAATTAAAAATTTTTAGTATTTTGAATTTTTTTAATTTTTTTTGGATTTTGACAAATTTTGAAAATTTTTAAATGTCCGTAGTTTTTTCGTATTTTTGAAAAATTTTAAACTCATTTGAATTTTGAAAGATTTTGAATTTTTTTGCAGAATTTTCAACATTTTTCAAAATTCAAAACTACCAAAAAATTTTGAAATAGAAAAAAATTTCAAAAAGTTTCAAAATACAAAACAATTCAAGTTTCTTTAAGATTCTAAAAATTAAAAAAATTAAAAAAATTTTTTTACAAATGTTGAAAATTCGAAAAAATTTTCAGCAATAGTAACAAATTCCAAAATTTTTCAGAATTCAAAAGAATTGTTATACATATCCAAATTTTTAAAATTAAAAAATTCAAATTTTTCGACATTCGGAAAAATTTCAAAACATTTGACAATTAAAAAAATATCAAAATTCAAAAATGTTTTAAGAGTTTAAAAATTCTCAATATTTTTCAAATTTCAAAAAAATTTCAAAATTTTTCAAAATTCAATAAAATTAAAAAATATTCAAAATACCAAAAAATTTCAAAATTTCCAAAAAAAAAAATTTCAAAATTTTTCAGAAATTCAAAAAAATTTCGGAATCTTTAAAAATTTTGAAAATTTTTCAAAACTCAAAAGAAAATTAATAATTTTTAGTATTTTAAAAATTTTGAATTTTTTTGGATTTTGAGAAATTTTGAAAATTTTTAAATGTCGGTAGTTTTTTCGTATTATTGAAAAATTTTAAACTTATTTGAATTTTGAAAGATTTTGAATTTTTTTGCAGAATTTTCAACATTTTTCAAAATTCAAAACTACCAAAAAATTTTGAAATAGCAAAAAATTTCAAAGAGTTTCAAAATACAAAACAATTCAAAATTTTTTAAGATTCTAAAAATTAAAAAAATTCAAAAATTATTTTGCAAATGTTGAAAATTTGAAAAAACTTTGAGCAATAATAAGAAATTTCAAAATTTTTCAGAATTAAAAAAAATTGTTATACATATCCAAATTTTTAAAATTAAAAAAAATTCAAATTTTTCGACATTCGGAAAAATTTCAAAACATTTGAGAATTAAAAAAAATATCAAAATTCAAAAATATTTTAAGATTTTAAAAATTCTCAATATTTGCAAATTTCAAAAAAATTTCAAAATTTTTCAAAATTCAATAAAATTAAAAAGATTTTCAAAATTAAAAAAAAAATTGAAAATATTTCAAAATACCAAACATTTTCAAAATTTTGCAAAAAAAAAAAGAAATTTCAAAATTTTTCAGAAATTCAAAAAAATTTCGTAATCTTTAAAAATTTTGAAAATTTTTCAAAACTCAAAAAAAAAAAATTTTAAATTTTTAGTATTTTGAAAATTTTGAATTTTTTTTGGATTTTGAGAAATTTTGATAATTTTTAAATGTTCGTAGTTTTTTTGAATTTTTGAAAAATTTTTAAACTCATTTGAATTTTGAAAGATTTTGAATTTTTTTGTAGAATTTTCAACATTTTTCAAAATTTAAAACTACCAAAAAATTTTGAAATAGCAAAAAATTTCAAAAAGTTTCAAAATACAAAACAATTCAAGTTTCTTTAAGATTCTAAAAATTAAAAAAATTAAAAAATTTTTTTACAAATGTTGAAAATTCGAAAAAATTTTCAGCAATAGTAACAAATTTCAAAATTTTTCAGAATTCAAAAGAATTGTTATACATATCCAAACTTTTAAAATTAAAAAATTCAAATTTTTCGACATTCGGAAAAATTTCAAAACATTTGACAATTAAAAAAATATCAAAATTCAAAAATGTTTTAAGATTTTAAAAATTCTCAATTTTTTTCAAATTTCAAAAAAATTTCAAAATTTTTCAAAATTCAATAAAACTAAAAAATTTTGAAAATTAAAAAAAATTGAAAATATTTCAAAATGCCAAAAATTTTCAAAATTTCCAAAAAAAAAGAAATTTCAAAATTTTTCAGAAATTCAAAAAAATTTCGGAATCTTTAAAAATTTTGAAATTTTTCAACTCAAAAAAAAATTAAAAATTTTTAGTATTTTGAAAATTTTGAATTTTAAACTTATTTGAATTTTGAAAGATTTTGAATTTTTTTGCAGAATATTCAACATTTTTCAAAATTCAAAACTACCAAAAAATTTTGAAATAGCAAAAAATTTCAAAGAGTTTCAAAATACAAAACAATTCAAAATTTTTTAAGATTCTAAAAATTAAAAAATTAAAAAATTATTTTGCAAATGTTGAAAATTCGAAAAAATTTTCAGCAATAGTAACAAATTTCAAAATTTTTCAGAATTCAAAAGAATTGTTATACATATCCAAATTTTTAAAATTAAAAAATTCAAATTTTTCGACATTCGGAAAAATTTCAAAACATTTGACAATTAAAAAAATATAAAAATTCAAAAATGTTTTAAGATTTTAAAAATTCTCAATATTTTTCAAATTTCAAAAAAATTTCAAAATTTTTCAAAATTCAATAAAATTAAAAAATATTCAAAATACCAAAAATTTTCAAAATTTCCAAAAAAAAAAAAATTCAAAATTTTTCAGAAATTCAAAAAAATTTCGGAATCTTTAAAAATTTTGAAAATTTTTCAAAACTCAAAAAAAAATTAATAATTTTTAGTATTTTGAAAATTTTGAATTTTTTTGGATTTTGAAAAATTTTGTAAATTTTTAAATGTCCGTAGTTTTTTCGTATTTTTGAAAAATTTTAAACTTATTTGAATTTTGAAAGATTTTGAATTTTTTTGCAGAATTTTCAACATTTTTCAAAATTCAAAACTACCAAAAAATTTTGAAATAGCAAAAAATTTCAAAGAGTTTCAAAATACAAAACAATTCAAAATTTTTTAAGATTCTAAAAATTAAAAAATTCAAAAATTATTTTGCAAATGTTGAAAATTTGAAAAAATTTTGAGCAATAGTAACAAATTTCAAAATTTTTCAGAATTAAAAAAAATTGTTATACATATCCAAATTTTAAAATTTAAAAAGATTCAAATTTTTCGACATTCGGAAAAATTTCAAAACATTTGAGAATTAAAAAAAATATCAAAATTCAAAAATATTTTAAGATTTTAAAAATTCTCAATATTTTTCAAAATTCCAAGAAAATTTCAAAATTTTTCAAAATTCAATAAAATTAAAAAAATTTTCAAAATTAAAATAAATTGAAAATATTTCAAAATGCCAAAAATTTTCAAAATTTCCAAAAAAAAAAAGAAATTTCAAAATTTTACAGAAATTCAAAATAATTTCGGAATTTTTAAAAATTTTGAAAATTTTTCAAAACTCAAAAAAAAATTAAAAATTTTTAGTATTTTGAAAATTCTGAATTTTTTTTGGATTTTGATAAATTTTGATAATTTTTAAATGTTCGTAGTTTTTTTGAATTTTTGAAAAATTTTTAAACTCATTTGAATTTTGAAAGATTTTGAATTTTTTTGTAGAATTTTCAACATTTTTCAAAATTCAAAACTACCAAAAAATTTTGAAATAGCAAAAAATTTCAAAAAGTTTCAAAATACAAAACAATTCAAGTTTCTTTAAGATTCTAAAAATTAAAAAAATTAAAAATTTTTTTACTAATGTTGAAAATTCGAAAATATTTTCAGCAATAGTAACAAATTTCAAAATTTTTCAGAATTCAAAAGAATTGTTATACATATCCAAATTTTTGAAATTAAAAAAATTCAAATTTTTCGACATTCGGAAAAATTTCAAAACATTTGAGAATTAAAAAAATATAAAAATTAAAAAATGTTTTAAGATTTTAAAAATTCTCAATATTTTTCAAATTTCAAAAAAATTTCAAAATTTTTCAAAATTCAATAAAACTAAAAAATTTTGAAAATTAAAAAAAATTGAAAATATTTCAAAATGCCAAAAATTTTCAAAATTTCCAAAAAAAAAGAAATTTCAAAATTTTTCAGAAATTCAAAAAAATTTCGGAATCTTTAAAAATTTTGAAATTTTTCAACTCAAAAAAAAATTAAAAATTTTTAGTATTTTGAAAATTTTGAATTTTAAACTTATTTGAATTTTGAAAGATTTTGAATTTTTTTGCAGAATATTCAACATTTTTCAAAATTCAAAACTACCAAAAAATTTTGAAATAGCAAAAAATTTCAAAGAGTTTCAAAATACAAAACAATTCAAAATTTTTTAAGATTCTAAAAATTAAAAAATTAAAAAATTATTTTGCAAATGTTGAAAATTCGAAAAAATTTTCAGGAATAGTAACAAATTTCAAAATTTTTCAGAATTCAAAAGAATTGTTATACATATCCAAATTTTTAAAATTAAAAAATTCAAATTTTTCGACATTCGGAAAAATTTCAAAACATTTGACAATTAAAAAAATATAAAAATTCAAAAATGTTTTAAGATTTTAAAAATTCTCAATATTTTTCAAATTTCAAAAAAATTTCAAAATTTTTCAAAATTCAATAAAATTAAAAAATATTCAAAATACCAAAAATTTTCAAAATTTCCAAAAAAAAAAAAATTCAAAATTTTTCAGAAATTCAAAAAAATTTCGGAATCTTTAAAAATTTTGAAAATTTTTCAAAACTCAAAAAAAAATTAATAATTTTTAGTATTTTGAAAATTTTGAATTTTTTTGGATTTTGAAAAATTTTGTAAATTTTTAAATGTCCGTAGTTTTTTCGTATTTTTGAAAAATTTTAAACTTATTTGAATTTTGAAAGATTTTGAATTTTTTTGCAGAATTTTCAACATTTTTCAAAATTCAAAACTACCAAAAAATTTTGAAATAGCAAAAAATTTCAAAGAGTTTCAAAATACAAAACAATTCAAAATTTTTTAAGATTCTAAAAATTAAAAAATTCAAAAATTATTTTGCAAATGTTGAAAATTTGAAAAAATTTTGAGCAATAGTAACAAATTTCAAAATTTTTCAGAATTAAAAAAAATTGTTATACATATCCAAATTTTAAAATTTAAAAAGATTCAAATTTTTCGACATTCGGAAAAATTTCAAAACATTTGAGAATTAAAAAAAATATCAAAATTCAAAAATATTTTAAGATTTTAAAAATTCTCAATATTTTTCAAAATTCCAAAAAAATTTCAAAATTTTTCAAAATTCAATAAAATTAAAAAAATTTTCAAAATTAAAATAAATTGAAAATATTTCAAAATGCCAAAAATTTTCAAAATTTCCAAAAAAAAAAAGAAATTTCAAAATTTTACAGAAATTCAAAATAATTTCGGAATTTTTAAAAATTTTGAAAATTTTTCAAAACTCAAAAAAAAATTAAAAATTTTTAGTATTTTGAAAATTCTGAATTTTTTTTGGATTTTGATAAATTTTGATAATTTTTAAATGTTCGTAGTTTTTTTGAATTTTTGAAAAATTTTTAAACTCATTTGAATTTTGAAAGATTTTGAATTTTTTTGTAGAATTTTCAACATTTTTCAAAATTCAAAACTACCAAAAAATTTTGAAATAGCAAAAAATTTCAAAAAGTTTCAAAATACAAAACAATTCAAGTTTCTTTAAGATTCTAAAAATTAAAAAAATTAAAAATTTTTTTACTAATGTTGAAAATTCGAAAATATTTTCAGCAATAGTAACAAATTTCAAAATTTTTCAGAATTCAAAAGAATTGTTATACATATCCAAATTTTTGAAATTAAAAAAATTCAAATTTTTCGACATTCGGAAAAATTTCAAAACATTTGAGAATTAAAAAAATATAAAAATTAAAAAATGTTTTAAGATTTTAAAAATTCTCAATATTTTTCAAATTTCAAAAAAATTTCAAAATTTTTAAAAATTCAATAAAATTAAAAAAATATTCAAAATACCAAAAATTTTCAAAATTTCCAAAAAAAAAGAAATTTCAAAATTTTTCAGAAGTTCAAAAAAATTTCGGAATCTTTAAAAATTTTGAAAATTTTTCAAAACTCAAAAAAAAAATTAAAAATTTTTATTATTTTGAAAATTTTGAATTTTTTTGGATTTTGACAAATTTTGAAAATTTTTAAATGTCGGTAGTTTTTTCGTATTTTTGAAAAATTTTAAAGTTATTTGAATTTTGAAAGATTTTGAATTTTTTTGCAGAATTTTCAACATTTTTCAAAATTCAAAACTACCAAAAAATTTTGAAATAGCAAAAAATTTCAAAGAGTTTCAAAATACAAAACAATTGAAAATTTTTTAAGATTCTAAAAATTAAAAAAATTAAAAAATTATTTTGCAAATGTTGAAAATTCGAAAAAATTTTGAGCAATAGTAACAAATTTCAAAATTTTTCAGAATTAAAAAAAATTGTTATACATATCAAAATTTTTAAAATTAAAAAAAATTCAAATTTTTCGACATTCGGAAAAATTTCAAATCATTTGAGAATTAAAAAAAATATCAAAATTCAAAAATATTTTAAGATTTTAAAAATTCTCAATATTTTTCAAAATTCCAAAAAAATTTCAAAATTTTTCAAAATTCAGTAAAATTAAAAAAATTTTCAAAATTAAAATAAATTGAAAATATTTCAAAATGCCAAAAATTTTCAAAATTTCCAAAAAAAAAAGAAATTTCAAAATTTTTCAGAAATTCAAAATAATTTCGGAATTTTTAAAAATTTTGAAAATTTTTCAAAACTCAAAAAAAAAATTTAAAATTTTTAGTATTTTGAAAATTTTGAATTTTTTTTTGGATTTTGAGAAATTTTGATAATTTTTAAATGTTCGTAGTTTTTTTGAATTTTTGAAAAATTTTTAAACTCATTTGAATTTTGAAAGATTTTGAATTTTTTTGGAGTATTCTCAACATTTTTCAAAATTCAAAACTACCAAAAAATTTTGAAATAGAAAAAAATTTCAAAAAGTTTCAAAATACAAAACAATTCAAGTTTCTTTAAGATTCTAAAAATTAAAAAAATTAAAAAATTTTTTTACAAATGTTGAAAATTCGAAAAAATTTTCAGCAATAGTAACAAATTTCAAAATTTTTCAGAATTCAAAAGAATTGTTATACATATCCAAATTTTTGAAATTAAAAAAATTCAAATTTTTCGACATTCGGAAAAATTTCAAAACATTTGAGAATTAAAAAAATATAAAAATTCAAAAATGTTTTAAGATTTTAAAAATTCTCAATATTTGCAAATTTCAAAAAAATTTCAAAATTTTTCAAAATTCAATAAAGTTAAAAAGATTTTCAAAATTAAAAAAAAAATTGAAAATATTTCAAAATACCAAACATTTTCAAAATTTTGCAAAAAAAAAGAAATTTCAAAATTTTTCAGAAATTCAAAAAAATTTCGTAATCTTTAAAAATTTTGAAAATTTTTCAAAACTCAAAAAAAAATTTTAAATTTTTAGTATTTTGAAAATTTTGAATTTTTTTTGGATTTTGAGAAATTTTGATAATTTTTAAATGTTCGTAGTTTTTTTGAATTTTTGAAAAATTTTTAAACTCATTTGAATTTTGAAAGATTTTGAATTTTTTGTAGAATTTTCAACATTTTTCAAAATTCAAAACTACCAAAAAATTTTGAAATAGCAAAAAATTTCAAAAAGTTTCAAAATACAAAACAATTCAAGTTTCTTTAAGATTCTAAAAATTAAAAAAATTAAAAAATTTTTTTACAAATGTTGAAAATTCGAAAAAATTTTCAGCAATAGTAACAAATTTCAAAATTTTTCAGAATTCAAAAGAATTGTTATACATATCCAAATTTTTAAAATTAAAAAAATTCAAATTTTTCGACATTCGGAAAAATTTCAAAACATTTGAGAATTAAAAAAATATAAAAATTCAAAAATGTTTTAAGATTTTAAAAATTCTCAATATTTTTCAAATTTCAAAAAATTTCAAAATTTTTCAAAATTCAATAAAATTAAAAAAATATTCAAAATACCAAAAATTTTCAAAATTTCCAAAAAAAAAGAAATTTCAAAATTTTTCAGAAGTTCAAAAAAATTTCGGAATCTTTAAAAATTTTGAAAATTTTCCAAAACTCAGAAAAAAATTAAAAATTTTTAGTATTTTGAAAATTTTGAATTTTTTTGGATTTTGACACATTTTGAAAATTTTTAAATGTCCGTAGTTTTTTCGTATTTTTGAAAAATTTTAAACTTATTTGAATTTTGAAAGATTTTGAATTTTTTTGCAGAATATTCAACATTTTTCAAAATTCAAAACTACCAAAAAATTTTGAAATAGCAAAAAATTTCAAAAAGTTTCAAAATACAAAACTATTCAAGTTTCTTTAAGATTCTAAAAATTAAAAAAATTAAAAAATTTTTTTAAAAATGTTGAAAATTCGAAAAAATTTTCAGCAATAGTAACAAATTTCAAAATTTTTCAGAATTCAAAAGAATTGTTATACATATCCAAATTTTTAAAATTAAAAAATTCAAATTTTTCGACATTCGGAAAAATTTCAAAACATTTGACAATTAAAAAAATATCAAAATTCAAAAATGTTTTAAGATTTTAAAAATTCTCAATTTTTTTCAAATTTCAAAAAAATTTCAAAATTTTTCAAAATTCAATAAAATTAAAAAATATTCAAAATACCAAAAATTTTCAAAATTTCCAAAAAAAAAAAAATTCAAAATTTTTCAGAAATTCAAAAAATTTCGGAATCTTTAAAAATTTTGAAAATTTTTCAAAACTCAAAAAAAAATTAATAATTTTTAGTATTTTGAAAATTTTGAATTTTTTTGGATTTTGAGAAATTTTGAAAATTTTTAAATGTCCGTAGTTTTTTCGTATTTTTGAAAAATTTTAAACTTATTTGAATTTTGAAAGATTTTGAATTTTTTTGCAGAATTTTCAACATTTTTCAAAATTCAAAATCTACGAAAAAATTTTGAAATAGCAAAAAATTTCAAAGAGTTTCAAAATACAAAACAATTCAAAATTTTTTAAGATTCTAAAAATTAAAAAAATTAAAAAATTATTTTGCAAATGTTGAAAATTCGAAAAAATTTTGAGCAATAGTAACAAATTTCAAAATTTTTCAGAATTAAAAAAAATTATTATACATTACAAAATTTTTAAAATTAAAAAAAATTTATATTTTTCCGACATTCGGAAAAATTTCAAATCATTTGAGAATTAAAAAAAAATATCAAAATTCAAAAATATTTTAAGATTTTAAAAATTCTCAATATTTTTCAAAATTCCAAAAAAATTTCAAAATTTTTCAAAATTCAATAAAACTAAAAAATTTTGAAAATTAAAAAAAATTGAAAATATTTCAAAATGCCAAAAATTTTCAAAATTTCCAAAAAAAAAGAAATTTCAAAATTTTTCAGAAATTCAAAAAATTTCGGAATCTTTAAAAATTTTGAAAATTTTTCAAAACTCAAAAAAAAATTAAAAATTTTTAGTATTTTGAAAATTTTGAATTTTAAACTTATTTGAATTTTGAAAGATTTTGAATTTTTTTGCAGAATATTCAACATTTTTCAAAATTCAAAACTACCAAAAAATTTTGAAATAGCAAAAAATTTCAAAGAGTTTCAAAATACAAAACAATTCAAAATTTTTTAAGATTCTAAAAATTAAAAAATTAAAAAATTATTTTGCAAATGTTGAAAATTCGAAAAAATTTTCAGCAATAGTAACAAATTTCAAAATTTTTCAGAATTCAAAAGAATTGTTATACATATCCAAATTTTTAAAATTAAAAAATTCAAATTTTTCGACATTCGGAAAAATTTCAAAACATTTGACAATTAAAAAAATATCAAAATTCAAAAATGTTTTAAGATTTTAAAAATTCTCAATATTTTTCAAATTTCAAAAAAATTTCAAAATTTTTCAAAATTCAATAAAATTAAAAAATATTCAAAATACCAAAAATTTTCAAAATTTCCAAAAAAAAAATTTCAAAATTTTTCAGAAATTCAAAAAAATTTCGGAATATTTAAAAATTTTGAAAATTTTTCAAAACTCAAAAAAAATTAATAATTTTTAGTATTTTGAAAATTTTGAATTTTTTTGGATTTTGAGAAATTTTGAAAATTTTTAAATGTCCGGAGTTTTTTCGTATTTTTGAAAAATTTTAAACTTATTTGAATTTTGAAAGATTTTGAATTTTTTTTGCAGAATTTTCAACATTTTTCAAAATTCAAAACTACCAAAAAATTTTGAAATAGCAAAAAATTTCAAAGAGTTTCAAAATACAAAACAATTGAAAATTTTTTAAGATTCTAAAAATTAAAAAAATTAAAAAATTATTTTGCAAATGTTGAAAATTTGAAAAAATTTTGAGCAATAGTAACAAATTTCAAAATTTTTCAGAATTAAAAAAAATTGTTATACATATCCAAATTTTTAAAATTAAAAAAATTCAAATTTTTCGACATTCGGAAAAATTTCAAAACATTTGAGAATTAAAAAAAATATCAAAATTCAAAAATATTTTAAGATTTTAAAAATTCTCAATATTTTTCAAAATTCCAAAAAAATTTCAAAATTTTTCAAAATTCAATAAAATTAAAAAAATTTTCAAAATTAAAATAAATTGAAAATATTTCAAAATGCCAAAAATTTTCAAAATTTCCAAAAAAAAAAAGAAATTTCAAAATTTTACAGAAATTCAAAATAATTTCGGAATTTTTAAAAATTTTGAAAATTTTTCAAAACTCAAAAAAAAATTTAAAATTTTTAGTATTTTGAAAATTCTGAATTTTTTTTGGATTTTGATAAATTTTGATAATTTTTAAATGTTCGTAGTTTTTTTGAATTTTTGAAAAATTTTTAAACTCATTTGAATTTTGAAAGATTTTGAATTTTTTTGTAGAATTTTCAACATTTTTCAAAATTCAAAACTACCAAAAAATTTTGAAATAGCAAAAAATTTCAAAAAGTTTCAAAATACAAAACAATTCAAGTTTCTTTAAGATTCTAAAAATTAAAAAAATTAAAAAATTTTTTTACTAATGTTGAAAATTCGAAAATATTTTCAGCAATAGTAACAAATTTCAAAATTTTTCAGAATTCAAAAGAATTGTTATACATATCCAAATTTTTGAAATTAAAAAAATTCAAATTTTTCGACATTCGGAAAAATTTCAAAACATTTGAGAATTAAAAAAATATAAAAATTAAAAAATGTTTTAAGATTTTAAAAATTCTCAATATTTTTCAAATTTCAAAAAAATTTCAAAATTTTTCAAAATTCAATAAAATTAAAAAAATATTCAAAATACCAAAAATTTTCAAAATTTCCAAAAAAAAAGAAATTTCAAAATTTTTCAGAAGTTCAAAAAAATTTCGGAATCTTTAAAAATTTTGAAAATTTTTCAAAACTCAAAAAAAAATTAAAAATTTTTATTATTTTGAAAATTTTGAATTTTTTTGGATTTTGACAAATTTTGAAAATTTTTAAATGTCGGTAGTTTTTTCGTATTGTTGAAAAATTTTAAACTTATTTGAATTTTGAAAGATTTTGAATTTTTTTGCAGAATTTTCAACATTTTTCAAAATTCAAAACTACCAAAAAATTTTGAAATAGCAAAAAATTTCAAAGAGTTTCAAAATACAAAACAATTGAAAATTTTTTAAGATTCTAAAAATTAAAAAAATTAAAAAATTATTTTGCAAATGTTGAAAATTCGAAAAAATTTTGAGCAATAGTAACAAATTTCAAAATTTTTCAGAATTAAAAAAAATTGTTATACATATCAAAATTTTTAAAATTAAAAAAAATTCAAATTTTTCGACATTCGGAAAAATTTCAAATCATTTGAGAATTAAAAAAAATATCAAAATTCAAAAATATTTTAAGATTTTAAAAATTCTCAATATTTTTCAAAATTCCAAAAAAATTTCAAAATTTTTCAAAATTCATTAAAATTAAAAAAATGTTCAAAATTAAAATAAATTGAAAATATTTCAAAATGCCAAAAATTTTCAAAATTTCCAAAAAAAAAAAGAAATTTCAAAATTTTTCAGAAATTCAAAATAATTTCGGAATTTTTAAAAATTTTGAAAATTTTTCAAAACAAAAAAAAAATTTAAAATTTTTAGTATTTTGAAAATTTTGAATTTTTTTTTTTGGATTTTGAGAAATTTTGATAATTTTTGAATGTTCGTAGTTTTTTTGAATTTTTGAAAAATTTTTAAACTCATTTGAATTTTGAAAGATTTTGAATTTTTTTGGAGTATTCTCAACATTTTTCAAAATTCAAAACTACCAAAAAATTTTGAAATAGAAAAAAATTTCAAAAAGTTTCAAAATACAAAACAATTCAAGTTTCTTTAAGATTCTAAAAATTAAAAAAATTAAAAAATTTTTTTACAAATGTTGAAAATTCGAAAAAATTTTCAGCAATAGTAACAAATTTCAAAATTTTTCAGAATTCAAAAGAATTGTTATACATATCCAAATTTTTGAAATTAAAAAAATTCAAATTTTTCGACATTCGGAAAAATTTCAAAACATTTGAGAATTAAAAAAATATAAAAATTCAAAAATGTTTTAAGATTTTAAAAATTCTTAATATTTTTCAAATTTCAAAAAAATTTCAAAATTTTTCAAAATTCAATAAAATTAAAAAAAAAATTCAAAATACCAAAAATTTTCAAAATTTCCAAAAAAAAAAGAAATTTCAAAATTTTTCAGAAATTCAAAAAAATTTCGGAATCTTTAAAAATTTTGAAAATTTTTCAAAACTCAAAAAAAAATTAAAAATTTTTAGTATTTTGAATTTTTTTAATTTTTTTGGATTTTGACAAATTTTGAAAATTTTTAAATGTCCGTAGTTTTTTCGTATTTTTGAAAAATTTTAAACTCATTTGAATTTTGAAAGATTTTGAATTTTTTTGCAGAATTTTCAACATTTTTCAAAATTCAAAACTACCAAAAAATTTTGAAATAGAAAAAAATTTCAAAAAGTTTCAAAATACAAAACAATTCAAGTTTCTTTAAGATTCTAAAAATTAAAAAAATTAAAAAAATTTTTTTACAAATGTTGAAAATTCGAAAAAATTTTCAGCAATAGTAACAAATTCCAAAATTTTTCAGAATTCAAAAGAATTGTTATACATATCCAAATTTTTAAAATTAAAAAATTCAAATTTTTCGACATTCGGAAAAATTTCAAAACATTTGACAATTAAAAAAATATCAAAATTCAAAAATGTTTTAAGAGTTTAAAAATTCTCAATATTTTTCAAATTTCAAAAAAATTTCAAAATTTTTCAAAATTCAATAAAATTAAAAAATATTCAAAATACCAAAAAATTTCAAAATTTCCAAAAAAAAAAATTTCAAAATTTTTCAGAAATTCAAAAAAATTTCGGAATCTTTAAAAATTTTGAAAATTTTTCAAAACTCAAAAGAAAATTAATAATTTTTAGTATTTTA
This sequence comes from Periplaneta americana, assembly GCF_040183065.1. Lineage (NCBI taxonomy): Eukaryota > Metazoa > Arthropoda > Insecta > Blattodea > Blattidae > Periplaneta > Periplaneta americana. Next base: position 160,057,846 of record NC_091123.1, read on the forward strand.
AAAATTTTGAATTTTTTTGGATTTTGAGAAATTTTGAAAATTTTTAAATGTCGGTAGTTTTTTCGTATTATTGAAAAATTTTAAACTTATTTGAATTTTGAAAGATTTTGAATTTTTTTGCAGAATTTTCAACATTTTTCAAAATTCAAAACTACCAAAAAATTTTGAAATAGCAAAAAATTTCAAAGAGTTTCAAAATACAAAACAATTCAAAATTTTTTAAGATTCTAAAAATTAAAAAAATTCAAAAATTATTTTGCAAATGTTGAAAATTTGAAAAAACTTTGAGCAATAATAAGAAATTTCAAAATTTTTCAGAATTAAAAAAAATTGTTATACATATCCAAATTTTTAAAATTAAAAAAAATTCAAATTTTTCGACATTCGGAAAAATTTCAAAACATTTGAGAATTAAAAAAAATATCAAAATTCAAAAATATTTTAAGATTTTAAAAATTCTCAATATTTGCAAATTTCAAAAAAATTTCAAAATTTTTCAAAATTCAATAAAATTAAAAAGATTTTCAAAATTAAAAAAAAAATTGAAAATATTTCAAAATACCAAACATTTTCAAAATTTTGCAAAAAAAAAAAGAAATTTCAAAATTTTTCAGAAATTCAAAAAAATTTCGTAATCTTTAAAAATTTTGAAAATTTTTCAAAACTCAAAAAAAAAATTTTAAATTTTTAGTATTTTGAAAATTTTGAATTTTTTTTGGATTTTGAGAAATTTTGATAATTTTTAAATGTTCGTAGTTTTTTTGAATTTTTGAAAAATTTTTAAACTCATTTGAATTTTGAAAGATTTTGAATTTTTTTGTAGAATTTTCAACATTTTTCAAAATTTAAAACTACCAAAAAATTTTGAAATAGCAAAAAATTTCAAAAAGTTTCAAAATACAAAACAATTCAAGTTTCTTTAAGATTCTAAAAATTAAAAAAATTAAAAAATTTTTTTACAAATGTTGAAAATTCGAAAAAATTTTCAGCAATAGTAACAAATTTCAAAATTTTTCAGAATTCAAAAGAATTGTTATACATATCCAAATTTTTAAAATTAAAAAATTCAAATTTTTCGACATTCGGAAAAATTTCAAAACATTTGAGAATTAAAAAAATATAAAAATTAAAAAATGTTTTAAGATTTTAAAAATTCTCAATTTTTTTCAAATTTCAAAAAAATTTCAAAATTTTTCAAAATTCAATAAAACTAAAAAATTTTGAAAATTAAAAAAAATTGAAAATATTTCAAAATGCCAAAAATTTTCAAAATTTCCAAAAAAAAAGAAATTTCAAAATTTTTCAGAAATTCAAAAAAATTTCGGAATCTTTAAAAATTTTGAAATTTTTCAACTCAAAAAAAAATTAAAAATTTTTAGTATTTTGAAAATTTTGAATTTTAAACTTATTTGAATTTTGAAAGATTTTGAATTTTTTTGCAGAATATTCAACATTTTTCAAAATTCAAAACTACCAAAAAATTTTGAAATAGCAAAAAATTTCAAAGAGTTTCAAAATACAAAACAATTCAAAATTTTTTAAGATTCTAAAAATTAAAAAATTAAAAAATTATTTTGCAAATGTTGAAAATTCGAAAAAATTTTCAGGAATAGTAACAAATTTCAAAATTTTTCAGAATTCAAAAGAATTGTTATACATATCCAAATTTTTAAAATTAAAAAATTCAAATTTTTCGACATTCGGAAAAATTTCAAAACATTTGACAATTAAAAAAATATAAAAATTCAAAAATGTTTTAAGATTTTAAAAATTCTCAATATTTTTCAAATTTCAAAAAAATTTCAAAATTTTTCAAAATTCAATAAAATTAAAAAATATTCAAAATACCAAAAATTTTCAAAATTTCCAAAAAAAAAAAAATTCAAAATTTTTCAGAAATTCAAAAAAATTTCGGAATCTTTAAAAATTTTGAAAATTTTTCAAAACTCAAAAAAAAATTAATAATTTTTAGTATTTTGAAAATTTTGAATTTTTTTGGATTTTGAAAAATTTTGTAAATTTTTAAATGTCCGTAGTTTTTTCGTATTTTTGAAAAATTTTAAACTTATTTGAATTTTGAAAGATTTTGAATTTTTTTGCAGAATTTTCAACATTTTTCAAAATTCAAAACTACCAAAAAATTTTGAAATAGCAAAAAATTTCAAAGAGTTTCAAAATACAAAACAATTCAAAATTTTTTAAGATTCTAAAAATTAAAAAATTCAAAAATTATTTTGCAAATGTTGAAAATTTGAAAAAATTTTGAGCAATAGTAACAAATTTCAAAATTTTTCAGAATTAAAAAAAATTGTTATACATATCCAAATTTTAAAATTTAAAAAGATTCAAATTTTTCGACATTCGGAAAAATTTCAAAACATTTGAGAATTAAAAAAAATATCAAAATTCAAAAATATTTTAAGATTTTAAAAATTCTCAATATTTTTCAAAATTCCAAAAAAATTTCAAAATTTTTCAAAATTCAATAAAATTAAAAAAATTTTCAAAATTAAAATAAATTGAAAATATTTCAAAATGCCAAAAATTTTCAAAATTTCCAAAAAAAAAAAGAAATTTCAAAATTTTACAGAAATTCAAAATAATTTCGGAATTTTTAAAAATTTTGAAAATTTTTCAAAACTCAAAAAAAAATTAAAAATTTTTAGTATTTTGAAAATTCTGAATTTTTTTTGGATTTTGATAAATTTTGATAATTTTTAAATGTTCGTAGTTTTTTTGAATTTTTGAAAAATTTTTAAACTCATTTGAATTTTGAAAGATTTTGAATTTTTTTGTAGAATTTTCAACATTTTTCAAAATTCAAAACTACCAAAAAATTTTGAAATAGCAAAAAATTTCAAAAAGTTTCAAAATACAAAACAATTCAAGTTTCTTTAAGATTCTAAAAATTAAAAAAATTAAAAATTTTTTTACTAATGTTGAAAATTCGAAAATATTTTCAGCAATAGTAACAAATTTCAAAATTTTTCAGAATTCAAAAGAATTGTTATACATATCCAAATTTTTGAAATTAAAAAAATTCAAATTTTTCGACATTCGGAAAAATTTCAAAACATTTGAGAATTAAAAAAATATAAAAATTAAAAAATGTTTTAAGATTTTAAAAATTCTCAATATTTTTCAAATTTCAAAAAAATTTCAAAATTTTTCAAAATTCAATAAAACTAAAAAATTTTGAAAATTAAAAAAAAATTGAAAATATTTCAAAATGCCAAAAATTTTCAAAATTTCCAAAAAAAAGAAATTTCAAAATTTTTCAGAAATTCAAAAAAATTTCGGAATCTTTAAAAATTTTGAAATTTTTCAACTCAAAAAAAAATTAAAAATTTTTAGTATTTTGAAAATTTTGAATTTTAAACTTATTTGAATTTTGAAAGATTTTGAATTTTTTTGCAGAATATTCAACATTTTTCAAAATTCAAAACTACCAAAAAATTTTGAAATAGCAAAAAATTTCAAAGAGTTTCAAAATACAAAACAATTCAAAATTTTTTAAGATTCTAAAAATTAAAAAATTAAAAAATTATTTTGCAAATGTTGAAAATTCGAAAAAATTTTCAGCAATAGTAACAAATTTCAAAATTTTTCAGAATTCAAAAGAATTGTTATACATATCCAAATTTTTAAAATTAAAAAATTCAAATTTTTCGACATTCGGAAAAATTTCAAAACATTTGACAATTAAAAAAATATAAAAATTCAAAAATGTTTTAAGATTTTAAAAATTCTCAATATTTTTCAAATTTCAAAAAAATTTCAAAATTTTTCAAAATTCAATAAAATTAAAAAATATTCAAAATACCAAAAATTTTCAAAATTTCCAAAAAAAAAAAAATTCAAAATTTTTCAGAAATTCAAAAACATTTCGGAATCTTTAAAAATTTTGAAAATTTTTCAAAACTCAAAAAAAAATTAATAATTTTTAGTATTTTGAAAATTTTGAATTTTTTTGGATTTTGAAAAATTTTGTAAATTTTTAAATGTCCGTAGTTTTTTCGTATTTTTGAAAAATTTTAAACTTATTTGAATTTTGAAAGATTTTGAATTTTTTTGCAGAATTTTCAACATTTTTCAAAATTCAAAACTACCAAAAAATTTTGAAATAGCAAAAAATTTCAAAGAGTTTCAAAATACAAAACAATTCAAAATTTTTTAAGATTCTAAAAATTAAAAAATTCAAAAATTATTTTGCAAATGTTGAAAATTTGAAAAAATTTTGAGCAATAGTAACAAATTTCAAAATTTTTCAGAATTAAAAAAAATTGTTATACATATCCAAATTTTAAAATTTAAAAAGATTCAAATTTTTCGACATTCGGAAAAATTTCAAAACATTTGAGAATTAAAAAAAATATCAAAATTCAAAAATATTTTAAGATTTTAAAAATTCTCAATATTTTTCAAAATTCCAAAAAAATTTCAAAATTTTTCAAAATTCAATAAAATTAAAAAAATTTTCAAAATTAAAATAAATTGAAAATATTTCAAAATGCCAAAAATTTTCAAAATTTCCAAAAAAAAAAAGAAATTTCAAAATTTTACAGAAATTCAAAATAATTTCGGAATTTTTAAAAATTTTGAAAATTTTTCAAAACTCAAAAAAAAATTAAAAATTTTTAGTATTTTGAAAATTCTGAATTTTTTTTGGATTTTGATAAATTTTGATAATTTTTAAATGTTCGTAGTTTTTTTGAATTTTTGAAAAATTTTTAAACTCATTTGAATTTTGAAAGATTTTGAATTTTTTTGTAGAATTTTCAACATTTTTCAAAATTCAAAACTACCAAAAAATTTTGAAATAGCAAAAAATTTCAAAAAGTTTCAAAATACAAAAAAATTCAAGTTTCTTTAAGATTCTAAAAATTAAAAAAATTAAAAATTTTTTTACTAATGTTGAAAATTCGAAAATATTTTCAGCAATAGTAACAAATTTCAAAATTTTTCAGAATTCAAAAGAATTGTTATACATATCCAAATTTTTGAAATTAAAAAAATTCAAATTTTTCGACATTCGGAAAAATTTCAAAACATTTGAGAATTAAAAAATGTTTTAAGATTTTAAAAATTCTCAATATTTTTCAAATTTCAAAAAAATTTCAAAATTTTTCAAAATTCAATAAAATTAAAAAAATATTCAAAATACCAAAAATTTTCAAAATTTCCAAAAAAAAAAGAAATTTCAAAATTTTTCAGAAGTTCAAAAAAATTTCGGAATCTTTAAAAATTTTGAAAATTTTTCAAAACTAAAAAAAAAATTAAAAATTTTTATTATATTGAAAATTTTGAATTTTTTTGGATTTTGACAAATTTTGAAAATTTTTAAATGTCGGTAGTTTTTTCGTATTTTTGAAAAATTTTAAACTTATTTGAATTTTGAAAGATTTTGAATTTTTTTGCAGAATTTTCAACATTTTTCAAAATTCAAAACTACCAAAAAATTTTGAAATAGCAAAAAATTTCAAAGAGTTTCAAAATACAAAACAATTGAAAATTTTTTAAGATTGTAAAAATTAAAAAAATTAAAAAATTATTTTGCAAATGTTGAAAATTCGAAAAAATTTTGAGCAATAGTAACAAATTTCAAAATTTTTCAGAATTAAAAAAAATTGTTATACATATCAAAATTTTTAAAATTAAAAAAAATTCAAATTTTTCGACATTCGGAAAAATTTCAAATCATTTGAGAATTAAAAAAAATATCAAAATTCAAAAATATTTTAAGATTTTAAAAATTCTCAATATTTTTCAAAATTCCAAAAAAATTTCAAAATTTTTCAAAATTCAGTAAAATTAAAAAAATTTTCAAAATTAAAATAAATTGAAATTATTTCAAAATGCCAAAAATTTTCAAAATTTCCAAAAAAAAAAGAAATTTCAAAATGTTTCAGAAATTCAAAATAATTTAGGAATTTTTAAAAATTTTGAAAATTTTTCAAAACTCAAAAAAAAAATTTAAAATTTTTAGTATTTTGAAAATTTTGAATTTTTTTTTGGATTTTGAGAAATTTTGATAATTTTTAAATGTTCGTAGTTTTTTTGAATTTTTGAAAAATTTTTAAACTCATTTGAATTTTGAAAGATTTTGAATTTTTTTGGAGTATTCTCAACATTTTTCAAAATCAAAACTACCAAAAAATTTTGAAATAGAAAAAAATTTCAAAAAGTTTCAAAATACAAAACAATTCAAGTTTCTTTAAGATTCTAAAAATTAAAAAAATTAAAAAATTTTTTTACAAATGTTGAAAATTCGAAAAAATTTTCAGCAATAGTAACAAATTTCAAAATTTTTCAGAATTCAAAAGAATTGTTATACATATCCAAATTTTTGAAATTAAAAAAATTCAAATTTTTCGACATTCGGAAAAATTTCAAAACATTTGAGAATTAAAAAAATATAAAAATTCAAAAATGTTTTAAGATTTTAAAAATTCTCAATATTTTTCAAATTTGAAAAAAATTTCAAAATTTTTCAAAATTCAATAAAATTAAAAAAATATTCAAAATACCAAAAATTTTCAAAATTGCCAAAAAAAAAATTTCAAAATTTTTCAGAAATTCAAAAAAATTTCGGAATCTTTAAAAATTTTGAAAATTTTTCAAAACTCAAAAAAAAATTAAAAATTTTTAGTATTTTGAAAATTTTGAATTTTTTTGGATTTTGACAAATTTTGAAAATTTTTAAATGTCCGTAGTTTTTTCGTATTTTTGAAAAATTTTAAACTCATTTGAATTTTGAAAGATTTTGAATTTTTTTGCAGAATTTTCAACATTTTTCAAAATTCAAAACTACCAAAAAATTTTGAAATAGAAAAAAATTTCAAAAAGTTTCAAAATACAAAACAATTCAAGTTTCTTTAAGATTCTAAAAATTAAAAAAATTAAAAAAATTTTTTTACAAATGTTGAAAATTCGAAAAAATTTTCAGCAATAGTAACAAATTCCAAAATTTTCCAGAATTCAAAAGAATTGTTATACATATCCAAATTTTTAAAATTAAAAAATTCAAATTTTTCGACATTCGGAAAAATTTCAAAACATTTGACAATTAAAAAAATATCAAAATTCAAAAATGTTTTAAGAGTTTAAAAATTCTCAATATTTTTCAAATTTCAAAAAAATTTCAAAATTTTTCAAAATTCAATAAAATTAAAAAATATTCAAAATACCAAAAAATTTCAAAATTTCCAAGAAAAAAATTTCAAAATTTTTCAGAAATTCAAAAAAATTTCGGAATCTTTAAAAATTTTGAAAATTTTTCAAAACTCAAAAGAAAATTAATAATTTTTAGTATTTTAAAAATTTTGAATTTTTTTGGATTTTGAGAAATTTTGAAAATTTTTAAATGTCGGTAGTTTTTTCGTATTTTTGAAAAATTTTAAACTTATTTGAATTTTGAAAGATTTTGAATTTTTTTGCAGAATTTTCAACATTTTTCAAAATTCAAAACTACCAAAAAATTTTGAAATAGCAAAAAATTTCAAAGAGTTTCAAAATACAAAACAATTGAAAATTTTTTAAGATTCTAAAAATTAAAAAAATTAAAAAATTATTTTGCAAATGTTGAAAATTCGAAAAAATTTTGAGCAATAGTAACAAATTTCAAAATTTTTCAGAATTAAAAAAAATTGTTATACATATCAAAATTTTTAAAATTAAAAAAATTCAAATTTTTCGACATTCGGAAAAATTTCAAATCATTTGAGAATTAAAAAAAATATCAAAATTCAAAAATATTTTAAGATTTTAAAAATTCTCAATATTTTTCAAAATTCCAAAAAAATTTCAAAATTTTTCAAAATTCAGTAAAATTAAAAAAATTTTCAAAATTAAAATAAATTGAAATTATTTCAAAATGCCAAAAATTTTCAAAATTTCCAAAAAAAAAAGAAATTTCAAAATGTTTCAGAAATTCAAAATAATTTCGGAATTTTTAAAAATTTTGAAAATTTTTCAAAACTCAAAAAAAAAAATTTAAAATTTGTAGTATTTTGAAAATTTTGAATTTTTTTTTGGATTTTGAGAAATTTTGATAATTTTTAAATGTTCGTAGTTTTTTTGAATTTTTGAAAAATTTTTAAACTCATTTGAATTTTGAAAGATTTTGAATTTTTTTGGAGTATTTTCAACATTTTTCAAAATTCAAAACTACCAAAAAATTTTGAAATAGAAAAAAATTTCAAAAAGTTTCAAAATACAAAACAATTCAAGTTTCTTTAAGATTCTAAAAATTAAAAAAATTAAAAAATTTTTTTACAAATGTTGAAAATTCGAAAAAAGTTTCAGCAATAGTAACAAATTTCAAAATTTTTCAGAATTCAAAAGAATTGTTATACATATCCAAATTTTTGAAATTAAAAAAATTCAAATTTTTCGACATTCGGAAAAATTTCAAAACATTTGAGAATTAAAAAAATATAAAAATTCAAAAATGTTTTAAGATTTTAAAAATTCTCAATATTTTTCAAATTTCAAAAGAATTTCAAAATTTTTCAAAATTCAATAAAATTAAAAAATATTCAAAATACCAAAAATTTTCAAAATTTCCAAAAAAAAAAGAAATTTCAAAATTTTTCAGAAATTCAAAAAAATTTCGGAATCTTTAAAAATTTTGAAAATTTTTCAAAACTCAAAAAAAAATTAAAAATTTTTAGTATTTTGAATTTTTTTAATTTTTTTGGGTTTTGACAAATTTTGAAAATTTTTAAATGTCCGTAGTTTTTTCGTATTTTTGAAAAATTTTAAACTCATTTGGATTTTGAAAGATTTTGAATTTTTTTGCAGAATTTTCAACATTTTTCAAAATTCAAAACTACCAAAAAATTTTGAAATAGAAAAAAATTTCAAAAAGTTTCAAAATACAAAACAATTCAAGTTTCTTTAAGATTCTAAAAATTAAAAAAATTAAAAAAATTTTTTTACAAATGTTGAAAATTCGAAAAAATTTTCAGCAATAGTAACAAATTCCAAAATTTTTCAGAATTCAAAAGAATTGTTATACATATCCAAATTTTTAAAATTAAAAAATTCAAATTTTTCGACATTCGGAAAAATTTCAAAACATTTGACAATTAAAAAAATATCAAAATTCAAAAATGTTTTAAGAGTTTAAAAATTCTCAATATTTTTCAAATTTCAAAAAAATTTCAAAATTTTTCAAAATTCAATAAAATTAAAAAATATTCAAAATACCAAAAAATTTCAAAATTTCCAAAAAAAAAAATTTCAAAATTTTTCAGAAATTCAAAAAAATTTCGGAATCTTTAAAAATTTTGAAAATTTTTCAAAACTCAAAAGAAAATTAATAATTTTTAGTATTTTAAAAATTTTGAATTTTTTTGGATTTTGAGAAATTTTGAAAATTTTTAAATGTCGGTAGTTTTTTCGTATTTTTGAAAAATTTTAAACTTATTTGAATTTTGAAAGATTTTGAATTTTTTTGCAGAATTTTCAACATTTTTCAAAATTCAAAACTACCAAAAAATTTTGAAATAGCAAAAAATTTCAAAGAGTTTCAAAATACAAAACAATTCAAAATTTTCTAAGATTCTAAAAATTAAAAAAATTCAAAAATTATTTTGCAAATGTTGAAAATTTGAAAAAATTTTGAGCAATAATAAGAAATTTCAAAATTTTTCAGAATTAAAAAAAATTGTTATACATATCCAAATTTTTAAAATTAAAAAAAATTCAAATTTTTCGACATTCGGAAAAATTTCAAAACATTTGAGAATTAAAAAAAATATCAAAATTCAAAAATATTTTAAGATTTTAAAAATTCTCAATATTTGCAAATTTCAAAAAAATTTCAAAATTTTTCAAAACTCAATAAAATTAAAAAGATTTTCAAAATTAAAAAAAAAATTGAAAATATTTCAAAATACCAAACATTTTCAAAATTTTGCAAAAAAAAAAGAAATTTCAAAATTTTTCAGAAATTCAAAAAAATTTCGTAATCTTTAAAAATTTTGAAAATTTTTTAAAACTCAAAAAAAAAATTTTAAATTTTTAGTATTTTGAAAATTTTGAATTTTTTTTGGATTTTGAGAAATTTTGATAATTTTTAAATGTTCGTAGTTTTTTTGAATTTTTGAAAAATTTTTAAACTCATTTGAATTTTGAAAGATTTTGAATTTTTTTGTAGAATTTTCAACATTTTTCAAAATTCAAAACCAAAAAATTTTGAAATAGCAAAAAATTTCAAAAAGTTTCAAAATACAAAACAATTCAAGTTTCTTTAAGATTCTAAAAATTAAAAAAATTAAAAAATTTTTTTACAAATATTGAAAATTCGAAAAAATTTTCAGCAATAGTAACAAATTTCAAAATTTTTCAGAATTCAAAAGAATTGTTATACATATCCAAATTTTTAAAATTAAAAAAATTCAAATTTTTCGACATTCGGAAAAATTTCAAAACATTTGAGAATTAAAAAAATATAAAAATTCAAAAATGTTTTAAGATTTTAAAAATTCTCAATATTTTTCAAATTTCAAAAAAATTTCAAAATTTTTCAAAATTCAATAAAATTAAAAAAATATTCAAAATACCAAAAATTTTCAAAATTTCCAAAAAAAAAGAAATTTCAAAATTTTTCAGAAGTTCAAAAAAATTTCGGAATCTTTAAAAATTTTGAAAATTTTTCAAAACTCAGAAAAAAATTAAAAATTTTTAGTATTTTGAAAATTTTGAATTTTTTTGGATTTTGACAAATTTTGAAAATTTTTAAATGTCCGTAGTTTTTTTGTATTTTTGAAAAATTTTAAACTTATTTGAATTTTGAAAGATTTTGAAATTTTTGCAGAATTTTCAACATTTTTCAAAATTCAAAACTACCAAAAAATTTTGAAATAGCAAAAAATTTCAAAAAGTTTCAAAATACAAAACAATTCAAGTTTCTTTAAGATTCTAAAAATTAAAAAAATTAAAAAATTTTTTTACAAATGTTGAAAATTCGAAAAAATTTTCAGCAATAGTAACAAATTTCAAAATTTTTCAGAATTCAAAAGAATTGTTATACATATCCAAATTTTTAAAATTAAAAAATTCAAATTTTTCGACATTCGGAAAAATTTCAAAACATTTGACACTTAAAAAAATATCAAAATTCAAAAATGTTTTAAGATTTTAAAAATTCTCAATTTTTTTCAAATTTCAAAAAAATTTCAAAATTTTTCAAAATTCAATAAAATTAAAAAATATTCAAAATACCAAAAATTTTCAAAATTTCCAAAAAAAAAAAATTCAAAATTTTTCAGAAATTCAAAAAAATTTCGGAATCTTTAAAAATTTTGAAAATTTTTCAAAACTCAAAAAAAAATTAATAATTTTTAGTATTTTGAAAATTTTGAATTTTTTTGGATTTTGAGAAATTTTGAAAATTTTTAAATGTCCGTAGTTTTTTCGTATTTTTGAAAAATTTTAAACTTATTTGAATTTTGAAAGATTTTGAATTTTTTTGCAGAATTTTCAACATTTTTCAAAATTCAAAACTACCAAAAAATTTTGAAATAGCAAAAAATTTCAAAGAGTTTCAAAATACAAAACAATTCAAAATTTTTTAAGATTCTAAAAATTAAAAAAATTAAAAAATTATTTTGCAAATGTTGAAAATTCGAAAAAATTTTGAGCAATAGTAACAAATTTCAAAATTTTTCAGAATTAAAAAAAATTGTTATACATTACAAAATTTTTAAAATTAAAAAAAATTCATATTTTTCCGACATTCGGAAAAATTTCAAATCATTTGAGAATTAAAAAAATATCAAAATTCAAAAATATTTTAAGATTTTAAAAATTCTCAATATTTTTCAAAATTCCAAAAAAATTTCAAAATTTTTCAAAATTCAATAAAACTAAAAAATGTTGAAAATTAAAAAAAATTGAAAATATTTCAAAATGCCAAAAATTTTCAAAATTTCCAAAAAAAAAAGAAATTTCAAAATTTTTCAGAAATTCAAAAAAATTTCGGAATCTTTAAAAATTTTGAAAATTTTTCAAAACTCAAAAAAAAAATTAAAAATTTTAATATTTTGAAAATTTTGAATTTTAAACTTATTTGAATTTTGAAAGATTTTGAATTTTTTTGCAGAATATTCAACATTTTTCAAAATTCAAAAATACCAAAAAATTTTGAAATAGCAAAAAATTTCAAAGAGTTTCAAAATACAAAACAATTCAAAATTTTTTAAGATTCTAAAAATTAAAAAATTAAAAAATTATTTTGCAAATGTTGAAAATTAACGACAAACTTTTCAGCAATAGTAAAAAATTTCAAAATTTTTCAGAATTCATAAAAATTGTTATACATATCCAAATTTTTAAAATTAAAAAAAATTCAAATTTTCGACATTCGGAAAAATTTCAAAACATTTGAGAATTAAAAAAAATATCAAAATTCAAAAATTTTTAAGATTTTAAAAATTCTCAATATTTTTCAAAATTCCAAAAAAATTTCAAAATTTTTCAAAATTCATTAAAATTAAAAAAATTTTCAAAATTAAAAAAAATTGAAAATATTTCAAAATACCAAAAATCTTCAGAATTAAAAAAAAAAAGAAATTTCAAAGTTTTTCAGAAATTAAAAAAATTTCGGAATCTTTAAAAATTTTGAAAATTTTTCAAAACTCAAAAAAAAAATTAAAATTTTTAGTATTTTGAAAATTTTGAATTTTTTTTGGATTTTGACAAATTTTGAAAATTTGTAAATGTCCGTAGTTTTTTAGAATTTTTGAAAAATTTTAAACTTATTTGAATTTTGAAAGATTTTGAATTTTTTTGCAGAATTTTCAACATTTTTCAAAATTCAAAACTACCAAAAAATTTTGAAATAGCAAAAAATTTCAAAGAGTTTCAAAATACAAAACAATTCAAAATTTTTTAAGTTTATAAAAATTAAAAAAATTCAAAAATTATTTTGCAAATGTTGACAATTCGAAAAAATTTTGAGCAATAGTAACAAATTTCAAAATTTTTCAGAATATAAAAAAATTGTTAGACATATCCAAATTTTTAAAATTAAAAAAATTCAAATTCTTCGACATTCGGAAAAATTTCAAAACATTTGAGAATTAAAAAAAATATCAAAATTCAAAAATATTTTAAGATTTTAAGAATTCTCAATATTTTTCAAAATTCCAAAAAAATTTCAAAATTTTTCAAAATTCAATAAAATTAAAAAAATTTTCAAAATTAAAAAAAATTGAAAATATTTCAAAATACCAAAAATTTTCAAAATTTTGCAAAAAGAAAAATTTCAAAATTTTTCAGATATTCAAAAAAATTTCGGAATCTTGAAAAATTTCGAAAATTTTTTAAAACTCAAAAAAAAAATTAAAACTTTTAGTATTTTGAAAATTTTGAATTTTTTTTGGTTTTTGTGAAATTTGAAAAATTTAAAAAATCCGTAGTTTTTTTGAATTTTTGAAAAAGTTTTAGCCTTTTTTGAATTTTGAAAGAATTTGAATTTTTTTGCAAAATTTTTAATTTTGAAATATATAGATTTCGAAAAATTTAGAAATTTTTTTGAAAATTTCGAAATTTTGTAATTGTACGAAATTTTGAAAATTTTGAAATTTTCTGGAATTTAAAAAATTTTTATAAATTTTGAAATTTTTGAGAATTTTGATAATTTTTAAATTTTTAAATATTTTTAAATTTTGAAATTTTTTTGAATTCTTAAATATTTGAAAATTTTTCATTATTTCGATATTTTTTTATTTTTTAATTTTTGTAATTTAGAAAAATTTGGGAAATTTGAAATTTTTTTAATTTCGAAATATTTGGAAAATTTTTTGAATGTTGAAAAATTTAGATATATATTTTTTTTTTTTTGAATTTTGAATTTTGAAAATTTTTGGAAATTTATTTTGATAAATACGGTGAAGGAATGAGTGAATCGCTAGTGATTGGGGAGTGAATAAGGAGTGTCTCGGGAGTGAATCATTGGCAACTGAAAAGTGAATAATTAGTGAATGGGTATTGATTCAGAAGTGAGTTGGGAGTGATTCGGGAGTGATCCAAGAGAGGCTAAAGCGTGAATAAGGAGTGAATCAGGAATGACTGGGATTGAATACAGAGTGAGTGAAAAGTGAATCATGAGTGACTAGTGTATCAAGGGTGACTCGAGTGAATTTGTAGTGATCAGGGAGTGAATGTATGACTTAGGAGTGAATAGGAGGGAATCAGAAGTGACTCGGGAATGTCAGAAGTGACTGGGGAGTGAACCAGGAGTGAATTCGGAGTGGTTCAAGAGTGACTTGGGAGTGAATCTGGAGTGAATTAGCAGTGTCTTGGGAGTGATTTTTGGAGTGACTGCGTAGTTAATTAATATTGACTGGGTAGTTTATAAGGAGTGACTGAAGAGTGAACCAGGAGTGACTTGTGATTGAATCTGGATTGAATGAGGAGTGGCTTGCGAGTGAGTTAGGAGTGACTGGGTGAGTGAACCTGGATCGACTATAGAGTGAATCAGAGTCTGGAGAGTGAATGAGTGACAATCAATCAGGAGTGACTTAAGTGAATCATGAGTGGCCTATGAATGGATAAGGAGTGACTCGGGAGTGTATCAGGAGTGAGACGAGTGTATGAGAAGTGACTGGGGAGTGAATAAGTTGTCTTGAGAGTGAATCAATTGTGTTTTGAGAGTGGATCTGGAGAGACTCGGGTGTGAATCGGGAGCGAATGTAAAATGAATCGAGAGTGAATAAGGAGTGAATCGGGAGTGGAGAAAAAAATTTTTCAACACTCAATAAATTTGAAAATCTAAAAATGGCAAAATTTTCGAAAGTCCAAAAAAATTTAACAATAAAAAAAAAATTCAGAATTTTTAACATTTTTCAAAATTCAAAACTACCAAAAAATTTTGAAATAGCAAAAAATTTCAAAGAGTTTCAAAAATAAAAAAAATTCAAAATTTTTTAAGATTCTAAAAATTAAAAAAAATTGAAAATATTTTTACAAATGTTGAAAATTCGAAAAAATTTTCAGCAATAGTAAAAAATTTCAAAATTTTTCAGAATTCATAAAAATTGTTATACATATCAAAATTTTTAAAATTAAAAAAAATTCTAATTTTTCGACATTCGGAAAAATTTCAAAACATTTGAGAATTCAAAAAAATAACAAAATTCAAAAATATTTTAAAATTTTAAAAATTCTCAATATTTTTCAAAATTCCAAAAAAAATTTCAAAATTTTTCAAAATTCAATAAAATTAAAAAATTTTTCCAAATTACAATAAATAATTGAAAATATTTCAAAATACCAAAAATTTTCAAAATTTTGCAAAAAAAAAAAGAAATTTCAAAATTTTTTCAGAAATTCAAAAAAATTTCGTAATCTTTAAAAATTTTGAAAATTTTTCAAAACTGAAAAAAAAATTTAAAATTTTCAGTATTTTGAAAATTTTGAATTTTTTTTCGAATTTGACAAATTTTGAAAATTTTTAAATGTCCGTAGTTTTTTGAATTTTTGAAAAATTTTTAAACTCATTTCAATTTTGAAAGATTTTGAATTTTTTTGCAGAATTTTCAACATTTCTCAAAATTCAAAACTACCAAAAAATTTTGAAATAGCAAGAAATTTCAAAAAGTTTCAAAATAACCTACAAAACAATTCAAATTTTTTTTAAGATTCTAAAAATTAAAAAAATTAAAAAATTTTTTTACAAATGTTGAAAATTGGAAAAAATTTTCAGCAATAGTAACAAATTTCAAAATTTTTCAGAATTCAAAAAATTGTTATACATATCCAAATTTTCTAAAATTAAAAAAAAATTCAAATTTTTCGACATTCGGAAAAATTTCAAAACATTTGAGAATTCAAAAAAATAAAATTCAAAAATATTTTAAGATTTTAAAAATTCACTATATTTTTCAAAATTCCAAAAAAAATTTCAAAATTTTTAAAATTCAATAAAGTTAAAAAAATTTTCAAAATTAAAAAAAAAAATTGAAAATATTTCAAAATAGCAAAAATCTTCAGAATTAAAAAAAAAAGAAATTTCAAAGTTTTTCAGAAATTAAAAAAATTTCGGAATCTTTAAAAATTTTGAAAATTTTTCAAAACTCAAAAAAAAATTTAAAATTTTTAGTATCTTGAAAATATTGAAATTTTTTTGGATTTTGACAAATTTTGAAAATTTTTAAATATCTGTAAAATTTTTTGAATTTTTGAAAAATTTTTAAGCTTATTTGAATTTTGAAAGATTTTGAATTTTTTTGCAAAATGTTTAGTTTTCAAATATTTAGATTTCGAAAAATTTAGAAATTTTTTGAAAATTTCGAAATTTTGTAATTGTACGAATTTTTGAAAATTTTGAAATTTCCTGGAATCTTGAAAATTTTTATAAATCCTGAAATTTTTTAGAATTTTGAAAATTTTTAATATTTTGAAATCTTTTGAGAATTTTTAAATTTTTAAATGTTTTTAAATTTTGACATTTTTTTCAATTCTTAAGTATTTGAAAATTTTTCAATATTTCGATATTTTTTTTTAATTTTTGTAATTTAGAAAAATTGGGAAAATTTTTTAAATTTTTTTTTAATTTCGAAATATTTGGAAAATTTTTTGAATGTTGAAAAATTTGGATATTTTTTATTTTTTGAATTTTGAAAAATTTGCAATTTTGAATTTTGAAAATTTTTGGAAATTTATTTTGAAAAATTCGGTGAATGAATGAGTGAATCGCTAGTGATAGTGTGTGAATAAGGAGTGACTCGGGAGTGAATCATTGGCAACTGAAAAGTGAATAATTAGTGAATGGGTATTGATTCAGAAGTGAGTTGGGAGTGATTCGGGAGTGATCCAGGAGCGGGTAAAGCGTGAATAAGGAGTGAATCAGGAATGACTGGGATTGAATACAGAATGACTGAAAAGTGAATCATGAATGACTGTAGTGTATCAAGGGTGACTCGAGTGAATTAGTAGTTACCAGGGAGTGAATGAATGACTTAGGAGTGAATAGGATGGAATCAGGAGTGACTAGGGAATGTCAGGAGTGACTGGGGAGTGAACCAGGAGTGAATTGGAAGTGGTTCAAGAGTGACTTGGGAGTGAATTAGCAGTGTCTGGGGAGTGATTTTTGGAGTGACTGGGCAGTGAATCAAGAGTGACTGGGTAGTTTAAAAGGAGTGACTGAAGAGTGAACCAGGAGTGACTTGGGATTAAATGCGCAGTGACTTGCGAGTGAATTAGGAGTGACTGGGTGAGTGAACCTGGATCGACTATAGAGTGAATCAGAGTCTGGGGAGTGAATGAGTGACAATCAATCGGGAATGAGTGAATAAGGAGTGACCGGGTAGTTTATAAGGAGTGACTGAAGAGTGAATAAGGAGTGACTGGCTGAGAATAAAGTGACTGATAAGTGAGTAAGGGGTGACTTCGTAGTGTTTCAAGAGTGACTCGAGTGAATTAGGAGTGACCAGGGAGCGAATAAGTGACTGAGGAGTGACTAGGGGAATCAGGAGTGACTTGGGAGTGTGTCAGGAGTGACTGGAGTGAACCAGGATTGACTTCGGAGTGAATGAAGAGCGACGTAGGAGTGAATCTAGAGTGAATTTGCAGTGGCTTTGGAGTGAATTGGGAGTGACTGGAGAGGGAATTAGTGACAGTCAGTCTGGAATGACCGAGGAGTGAATCAGGAGTGACTGGGTGGTTTACAAGGAGTGACTCGGGAGAGGATCAGGAATGATTATGGAGCGAATGGGTGACTCGAGAGTGACTGGGGAGTGATCAGGAGTGATTAGGACGTGTATTAGTAGTGACCTCGCTCGGAGTGAGCAAGGAGCGACTTCGGAGTGAATTAGTAGATCGGGAGGTAACTAGGAGTGACAAGGGAATGAATCTGGAGTGACTCGTGTGTTAATCAGGAATCAGGAGTGACTTACGTGGATCATGAGTGACCTATGGATGGATAAGGAGTGACTCGGGAGTGTGTCAGGAGTGAGACGAGTGTATGAGAAGTGACTGGGGAGTGAATAAGTTGTCTTGAGAGTGAATCAATTGTGTTTGAGAGTGGATCAGGAGAGACACGGGTGTGAATCGGGAGCGAATGTGGAATGAATCGGGAGTGAATAAGGAGTGAATCGGGAGTGGAGAAAACAAAAAAAAATTTCAACACTTTCAATAATTTTGAAAATCTAAAAATGGCAAACATTTTCGAAAGTCCAAAAAAATTAAAGAATAAAAAAAAAATTCAGAATTTTCAACATTTTTCAAAATTCAAAACTACCAAAACATTTTGAAATAGCAAAAAATTTCAAAGAGTTTCAAAATACAAAACAATTCAAAATTTTTTAAGATTCTAAAAATTTAAAAAATCCGAAAATTTTTTTACAAATGTTGAAAATTCGAAAAAATTTTCAGCAATAGTAAAAAATTTCAAACTTTTTCAGAATTAAAAAAAATTGTTATACATATCCAAATTTTTAAAATTAAAAAGAATTCAAATTTTTCGACATTCGGAAAAATTTCAAAACATTTGAGAATTAAAAAAAATATCAAAATTCAAAATTATTTTAAGATTTTAAAAATTCTCAATATTTTTCAAAATTCCAAAAAAATTTCAAAATTTTTCAAAATTCAATAAAATTAAAAAAATTTGAAGATTAAAAAAAATTGAAAATATTTCAAAATACCAAAATTTTCAGAATTAAAAAAAAAAAGAAATTTCAAAGTTTTTCAGAAATTAAAAAAAATTTCGGAATCTTTAAAAATTTTCAAAATTTTTCAAAACTCAAAAAAAAATTTAAAATTTTTAGTATTTTGAAAATTTTGAATTTTTTTTGGATTTTGATAAATTTTGAAAATTTGTAAATGTCCGTAGCTTTTTCGAATTTTTGAAAAATTTTAAACTTATTTGAATTTTGAAAGATTTTGAATTTTTTTGCAGAATTTTCAACATTTTTCAAAATTCAAAACTACCAAAAAATTTTGAAATAGCAAAAAATTTCAAAGAGTTTCAAAATACAAAACAATTCAAAATTTTTTAAGTTTATAAAAATTAAAAAAATTCAAAAATTATTTTGCAAATGTTGACAATTCGAAAAAATTTTGAGCAATAGTAACAAATTTCAAAATTTTTCAGAATTAAAAAAAATTGTTATACATATCCAAATTTCTAAAATTAAAAAAATTCAAATTCTTCGGCATTCGGAAAAATTTCAAAACATTTGAGAATTAAAAAAAATATCAAAGTTCAAAAATATTTTAAGATTTTAAGAATTCTCAATATTTTTCAAAATTCCAAAAAAATTTCAAAATTTTTCAAAATTCAAAAAAATTAAAAAAATTTTCAAAATTAAAAAAAAAATTGAAAATATTTCAAAATACGAAAAATTTTCAAAATTTTGCAAAAAAAGGAAGAAATTTCAAAATTTTTCAGAAATTTATAGAAATTTCGGAATCTTTAAAGAGCTTGAAAATATTTCAAAACTCAAAAAAAAAAAAAATTTAAAATTTTTAGTATTTCGAAAATTTTGAAATTTTTTTGGATTTTGACAAATTTTGAAAATTTTTAAATTTCCGTAGTTATTTGAATTTTTGAAAAAAATTTAAACATTTGAATTTTGAAAGATTTTGAATTTTTTTTGCAAAATTTTAGTTTTCGAATATTTAGATTTCGAAAAATTTAGAAATTTTTTTGAAATTTTCTGGAATTTTGAAAATTTTTATAAATTTTGAAATATTTGAGAATTTTGAAAATTTTTAATATTTTGAAATCTTTAGAGAATTTTTAAATTTTTAAATGTTTTTAAATTTTCAAATTTTTTTGAATTCTTAAATAATTGAAAACTTTTCATTATTTCGTTTTTTTTTATTTTTTAATTTTTGTAATTTGGAAAAATTTGGAAAATTTGAATTTTTTTAAATTTCGAAATATTTGGAAAATTTTTTGAATGTTGAAAAATTTGGATATTTTTTATTTTTTGAATTTTGAAAATTTTTGGAAATTTATTTTGAAAAATTCGGTGAAGGAATGAGTGAATCGTTAGTGATTGGAGAGAGAATAACGAGTGACTCGGGAGTGAATCATTGGCAACTGAAATGTGAATAAGTAGTGAATGTGTATTGATTCAGAAGTGAGTTGGGAGTGATCCAGGAGCGGCTAAAGCGTGAATAAAGAGTGAATCAGGAATGACTGGGATTGAATACGGAGTGACTGAAAAGTGAATCATGAGTGACTGTAGTGTATCAAGGGTGACTCGAGTGAATTAGTGACCAGGGAGTGAATGAATGACTTAGGAGTGAATAGGAGGTAATCAGGAGTGACTCGGGAATGTCAGGAGTGACTGGGGAGTGAACAGGAGTGAATAGGAAGTGGTTCAAGAGTGACTTGGGAGTGAATCTGGAGTGAATTAGCAGTGTCTGGGGAGTGATTTTTGGAGTGACTGGGCAGTGAATCAAGAGTGACTGGGTAGTTTAAAAGGAGTGACTGAAGAGTGAACCAGGAGTGACTTGGGATTAAATGAGCAGTGACTTGCGAGTGAATTAGGAGTGACTGGGTGAGTGAACCTGGATCGACTATAGAGTGAATCAGAGTCTGGGGAGTGAATGAGTGACAATCAATAAGGAATGAGTGAATAAGGAGTGACGGGGTAGTTTATAAGGAGTGACTGAAGAGTGAATAAGGATTGACTGGCTGTGAATAAAGTGACTGATAAGTGAGTCAGGAGTGACTTCGTAGTGTATCAAGAGTGACTCGAGTGAATTAGGAGTGACCAGGGAGCGAATGAGTGACTGAGGAGTGACTAAGGGAATCTGGAGTGACTTGGGGGTATGTCAGGAGTGACTGGAGTGAACCAGGATTGATTTCGGAGTGAATGAAGAGCGACGTGGGAGTGAATCTGGAGTGAATTTGCTGTGGCTTTGGAGTGAATTGGGAGTAACTGGAGAATGAATGTGTGACATTCAGTCTGGAATGACTGAGGAGTGAATCAGGAGTGACTGGGTGGTTTATAAGGAGTGACTCGGGAGAGGATCAGGAATGATTAGGGAGCAAATGGGTGACTCGAGAGTGACTGGGGACTGATCAGGAGTGATTAGGAAGTGTTTTAGTAGTGACCTCGCTCGGAGTGAGCAAGGAGCGATTTCGGAGTGAATCTGGAGTGAATTAGTAGTTCGGGAGGTAACTAGGAGTGACAAGGGAATGAATCTGGAGTGACTCGTGTGTTAATCAGTAATCAGGAGTGACTTACGTGGATCATGAGTGACCTATGAATGGATAAGGAGTGACTCGGGAGTGTGTCAGGAGTGAGACGAGTGTATGAGAAGTGACTGGGGAGTGAATAAGTTGTCTTGAGAGTGAATCAATTGTGTTTGAGAGTGGATCAGGAGAGACTCGGGTGTGAATCGGGAGCGAATGTGGAATGAATCGGGAGTGAATAAGGAGTGAATCGGGAGTGGAGAAAACAAAAAAAAAATTTCAACACTTTCAAAAAATTTGAAAATCTAAAAATGGCAAACATTTTCGAAAGTCCAAAAAAAATTAAAGAATAAAAAAAAATTCAGAATTTTCAACATTTTTCAAAATTCAAAACTACCAAAAAATTTTGAAATAGCAAAAAATTTCAAAGAGTTTCAAAATACAAAACAATTCAAAATTTTTTAAGATTCTAAAAATTTAAAAAATCCGAAAATTTTTTTACAAATGTTGAAAATTCGAAAAAATTTTCAGCAATAGTAAAAAAATTCAAACATTTTCAGAATTAAAAAAAATTGTTATACATATCCAAATTTTTAAAATTAAAAAAAATTCAAATTTTTCGACATTCGGAAAAATTTCAAAACATTTGAGAATTAAAAAAAATATCAAAATTCAAATAATATTTTAAGATTTTAAAAATTCTCAATATTTTTCAAAATTCCAAAAAAATTTCAAAATTTTTCAAAATTCAATAAAATTAAAAAGATTTTCAAAATTAAAAAAAATTGAAAATATTTCAAAATACCAAAAATTTTCAAAATTTTGCAAAAAAAAAAGAAATTTCAAAATTTTTCAGAAATTCAAAAAAATTTCGGAATCTTTAAAAATTTTGAAAATTTTTCAAAACTCAAAAAAAAATTTAAAATTGTTAGTATTTTGAAAATTTTGAATTTTTTTTGGATTTTGAGAAATTTTGACAATTTTTTAAATATCCGTAGGTTTTTTGAATTTTTGAAAAATTTTTAAACTCATTTGAATTTTGAAAGGTTTTGAATTTTTTGTAGAATTTTCAACATTTTTCAAAATTCAAAACTACCAAAAAATTTTGAAATAGCAAGAAATTTCAAAAAGTTTCAAAATACAAAACAATTCAAGTTTCTTTAAGATTCTAAAAATTAAAAAAATTAAAAAAATTATTTACAAATATTGAAAATTCGAAAAAATTTTCAGCAATAGTAACAAATTTCAAAATTTTACAGAATTCAAAAGAATTGTTATACATATCCAAATTTTTAAAATTAAAAAAATTCAAATTTTTCGACATTCGGAAAAATTTCAAAACATTTGAGAATTAAAAAAATATATGAAAATTCAAAAATGTTTTAAGATTTTAAAAATTCTCAATATTTTTCAAAATTCCAAAAAAATTTCAAAATTTTTCAAAATTCAAAAAAATTAAAAAAATTTTCAAAATTAAAAAAAAATTGAAAATATTTCAAAATACCAAAAATTTTCAAAATTTTGCAAAAAAAAAAGAAATTTCAAAATTTTTCAGAAATTTAAAGAAATTTCGGAATCTTTAAAAATTTTGAAAATTTTTCAAAACTCAAAAAAAAAAAAAATTAAAATTTTTAGTATTTCGAAAATTTTGAAATTTTTTTGGATTTTGACAAATTTTGAAAATTTTTAAATTTCCGTAGTTTTTTTAATTTTTGAAAAAAATTTAAACATTTGAATTTTGAAAGATTTTGAATTTTTTTGCAAAATTTTAGTTTTCGAATATTTAGATTTCGAAAAATTTAGAAATTTTTTTGAAAATTTCGAAATTTTGTAATTGTACGAATTTTTGAACATTTTGAAATGTTCTGGAATTTTGAAAATTTTTATAAATTTTGTAATTTTTTAGATTTTTGAAAATTTTTAATATTTTGAAATCTTTTGAGAATTTTTAAATTTTTAAATGTTTTTAAATTTTGAAATTTTTTTTAATTCTTAAATATTTGAAAATTTTTCAATATTTCGATATTTTTTAATTTTTTAATTTTTGTAATTTAGAAAATTTTGGAAAATTTGAAAATTTTTTAATTTCGAAAGATTTTGAAAATTTTTTGTATGTTGAAAAATTTGGATATTTTTTATTTTTTGAATTTTGAAAAACTTGGAATTTTGAATTTTGAAAATTTTTGGAAATTTATTTTGAAAAATTCATTGAAGGAATGAGTGAATCGCTAGTGATTGGGGAGTGAATAAGGAGTGACTCGGGAGTGAATAATTGGCAACTGAAAAATGAATAAGTAGTGAATGGGTATTGATTCAGAAGTGAGGTGGGAGTGATTCGGGAGTGATCCAGGAGCGGCTAAAGCGTGAATAAGGAGTGACTGGGATTGAATGCAGAGTGACTGAAAAGTGAAGCATGAGTGACTAGTGTATCAAGGGTGACTCGAGTGAATTAGTAGTGACCAGGGAGTGAATGAATGACTTAGGAGTGAATAGGAGGGATTCAGGAGTGACACGGGAATGTCAGGAGTGACTGGGGAGTGAACTAGGAGTGAATTCGGAGTGGGTCAAGAGTGCCTTGAGAGTGAATCTGGAGTTAATTAGCAGTGTCTTGGGAGTGATATTTGGAGTGACTGGGCGGTGAATTAAGATTGACTGGGTAGTTTATAAGGAGTGACTGAAGAGTGAATCAGGAGTGACTTGGAATTGAATCTGGATTGAATGAGCAGTGACTTGCGAGTGAATTAGGAGTGACTGGGAGAGTGAACCTGGATCGACTATAGAGTGAATCAGAGTCTGGGAGTGAATGACAATCAGGAATGAGTGAATACGGAGTGACCGGGTAGTTTATAAGGAGTGACTGAAGAGCGAACAAGGAGTGACTGGGTGTGAATAAAGAGTGACTGATACGTGAATCAGGAGTGACTTCGTAGTGTATCAAGAGTGACTCGAGTGACCAGGGAGCGAATGAGAGACTCAGGAGTGACTAGGGCAATCAGGAGTGACTTGGAAGTGTGTCAGGAGTGACTGGAGTGAACCAGGATTGACTTCGGAGTGAATCAAGAGCGACGTGGGAGTGAATCTGGAGTGAATTTGCAGTAGCTTTGGAGTGAATTGGGAGTGACTGAAGAATGAATGTGTGACGGAATCAGTCTGGAATGACTGAGGAGTGAATCAGGTGTGACTGGGTGGTTTATAAGGAGTGACTCGGGAGAGAATCAGGAATGATTAGGGACCGAATGGGTGCCTCTAGAGTTCTGGGGAGTGATCAGGAGTGATTAGGACGTGTATTAGTAGTGACCTCGCTCGGAGTGAGCAAGGAGCGACTTCGGAGTGAATTAGTAGATCGGGAGGTAACTAGGAGTGACAAGGGAATGAATCTGGAGTGACTCGTGTGTTAATCAGGAATCAAGAGTGACTTAAGTGAATCATGAGTGACCTATGAATGGATAAGGAGTGCCTCGGGAGTGTAGCAGTTGTGAGACCAGTGTATGAGAAGTGACTGGGGAGTGAATAAGTTGTCTTGAGAGTGAATCAATTGTGTTTGAGAGTGGATCAGGAGAGACTCGGGTGTGAATCGGGAGCGAATGTGGAATGAATCGGGAGTGAATAAGGAGTGAATCGGGAGTGGAGAAAACAAAAAAAATTTTCAACACTTTCAAAAAATTTGAAAATCTAAACATGGCAAACATTTTCGAAAGTCCAAAAAAATTAAAGAATAAAAAAAAAATTCAGAATTTTCAACATTTTTCAAAATTCAAAACTACCAAAAAATTTTGAAATAGCAAAAAATTTCAAAGAGTTTCAAAATACAAAACAATTCAAAATTTTTTAAGATTCTAAAAATTAAAAAAATTAAAATTTTTTTTTGCAAATGTTGAAAATTCGAAAAAATTTTCAGCAATAGTAACAAATTTCAAAATTTTTCTGAATTAAAAAACATTATATATATATATTCAAATTTTTAAAATTAAAAAAATTCAAATTTTTCAACATTCGGAAAAATTTCAAAACATTTGAGAATTAAAAAAAATATCAAAATTCAAAAATATTTTGAGATTTTAAAAATTCTCAATATTTTTCAAAATTCCAAAAAAATTTCAAGATGTTTCAAAATTCAATAAAATTAAAAAAATTTTCGAAATTAAAAAAAAATTGAAAATATTTCAAAATACCAAAAAGTTTCAAAATTTTGCAAAAAAAAAAAAAGAAATTTCAAAATTTTTTCAGAAATTCAAAAAAATTTCGTAATCTTTAAAAATTTTGAAAATTTTTCAAAACTGAAAAAAAATTTAAAATTTTCAGTATTTTGAAAATTTTGAATTTTTTTTCGAATTTGACAAATTTTGAAAATTTTTAAATGTCCGTAGTTTTTTGAATTTTTGAAAAATTTTTAAACTCATTTCAATTTTGAAAGATTTTGAATTTTTTTGCAGAATTTTCAACATTTCTCAAAATTCAAAACTACCAAAAAATTTTGAAATAGCAAGAAATTTCAAAAAGTTTCAAAATAACCTACAAAACAATTCAAATTTTTTTTAAGATTCTAAAAATTAAAAAAATTAAAAAATTTTTTTACAAATGTTGAAAATTGGAAAAAATTTTCAGCAATAGTAACAAATTTCAAAATTTTTCAGAATTCAAAATATTGTTATACATATCCAAATTTTCTAAAATTAAAAAAAAATTCAAATTTTTCGACATTCGGAAAAATTTCAAAACATTTGAGAATTCAAAAAAATAAAATTCAAAAATATTTTAAGATTTTAAAAATTCACTATATTTTTCAAAATTCCAAAAAAAATTTCAAAATTTTTAAAATTCAATAAAGTTAAAAAAATTTTCAAAATTAAAAAAAAAAATTGAAAATATTTCAAAATAGCAAAAATCTTCAGAATTAAAAAAAAAAGAAATTTCAAAGTTTTTCAGAAATTAAAAAAATTTCGGAATCTTTAAAAATTTTGAAAATTTTTCAAAACTCAAAAAAAAATTTAAAATTTTTAGTATCTTGAAAATTTTGAAATTTTTTTGGATTTTGACAAATTTTGAAAATTTTTAAATATCTGTAAAATTTTTTGAATTTTTGAAAAATTTTTAAGCTTATTTGAATTTTGAAAGATTTTGAATTTTTTTGCAAAATGTTTAGTTTTCAAATATTTAGATTTCGAAAAATTTAGAAATTTTTTGAAAATTTCGAAATTTTGTAATTGTACGAATTTTTGAAAATTTTGAAATTTCCTGGAATCTTGAAAATTTTTATAAATCCTGAAATTTTTTAGAATTTTGAAAATTTTTAATATTTTGAAATCTTTTGAGAATTTTTAAATTTTTAAATGTTTTTAAATTTTGACATTTTTTTCAATCCTTAAGTATTTGAAAATTTTTCAATATTTCGATATTTTTTTTTAATTTTTGTAATTTAGAAAAATTGGGAAAATTTTTTAAATTTTTTTTTAATTTCGAAATATTTGGAAAATTTTTTGAATGTTGAAAAATTTGGATATTTTTTATTTTTTGAATTTTGAAAAATTTGCAATTTTGAATTTTGAAAATTTTTGGAAATTTATTTTGAAAAATTCGGTGAAGGAATGAGTGAATCGCTAGTGATAGTGTGTGAATAAGGAGTGACTCGGGAGTGAATCATTGGCAACTGAAAAGTGAATAATTAGTGAATGGGTATTGATTCAGAAGTGAGTTGGGAGTGATTCGGGAGTGATCCAGGAGCGGGTAAAGCGTGAATAAGGAGTGAATCAGGAATGACTGGGATTGAATACAGAATGACTGAAAAGTGAATCATGAATGACTGTAGTGTATCAAGGGTGACTCGAGTGAATTAGTAGTTACCAGGGAGTGAATGAATGACTTAGGAGTGAATAGGATGGAATCAGGAGTGACTAGGGAATGTCAGGAGTGACTGGGGAGTGAACCAGGAGTGAATTGGAAGTGGTTCAAGAGTGACTTGGGAGTGAATTAGCAGTGTCTGGGGAGTGATTTTTGGAGTGACTGGGCAGTGAATCAAGAGTGACTGGGTAGTTTAAAAGGAGTGACTGAAGAGTGAACCAGGAGTGACTTGGGATTAAATGAGCAGTGACTTGCGAGTGAATTAGGAGTGACTGGGTGAGTGAACCTGGATCGACTATAGAGTGAATCAGAGTCTGGGGAGTGAATGAGTGACAATCAATCAGGAATGAGTGAATAAGGAGTGACCGGGTAGTTTATAAGGAGTGACTGAAGAGTGAATAAGGAGTGACTGGCTGAGAATAAAGTGACTGATAAGTGAGTAAGGGGTGACTTCGTAGTGTTTCAAGAGTGACTCGAGTGAATTAGGAGTGACCAGGGAGCGAATAAGTGACTGAGGAGTGACTAGGGGAATCAGGAGTGACTTGGGAGTGTGTCAGGAGTGACTGGAGTGAACCAGGATTGACTTCGGAGTGAATGAAGAGCGACGTAGGAGTGAATCTAGAGTGAATTTGCAGTGGCTTTGGAGTGAATTGGGAGTGACTGGAGAGGGAATTAGTGACAGTCAGTCTGGAATGACCGAGGAGTGAATCAGGAGTGACTGGGTGGTTTACAAGGAGTGACTCGGGAGAGGATCAGGAATGATTATGGAGCGAATGGGTGATTCGAGAGTGACTGGGGAGTGATCAGGAGTGATTAGGACGTGTATTAGTAGTGACCTCGCTCGGAGTGAGCAAGGAGCGACTTCGGAGTGAATTAGTAGATCGGGAGGTAACTAGGAGTGACAAGGGAATGAATCTGGAGTGACTCGTGTGTTAATCAGGAATCAGGAGTGACTTACGTGGATCATGAGTGACCTATGGATGGATAAGGAGTGACTCGGGAGTGTGTCAGGAGTGAGACGAGTGTATGAGAAGTGACTGGGGAGTGAATAAGTTGTCTTGAGAGTGAATCAATTGTGTTTGAGAGTGGATCAGGAGAGACACGGGTGTGAATCGGGAGCGAATGTGGAATGAATCGGGAGTGAATAAGGAGTGAATCGGGAGTGGAGAAAACAAAAAAAAATTTCAACACTTTCAATAATTTTGAAAATCTAAAAATGGCAAACATTTTCGAAAGTCCAAAAAAATTAAAGAATAAAAAAAAAATTCAGAATTTTCAACATTTTTCAAAATTCAAAACTACCAAAACATTTTGAAATAGCAAAAAATTTCAAAGAGTTTCAAAATACAAAACAATTCAAAATTTTTTAAGATTCTAAAAATTTAAAAAATCCGAAAATTTTTTTACAAATGTTGAAAATTCGAAAAAATTTTCAGCAATAGTAAAAAATTTCAAACTTTTTCAGAATTAAAAAAAATTTTTATACATATCCAAATTTTTAAAATTAAAAAGAATTCAAATTTTTCGACATTCGGAAAAATTTCAAAACATTTGAGAATTAAAAAAAATATCAAAATTCAAAATTATTTTAAGATTTTAAAAATTCTCAATATTTTTCAAAATTCCAAAAAAATTTCAAAATTTTTCAAAATTCAATAAAATTAAAAAAATTTGAAGATTAAAAAAAATTGAAAATATTTCAAAATACAAAAATTTTCAGAATTAAAAAAAAAAAGAAATTTCAAAGTTTTTCAGAAATTAAAAAAATTTCGGAATCTTTAAAAATTTTCAAAATTTTTCAAAACTCAAAAAAAAATTTAAAATTTTTAGTATTTTGAAAATTTTGAATTTTTTTTGGATTTTGACAAATTTTGAAAATTTGTAAATGTCCGTAGCTTTTTCGAATTTTTGAAAAATTTTAAACTTATTTGAATTTTGAAAGATTTTGAATTTTATTGCAGAATTTTCAACATTTTTCAAAATTCAAAACTACCAAAAAATTTTGAAATAGCAAAAAATTTCAAAGAGTTTCAAAATACAAAACAATTCAAAATTTTTTAAGTTTATAAAAATTAAAAAAATTCAAAAATTATTTTGCAAATGTTGACAATTCGAAAAAATTTTGAGCAATAGTAACAAATTTCAAAATTTTTCAGAATTAAAAAAAATTGTTATACATATCCAAATTTCTAAAATTAAAAAAATTCAAATTCTTCGGCATTCGGAAAAATTTCAAAACATTTGAGAATTAAAAAAAATATCAAAGTTCAAAAATATTTTAAGATTTTAAGAATTCTCAATATTTTTCAAAATTCCAAAAAAATTTCAAAATTTTTCAAAATTCAAAAAAATTAAAAAAATTTTCAAAATTAAAAAAAAAATTGAAAATATTTCAAAATACGAAAAATTTTCAAAATTTTGCAAAAAAAGGAAGAAATTTCAAAATTTTTCAGAAATTTATAGAAATTTCGGAATCTTTAAAACGTTTGAAAATATTTCAAAACTCAAAAAAAAAAAAAATTTAAAATTTTTAGTATTTCGAAAATTTTGAAATTTTTTTGGATTTTGACAAATTTTGAAAATTTTTAAATTTCCGTAGTTATTTGAATTTTTGAAAAAAATTTAAACATTTGAATTTTGAAAGATTTTGAATTTTTTTTGCAAAATTTTAGTTTTCGAATATTTAGATTTCGAAAAATTTAGAAATTTTTTTGAAAATTTCGAAATTTTGTAATTGTACGAATTTTTGAAAATTTTGAAATTTTCTGGAATTTTGAAAATTTTTATAAATTTTGAAATATTTGAG
This sequence comes from Periplaneta americana, assembly GCF_040183065.1. Classification (NCBI taxonomy): domain Eukaryota; kingdom Metazoa; phylum Arthropoda; class Insecta; order Blattodea; family Blattidae; genus Periplaneta; species Periplaneta americana. The sequence goes on from NC_091123.1 coordinate 160,087,653, forward strand.
AATTTTGAAAATTTTTAATATTTTGAAATCTTTAGAGAATTTTTAAATTTTTAAATGTTTTTAAATTTTCAAATTTTTTTGAATTCTTAAATAATTGAAAACTTTTCATTATTTCGTTTTTTTTTATTTTTTAATTTTTGTAATTTGGAAAATTTTGGAAAATTTGAATTTTTTTAAATTTCGAAATATTTGGAAAATTTTTTGAATGTTGAAAAATTTGGATATTTTTTATTTTTTGAATTTTGCAAATTTTTGGAAATTTATTTTGAAAAATTCGGTGAAGGAATGAGTGAATCGTTAGTGATTGGAGAGAGAATAACGAGTGACTCGGGAGTGAATCATTGGCAACTGAAATGTGAATAAGTAGTGAATGTGTATTGATTCAGAAGTGAGTTGGGAGTGATCCAGGAGCGGCTAAAGCGTGAATAAAGAGTGAATCAGGAATGACTGGGATTGAATACGGAGTGACTGAAAAGTGAATCATGAGTGACTGTAGTGTATCAAGGGTGACTCGAGTGAATTAGTGACCAGGGAGTGAATGAATGACTTAGGAGTGAATAGGAGGTAATCAGGATTGACTCGGGAATGTCAGGAGTGACTGGGGAGTGAACAGGAGTGAATTGGAAGTGGTTCAAGAGTGACTTGGGAGTGAATCTGGAGTGAATTAGCAGTGTCTGGGGAGTGATTTTTGGAGTGACTGGGCAGTGAATCAAGAGTGACTGGGTAGTTTAAAAGGAGTGACTGAAGAGTGAACCAGGAGTGACTTGGGATTAAATGAGCAGTGACTTGCGAGTGAATTAGGAGTGACTGGGTGAGTGAACCTGGATCGACTATAGAGTGAATCAGAGTCTGGGGAGTGAATGAGTGACAATCAATAAGGAATGAGTGAATAAGGAGTGACGGGGTAGTTTATAAGGAGTGACTGAAGAGTGAATAAGGATTGACTGGCTGTGAATAAAGTGACTGATAAGTGAGTCAGGAGTGACTTCGTAGTGTATCAAGAGTGACTCGAGTGAATTAGGAGTGACCAGGGAGCGAATGAGTGACTGAGGAGTGACTAAGGGAATCTGGAGTGACTTGGGGGTATGTCAGGAGTGACTGGAGTGAACCAGGATAGACTTCGGAGTGAATGAAGAGCGACGTGGGAGTGAATCTGGAGTGAATTTGCAGTGGCTTTGGAGTGAATTGGGAGTAACTGGAGAATGAATGTGTGACAGATTCAGTCTGGAATGACTGAGGAGTGAATCAGGAGTGACTGGGTGGTTTATAAGGAGTGACTCGGGAGAGGATCAGGAATGATTAGGGAGCAAATGGGTGACTCGAGAGTGACTGGGGACTGATCAGGAGTGATTAGGAAGTGTTTTAGTAGTGACCTCGCTCGGAGTGAGCAAGGAGCGATTTCGGAGTGAATCTGGAGTGAATTAGTAGTTCGGGAGGTAACTAGGAGTGACAAGGGAATGAATCTGGAGTGACTCGTGTGTTAATCAGGAATCAGGAGTGACTTACGTGGATCATGAGTGACCTATGAATGGATAAGGAGTGACTCGGGAGTGTGTCAGGAGTGAGACGAGTGTATGAGAAGTGACTGGGGAGTGAATAAGTTGTCTTGAGAGTGAATCAATTGTTTGAGAGTGGATCAGGAGAGACTCGGGTGTGAATCGGGAGCGAATGTGGAATGAATCGGGAGTGAATAAGGAGTGAATCGGGAGTGGAGAAAACAAAAAAAAAAATTCAACACTTTCAAAAAATTTGAAGATCTAAAAATGGCAAACATTTTCGAAAGTCCAAAAAAATTAAAGAATAAAAAAAAAATTCAGAATTTTCAACATTTTTCAAAATTCAAAACTACCAAAAAATTTTGAAATAGCAAAAAATTTCAAAGAGTTTCAAAATACAAAACAAGTCAAAATTTTTTAAGATTCTAAATATTAAAAAAATTCAATAATTTTTTTACAAATGTTGAAAATTCGAAAAAATTTTCAGCAATAGTAAAAAATTTCAAACTTTTTCAGAATTAAAAAAAATTGTTATACATATCCAAATTTTTAAAATTAAAAAAAATTCAAATTTTTCGACATTCGGAAAAATTTCAAAACATTTGAGAATTAAAAAAAATATCAAAATTCAAAAATATTTTAAGATTTTAAAAATTCTCAATATTTTTCAAAATTCCAAAAAAATTTCAAAATTTTTCAAAATTCATTAAAATTAAAAAAATTTTCAAAATTAAAAAAAATTGAAAATATTTCAAAATAGCAAAAATCTTCAGAATTAAAAAAAAAAGAAATTTCAAAGTTTTTCAGAAATTAAAAAATTTTCGGAATCTTTAAAAATTTTGAAAATTTTTCAAAACTCAAAAAAAAATTTAAAATTTTTAGTATTTTGAAAATTTTGAATTTTTTTTGGATTTTGACAAATTTTGAAAATTTGTAAATGTCCGTAGTTTTTTCGAATTTTTGAAAAATTTTAAACTGATTTGAATTTTGAAAGATTTTGAATTTTTTTGCAGAATTTTCAACATTTTTCAAAATTCAAAACTACCAAAAAATTTTGAAATAGCAAAAAATTTCAAAGAGTTTCAAAATACAAAACAATTCAAAATTTTTTAAGTTTATAAAAATTAAAAAAATTCAAAAATTATTTTGCAAATGTTGACAATTCGAAAAAATTTTGAGCAATAGTAACAAATTTCAAAATTTTTCAGAATTAAAAAAAATTGTTATACATATCCAAATTTCTAAAATTAAAAAAATTCAAATTCTTCGGCATTCGGAAAAATTTCAAAACATTTGAGAATTAAAAAAAATATCAAAGTTCAAAAATATTTTAAGATTTTAAGAATTCTCAATATTTTTCAAAATTCCAAAAAAATTTCAAAATTTTTCAAAATTCAAAAAAATTAAAAAAATTTTCAAAATTAAAAAAAAAATTGAAAATATTTCAAAATACGAAAAATTTTCAAAATTTTGCAAAAAAAGGAAGAAATTTCAAAATTTTTCAGAAATTTATAGAAATTTCGGAATCTTTAAAGAGTTTGAAAATATTTCAAAACTCAAAAAAAAAAAAATTTAAAATTTTTAGTATTTCGAAAATTTTGAAATTTTTTTGGATTTTGACAAATTTTGAAAATTTTTAAATTTCCGTAGTTATTTGAATTTTTGAAAAAAATTTAAACATTTGAATTTTGAAAGATTTTGAATTTTTTTTGCAAAATTTTAGTTTTCGAATATTTAGATTTCGAAAAATTTAGAAATTTTTTTGAAAATTTCGAAATTTTGTAATTGTACGAATTTTTGAAAAATTTTGAAATTTTCTGGAATTTTGAAAATTTTTATAAATTTTGAAATATTTGAGAATTTTGAAAATTTTTAATATTTTGAAATCTTTAGAGAATTTTTAAATTTTTAAATGTTTTTAAATTTTCAAATTTTTTTGAATTCTTAAATAATTGAAAACTTTTCATTATTTCGTTTTTTTTTATTTTTTAATTTTTGTAATTTGGAAAAATTTGGAAAATTTGAATTTTTTTAAATTTCGAAATATTTGGAAAATTTTTTGAATGTTGAAAAATTTGGATATTTTTTATTTTTTGAATTTTGAAAATTTTTGGAAATTTATTTTGAAAAATTCGGTGAAGGAATGAGTGAATCGTTAGTGATTGGAGAGAGAATAACGAGTGACTCGGGAGTGAATCATTGGCAACTGAAATGTGAATAAGTAGTGAATGTGTATTGATTCAGAAGTGAGTTGGGAGTGATCCAGGAGCGGCTAAAGCGTGAATAAAGAGTGAATCAGGAATGACTGGGATTGAATACGGAGTGACTGAAAAGTGAATCATGAGTGACTGTAGTGTATCAAGGGTGACTCGAGTGAATTAGTGACCAGGGAGTGAATGAATGACTTAGGAGTGAATAGGAGGTAATCAGGAGTGACTCGGGAATGTCAGGAGTGACTGGGGAGTGAACAGGAGTGAATTGGAAGTGGTTCAAGAGTGACTTGGGAGTGAATCTGGAGTGAATTAGCAGTGTCTGGGGAGTGATTTTTGGAGTGACTGGGCAGTGAATCAAGAGTGACTGGGTAGTTTAAAAGGAGTGACTGAAGAGTGAACCAGGAGTGACTTGGGATTAAATGAGCAGTGACTTGCGAGTGAATTAGGAGTGACTGGGTGAGTGAACCTGGATCGACTATAGAGTGAATCAGAGTCTGGGGAGTGAATGAGTGACAATCAATAAGGAATGAGTGAATAAGGAGTGACGGGGTAGTTTATAAAGAGTGACTGAAGAGTGAATAAGGATTGACTGGCTGTGAATAAAGTGACTGATAAGTGAGTCAGGAGTGACTTCGTAGTGTATCAAGAGTGACTCGAGTGAATGAGGAGTGACCAGGGAGCGAATGAGTGACTGAGGAGTGACTAAGGGAATCTGGAGTGACTTGGGGGTATGTCAGGAGTGACTGGAGTGAACCAGGATTGATTTCGGAGTGAATGAAGAGCGACGTGGGAGTGAATCTGGAGTGAATTTGCTGTGGCTTTGGAGTGAATTGGGAGTAACTGGAGAATGAATGTGTGACATTCAGTCTGGAATGACTGAGGAGTGAATCAGGAGTGACTGGGTGGTTTATAAGGAGTGACTCGGGAGAGGATCAGGAATGATTAGGGAGCAAATGGGTGACTCGAGAGTGACTGGGGACTGATCAGGAGTGATTAGGAAGTGTTTTAGTAGTGACCTCGCTCGGAGTGAGCAAGGAGCGATTTCGGAGTGAATCTGGAGTGAATTAGTAGTTCGGGAGGTAACTAGGAGTGACAAGGGAATGAATCTGGAGTGACTCGTGTGTTAATCAGTAATCAGGAGTGACTTACGTGGATCATGAGTGACCTATGAATGGATAAGGAGTGACTCGGGAGTGTGTCAGGAGTGAGACGAGTGTATGAGAAGTGACTGGGGAGTGAATAAGTTGTCTTGAGAGTGAATCAATTGTGTTTGAGAGTGGATCAGGAGAGACTCGGGTGTGAATCGGGAGCGAATGTGGAATGAATCGGGAGTGAATAAGGAGTGAATCGGGAGTGGAGAAAACAAAAAAAAAAATTTCAACACTTTCAAAAAATTTGAAAATCTAAAAATGGCAAACATTTTCGAAAGTCCAAAAAAAATTAAAGAATAAAAAAAAATTCAGAATTTTCAACATTTTTCAAAATTCAAAACTACCAAAAAATTTTGAAATAGCAAAAAATTTCAAAGAGTTTCAAAATACAAAACAATTCAAAATTTTTTAAGATTCTAAAAATTTAAAAAATCCGAAAATTTTTTTACAAATGTTGAAAATTCGAAAAAATTTTCAGCAATAGTAAAAAAATTCAAACATTTTCAGAATTAAAAAAAATTGTTATACATATCCAAATTTTTAAAATTAAAAAAAATTCAAATTTTTCGACATTCGGAAAAATTTCAAAACATTTGAGAATTAAAAAAAATATCAAAATTCAAATAATATTTTAAGATTTTAAAAATTCTCAATATTTTTCAAAATTCCAAAAAAATTTCAAAATTTTTCAAAATTCAATAAAATTAAAAAGATTTTCAAAATTAAAAAAAATTGAAAATATTTCAAAATACCAAAAATTTTCAAAATTTTGCAAAAAAAAAAGAAATTTCAAAATTTTTCAGAAATTCAAAAAAATTTCGGAATCTTTAAAAATTTTGAAAATTTTTCAAAACTCAAAAAAAAATTTAAAATTGTTAGTATTTTGAAAATTTTGAATTTTTTTTGGATTTTGAGAAATTTTGACAATTTTTTAAATATCCGTAGGTTTTTTGAATTTTTGAAAAATTTTTAAACTCATTTGAATTTTGAAAGATTTTGAATTTTTTGTAGAATTTTCAACATTTTTCAAAATTCAAAACTACCGAAAAATTTTGAAAGAGCAAGAAATTTCAAAAAGTTTCAAAATACAAAACAATTCAAGTTTCTTTAAGATTCTAAAAATTAAAAAAATTAAAAAAATTATTTACAAATATTGAAAATTCGAAAAAATTTTCAGCAATAGTAACAAATTTCAAAATTTTACAGAATTCAAAAGAATTGTTATACATATCCAAATTTTTAAAATTAAAAAAATTCAAATTTTTCGACATTCGGAAAAATTTCAAAACATTTGAGAATTAAAAAAATATATGAAAATTCAAAAATGTTTTAAGATTTTAAAAATTCTCAATATTTTTCAAAATTCCAAAAAAATTTCAAAATTTTTCAAAATTCAAAAAAATTTAAAAAATTTTCAAAATTAAAAAAAAATTGAAAATATTTCAAAATACCAAAAATTTTCAAAATTTTGCAAAAAAAAAAGAAATTTCAAAATTTTTCAGAAATTTAAAGAAATTTCGGAATCTTTAAAAATTTTGAAAATTTTTCAAAACTCAAAAAAAAAAAAAATTAAAATTTTTAGTATTTCGAAAATTTTGAAATTTTTTTGGATTTTGACAAATTTTGAAAATTTTTAAATTTCCGTAGTTTTTTTAATTTTTGAAAAAAATTTAAACATTTGAATTTTGAAAGATTTTGAATTTTTTTGCAAAATTTTAGTTTTCGAATATTTAGATTTCGAAAAATTTAGAAATTTTTTTGAAAATTTCGAAATTTTGTAATTGTACGAATTTTTGAACATTTTGAAATGTTCTGGAATTTTGAAAATTTTTATAAATTTTGTAATTTTTTAGATTTTTGAAAATTTTTAATATTTTGAAATCTTTTGAGAATTTTTAAATTTTTAAATGTTTTTAAATTTTGAAATTTTTTTTAATTCTTAAATATTTGAAAATTTTTCAATATTTCGATATTTTTTAATTTTTTAATTTTTGTAATTTAGAAAATTTTGGAAAATTTGAAAATTTTTTAATTTCGAAAGATTTTGAAAATTTTTTGTATGTTGAAAAATTTGGATATTTTTTATTTTTTGAATTTTGAAAAACTTGGAATTTTGAATTTTGAAAATTTTTGGAAATTTATTTTGAAAAATTCATTGAAGGAATGAGTGAATCGCTAGTGATTGGGGAGTGAATAAGGAGTGACTCGGGAGTGAATAATTGGCAACTGAAAAATGAATAAGTAGTGAATGGGTATTGATTCAGAAGTGAGGTGGGAGTGATTCGGGAGTGATCCAGGAGCGGCTAAAGCGTGAATAAGGAGTGACTGGGATTGAATGCAGAGTGACTGAAAAGTGAAGCATGAGTGACTAGTGTATCAAGGGTGACTCGAGTGAATTAGTAGTGACCAGGGAGTGAATGAATGACTTAGGAGTGAATAGGAGGGATTCAGGAGTGACACGGGAATGTCAGGAGTGACTGGGGAGTGAACTAGGAGTGAATTCGGAGTGGGTCAAGAGTGCCTTGAGAGTGAATCTGGAGTTAATTAGCAGTGTCTTGGGAGTGATATTTGGAGTGACTGGGCGGTGAATTAAGATTGACTGGGTAGTTTATAAGGAGTGACTGAAGAGTGAATCAGGAGTGACTTGGAATTGAATCTGGATTGAATGAGCAGTGACTTGCGAGTGAATTAGGAGTGACTGGGAGAGTGAACCTGGATCGACTATAGAGTGAATCAGAGTCTGGGAGTGAATGACAATCAGGAATGAGTGAATACGGAGTGACCGGGTAGTTTATAAGGAGTGACTGAAGAGCGAACAAGGAGTGACTGGGTGTGAATAAAGAGTGACTGATACGTGAATCAGGAGTGACTTCGTAGTGTATCAAGAGTGACTCGAGTGACCAGGGAGCGAATGAGAGACTCAGGAGTGACTAGGGCAATCAGGAGTGACTTGGAAGTGTGTCAGGAGTGACTGGAGTGAACCAGGATTGACTTCGGAGTGAATCAAGAGCGACGTGGGAGTGAATCTGGAGTGAATTTGCAGTAGCTTTGGAGTGAATTGGGAGTGACTGAAGAATGAATGTGTGACGGAATCAGTCTGGAATGACTGAGGAGTGAATCAGGTGTGACTGGGTGGTTTATAAGGAGTGACTCGGGAGAGAATCAGGAATGATTAGGGACCGAATGGGTGCCTCTAGAGTTCTGGGGAGTGATCAGGAGTGATTAGGACGTGTATTAGTAGTGACCTCGCTCGGAGTGAGCAAGGAGCGACTTCGGAGTGAATTAGTAGATCGGGAGGTAACTAGGAGTGACAAGGGAATGAATCTGGAGTGACTCGTGTGTTAATCAGGAATCAAGAGTGACTTAAGTGAATCATGAGTGACCTATGAATGGATAAGGAGTGCCTCGGGAGTGTAGCAGTTGTGAGACCAGTGTATGAGAAGTGACTGGGGAGTGAATAAGTTGTCTTGAGAGTGAATCAATTGTGTTTGAGAGTGGATCAGGAGAGACTCGGGTGTGAATCGGGAGCGAATGTGGAATGAATCGGGAGTGAATAAGGAGTGAATCGGGAGTGGAGAAAACAAAAAAAATTTTCAACACTTTCAAAAAATTTGAAAATCTAAACATGGCAAACATTTTCGAAAGTCCAAAAAAATTAAAGAATAAAAAAAAAATTCAGAATTTTCAACATTTTTCAAAATTCAAAACTACCAAAAAATTTTGAAATAGCAAAAAATTTCAAAGAGTTTCAAAATACAAAACAATTCAAAATTTTTTAAGATTCTAAAAATTAAAAAAATTAAAATTTTTTTTTGCAAATGTTGAAAATTCGAAAAAATTTTCAGCAATAGTAACAAATTTCAAAATTTTTCTGAATTAAAAAACATTATATATATATATTCAAATTTTTAAAATTAAAAAAAATTCAAATTTTTCAACATTCGGAAAAATTTCAAAACATTTGAGAATTAAAAAAAATATCAAAATTCAAAAATATTTTGAGATTTTAAAAATTCTCAATATTTTTCAAAATTCCAAAAAAATTTCAAGATGTTTCAAAATTCAATAAAATTAAAAAAATTTTCGAAATTAAAAAAAAATTGAAAATATTTCAAAATACCAAAAAGTTTCAAAATTTTGCAAAAAAAAAAAAAGAAATTTCAAAATTTTTTCAGAAATTCAAAAAAATTTCGTAATCTTTAAAAATTTTGAAAATTTTTCAAAACTGAAAAAAAAATTTAAAATTTTCAGTATTTTGAAAATTTTGAATTTTTTTTCGAATTTGACAAATTTTGAAAATTTTTAAATGTCCGTAGTTTTTTGAATTTTTGAAAAATTTTTAAACTCATTTCAATTTTGAAAGATTTTGAATTTTTTTGCAGAATTTTCAACATTTCTCAAAATTCAAAACTACCAAAAAATTTTGAAATAGCAAGAAATTTCAAAAAGTTTCAAAATAACCTACAAAACAATTCAAATTTTTTTTAAGATTCTAAAAATTAAAAAAATTAAAAAATTTTTTTACAAATGTTGAAAATTGGAAAAAATTTTCAGCAATAGTAACAAATTTCAAAATTTTTCAGAATTCAAAATATTGTTATACATATCCAAATTTTCTAAAATTAAAAAAAAATTCAAATTTTTCGACATTCGGAAAAATTTCAAAACATTTGAGAATTCAAAAAAATAAAATTCAAAAATATTTTAAGATTTTAAAAATTCACTATATTTTTCAAAATTCCAAAAAAAATTTCAAAATTTTTAAAATTCAATAAAGTTAAAAAAATTTTCAAAATTAAAAAAAAAAATTGAAAATATTTCAAAATAGCAAAAATCTTCAGAATTAAAAAAAAAAGAAATTTCAAAGTTTTTCAGAAATTAAAAAAATTTCGGAATCTTTAAAAATTTTGAAAATTTTTCAAAACTCAAAAAAAAAATTTAAAATTTTTAGTATCTTGAAAATTTTGAAATTTTTTTGGATTTTGACAAATTTTGAAAATTTTTAAATATCTGTAAAATTTTTTGAATTTTTGAAAAATTTTTAAGCTTATTTGAATTTTGAAAGATTTTGAATTTTTTTGCAAAATGTTTAGTTTTCAAATATTTAGATTTCGAAAAATTTAGAAATTTTTTGAAAATTTCGAAATTTTGTAATTGTACGAATTTTTGAAAATTTTGAAATTTCCTGGAATCTTGAAAATTTTTATAAATCCTGAAATTTTTTAGAATTTTGAAAATTTTTAATATTTTGAAATCTTTTGAGAATTTTTAAATTTTTAAATGTTTTTAAATTTTGACATTTTTTTCAATTCTTAAGTATTTGAAAATTTTTCAATATTTCGATATTTTTTTTTAATTTTTGTAATTTAGAAAAATTGGGAAAATTTTTTAAATTTTTTTTTAATTTCGAAATATTTGGAAAATTTTTTGAATGTTGAAAAATTTGGATATTTTTTATTTTTTGAATTTTGAAAAATTTGCAATTTTGAATTTTGAAAATTTTTGGAAATTTATTTTGAAAAATTCGGTGAAGGAATGAGTGAATCGCTAGTGATAGTGTGTGAATAAGGAGTGACTCGGGAGTGAATCATTGGCAACTGAAAAGTGAATAATTAGTGAATGGGTATTGATTCAGAAGTGAGTTGGGAGTGATTCGGGAGTGATCCAGGAGCGGGTAAAGCGTGAATAAGGAGTGAATCAGGAATGACTGGGATTGAATACAGAATGACTGAAAAGTGAATCATGAATGACTGTAGTGTATCAAGGGTGACTCGAGTGAATTAGTAGTTACCAGGGAGTGAATGAATGACTTAGGAGTGAATAGGATGGAATCAGGAGTGACTAGGGAATGTCAGGAGTGACTGGGGAGTGAACCAGGAGTGAATTGGAAGTGGTTCAAGAGTGACTTGGGAGTGAATTAGCAGTGTCTGGGGAGTGATTTTTGGAGTGACTGGGCAGTGAATCAAGAGTGACTGGGTAGTTTAAAAGGAGTGACTGAAGAGTGAACCAGGAGTGACTTGGGATTAAATGAGCAGTGACTTGCGAGTGAATTAGGAGTGACTGGGTGAGTGAACCTGGATCGACTATAGAGTGAATCAGAGTCTGGGGAGTGAATGAGTGACAATCAATCAGGAATGAGTGAATAAGGAGTGACCGGGTAGTTTATAAGGAGTGACTGAAGAGTGAATAAGGAGTGACTGGCTGAGAATAAAGTGACTGATAAGTGAGTAAGGGGTGACTTCGTAGTGTTTCAAGAGTGACTCGAGTGAATTAGGAGTGACCAGGGAGCGAATAAGTGACTGAGGAGTGACTAGGGGAATCAGGAGTGACTTGGGAGTGTGTCAGGAGTGACTGGAGTGAACCAGGATTGACTTCGGAGTGAATGAAGAGCGACGTAGGAGTGAATCTAGAGTGAATTTGCAGTGGCTTTGGAGTGAATTGGGAGTGACTGGAGAGGGAATTAGTGACAGTCAGTCTGGAATGACCGAGGAGTGAATCAGGAGTGACTGGGTGGTTTACAAGGAGTGACTCGGGAGAGGATCAGGAATGATTATGGAGCGAATGGGTGACTCGAGAGTGACTGGGGAGTGATCAGGAGTGATTAGGACGTGTATTAGTAGTGACCTCGCTCGGAGTGAGCAAGGAGCGACTTCGGAGTGAATTAGTAGATCGGGAGGTAACTAGGAGTGACAAGGGAATGAATCTGGAGTGACTCGTGTGTTAATCAGGAATCAGGAGTGACTTACGTGGATCATGAGTGACCTATGGATGGATAAGGAGTGACTCGGGAGTGTGTCAGGAGTGAGACGAGTGTATGAGAAGTGACTGGGGAGTGAATAAGTTGTCTTGAGAGTGAATCAATTGTGTTTGAGAGTGGATCAGGAGAGACACGGGTGTGAATCGGGAGCGAATGTGGAATGAATCGGGAGTGAATAAGGAGTGAATCGGGAGTGGAGAAAACAAAAAAAAATTTCAACACTTTCAATAATTTTGAAAATCTAAAAATGGCAAACATTTTCGAAAGTCCAAAAAAATTAAAGAATAAAAAAAAAATTCAGAATTTTCAACATTTTTCAAAATTCAAAACTACCAAAACATTTTGAAATAGCAAAAAATTTCAAAGAGTTTCAAAATACAAAACAATTCAAAATTTTTTAAGATTCTAAAAATTTAAAAAATCCGAAAATTTTTTTACAAATGTTGAAAATTCGAAAAAATTTTCAGCAATAGTAAAAAATTTCAAACTTTTTCAGAATTAAAAAAAATTGTTATACATATCCAAATTTTTAAAATTAAAAAGAATTCAAATTTTTCGACATTCGGAAAAATTTCAAAACATTTGACAATTAAAAAAAATATCAAAATTCAAAATTATTTTAAGATTTTAAAAATTCTCAATATTTTTCAAAATTCCAAAAAAATTTCAAAATTTTTCAAAATTCAATAAAATTAAAAAAATTTGAAGATTAAAAAAAATTGAAAATATTTCAAAATACAAAAATTTTCAGAATTAAAAAAAAAAAAGAAATTTCAAAGTTTTTCAGAAATTAAAAAAATTTCGGAATCTTTAAAAATTTTCAAAATTTTTCAAAACTCAAAAAAAAATTTAAAATTTTTAGTATTTTGAAAATTTTGAATTTTTTTTGGATTTTGACAAATTTTGAAAATTTGTAAATGTCCGTAGCTTTTTCGAATTTTTGAAAAATTTTAAACTTATTTGAATTTTGAAAGATTTTGAATTTTTTTGCAGAATTTTCAACATTTTTCAAAATTCAAAACTACCAAAAAATTTTGAAATAGCAAAAAATTTCAAAGAGTTTCAAAATACAAAACAATTCAAAATTTTTTAAGTTTATAAAAATTAAAAAAATTCAAAAATTATTTTGCAAATGTTGACAATTCGAAAAAATTTTGAGCAATAGTAACAAATTTCAAAATTTTTCAGAATTAAAAAAAATTGTTATACATATCCAAATTTCTAAAATTAAAAAAATTCAAATTCTTCGGCATTCGGAAAAATTTCAAAACATTTGAGAATTAAAAAAAATATCAAAGTTCAAAAATATTTTAAGATTTTAAGAATTCTCAATATTTTTCAAAATTCCAAAAAAATTTCAAAATTTTTCAAAATTCAAAAAAATTAAAAAAATTTTCAAAATTAAAAAAAAAATTGAAAATATTTCAAAATACGAAAAATTTTCAAAATTTTGCAAAAAAAGGAAGAAATTTCAAAATTTTTCAGAAATTTATAGAAATTTCGGAATCTTTAAAACGTTTGAAAATATTTCAAAACTCAAAAAAAAAAAAAATTTAAAATTTTTAGTATTTCGAAAATTTTGAAATTTTTTTGGATTTTGACAAATTTTGAAAATTTTTAAATTTCCGTAGTTATTTGAATTTTTGAAAAAAATTTAAACATTTGAATTTTGAAAGATTTTGAATTTTTTTTGCAAAATTTTAGTTTTCGAATATTTAGATTTCGAAAAATTTAGAAATTTTTTTGAAAATTTCGAAATTTTGTAATTGTACGAATTTTTGAAAATTTTGAAATTTTCTGGAATTTTGAAAATTTTTATAAATTTTGAAATATTTGAGAATTTTGAAAATTTTTAATATTTTGAAATCTTTAGAGAATTTTTAAATTTTTAAATGTTTTTAAATTTTCAAATTTTTTTGAATTCTTAAATAATTGAAAACTTTTCATTATTTCGTTTTTTTTTATTTTTTAATTTTTGTAATTTGGAAAATTTTGGAAAATTTGAATTTTTTTAAATTTCGAAATATTTGGAAAATTTTTTGAATGTTGAAAAATTTGGATATTTTTTATTTTTTGAATTTTGCAAATTTTTGGAAATTTATTTTGAAAAATTCGGTGAAGGAATGAGTGAATCGTTAGTGATTGGAGAGAGAATAACGAGTGACTCGGGAGTGAATCATTGGCAACTGAAATGTGAATAAGTAGTGAATGTGTATTGATTCAGAAGTGAGTTGGGAGTGATCCAGGAGCGGCTAAAGCGTGAATAAAGAGTGAATCAGGAATGACTGGGATTGAATACGGAGTGACTGAAAAGTGAATCATGAGTGACTGTAGTGTATCAAGGGTGACTCGAGTGAATTAGTGACCAGGGAGTGAATGAATGACTTAGGAGTGAATAGGAGGTAATCAGGATTGACTCGGGAATGTCAGGAGTGACTGGGGAGTGAACAGGAGTGAATTGGAAGTGGTTCAAGAGTGACTTGGGAGTGAATCTGGAGTGAATTAGCAGTGTCTGGGGAGTGATTTTTGGAGTGACTGGGCAGTGAATCAAGAGTGACTGGGTAGTTTAAAAGGAGTGACTGAAGAGTGAACCAGGAGTGACTTGGGATTAAATGAGCAGTGACTTGCGAGTGAATTAGGAGTGACTGGGTGAGTGAACCTGGATCGACTATAGAGTGAATCAGAGTCTGGGGAGTGAATGAGTGACAATCAATAAGGAATGAGTGAATAAGGAGTGACGGGGTAGTTTATAAGGAGTGACTGAAGAGTGATTAAGGATTGACTGGCTGTGAATAAAGTGACTGATAAGTGAGTCAGGAGTGACTTCGTAGTGTATCAAGAGTGACTCGAGTGAATTAGGAGTGACCAGGGAGCGAATGAGTGACTGAGGAGTGACTAAGGGAATCTGGAGTGACTTGGGGGTATGTCAGGAGTGACTGGAGTGAACCAGGATAGACTTCGGAGTGAATGAAGAGCGACGTGGGAGTGAATCTGGAGTGAATTTGCTGTGGCTTTGGAGTGAATTGGGAGTAACTGGAGAATGAATGTGTGACAGATTCAGTCTGGAATGACTGAGGAGTGAATCAGGAGTGACTGGGTGGTTTATAAGGAGTGACTCGGGAGAGGATCAGGAATGATTAGGGAGCAAATGGGTGACTCGAGAGTGACTGGGGACTGATCAGGAGTGATTAGGAAGTGTTTTAGTAGTGACCTCGCTCGGAGTGAGCAAGGAGCGATTTCGGAGTGAATCTGGAGTGAATTAGTAGTTCGGGAGGTAACTAGGAGTGACAAGGGAATGAATCTGGAGTGACTCGTGTGTTAATCAGGAATCAGGAGTGACTTACGTGGATCATGAGTGACCTATGAATGGATAAGGAGTGACTCGGGAGTGTGTCAGGAGTGAGACGAGTGTATGAGAAGTGACTGGGGAGTGAATAAGTTGTCTTGAGAGTGAATCAATTGTTTGAGAGTGGATCAGGAGAGACTCGGGTGTGAATCGGGAGCGAATGTGGAATGAATCGGGAGTGAATAAGGAGTGAATCGGGAGTGGAGAAAACAAAAAAAAAATTTCAACACTTTCAAAAAATTTGAAGATCTAAAAATGGCAAACATTTTCGAAAGTCCAAAAAAATTAAAGAATAAAAAAAAAATTCAGAATTTTCAACATTTTTCAAAATTCAAAACTACCAAAAAATTTTGAAATAGCAAAAAATTTCAAAGAGTTTCAAAATACAAAACAAGTCAAAATTTTTTAAGATTCTAAATATTAAAAAAATTCAATAATTTTTTTACAAATGTTGAAAATTCGAAAAAATTTTCAGCAATAGTAAAAAATTTCAAACTTTTTCAGAATTAAAAAAAATTGTTATACATATCCAAATTTTTAAAATTAAAAAAAATTCAAATTTTTCGACATTCGGAAAAATTTCAAAACATTTGAGAATTAAAAAAAATATCAAAATTCAAAAATATTTTAAGATTTTAAAAATTCTCAATATTTTTCAAAATTCCAAAAAAATTTCAAAATTTTTCAAAATTCATTAAAATTAAAAAAATTTTCAAAATTAAAAAAAATTGAAAATATTTCAAAATAGCAAAAATCTTCAGAATTAAAAAAAAAAGAAATTTCAAAGTTTTTCAGAAATTAAAAAATTTTCGGAATCTTTAAAAATTTTGAAAATTTTTCAAAACTCAAAAAAAAATTTAAAATTTTTAGTATTTTGAAAATTTTGAATTTTTTTTGGATTTTGACAAATTTTGAAAATTTGTAAATGTCCGTAGTTTTTTCGAATTTTTGAAAAATTTTAAACTGATTTGAATTTTGAAAGATTTTGAATTTTTTTGCAGAATTTTCAACATTTTTCAAAATTCAAAACTACCAAAAAATTTTGAAATAGCAAAAAATTTCAAAGAGTTTCAAAATACAAAACAATTCAAAATTTTTTAAGTTTATAAAAATTAAAAAAATTCAAAAATTATTTTGCAAATGTTGACAATTCGAAAAAATTTTGAGCAATAGTAACAAATTTCAAAATTTTTCAGAATTAAAAAAAAATTGTTATACATATCCAAATTTTTAAAATTAAAAAAATTCAAATTCTTCGACATTCGGAAAAATTCCAAAACATTTGAGAATTAAAAAAATATCAAAATTCAAAAATATTTTAAGATTTTAAAAATTCTCAATATTTTTCAAAATTCCAAAAATATTTCAAAATTTTTCAAAATTCAATAAAATTTCAAAGATTTTCAAAATTACAAAAAAATTGAAAATATTTCAAAATACCAAACATTTTCAAAATTTTGCAAAAAAAAAGAAATTTCAAAATTTTTCAGAAATTCAAAAAAATTTCGGAATCTTTAGAAATTTTGAAAATTTTTCAAAACTCAAAAAAAATTTAAAATTTTTAGTATTTTGAAAATTTTGAATTTTTTTTGGATTTTGAGAAATTTTGACAATTTTTTTAATGTCCGTAGTTTTTTTGAATTTTTGAAAAATTTTTAAACTCATTTGAATTTTGAAAGATTTTGAATTTTTTGTAGAATTTTCAACATTTTTCAAAATTCAAAACTACGAAAAAATTTTGAAATAGCAAGAAATTTCAAAAAGTTTCAAAATACAAAACAATTCAAGTTTCTTTAAGATTCTAAAAATTAAAAAAATTAAAAAAATTTTTTACAAATTTTGAAAATTCGAAAAAATTTTCAGCAATAGTAACAAATTTTTAAATTTTACAGAATTCAAAAGAATTGTTATACATATCCAAATTTTTAAAATTAAAAAAATTCAAATTTTTCGACATTCGGAGAAATTTCAAAACATTTGAGAATTAAAAAAATATAAAAATTCAAAAATGTTTTAAGATTTTAAAAATTCTCAATATTTTTCAAAATTCAAAAAAATTTCAAAATTTTTCAAAATTCAATAAAATTAAAAAAATTTTCAAAATTAAAAAAAAAATGGAAAATATTTCAAAATACCAAAAATTTTCAAAATTTTGCAAAAAAAAAAGAAATTTCAAAATTTTTCAGAAATTTAAAGAAGTTTCGGAATCTTTAAAAATTTTGAAAATTTTTCAAAACTCAAAAAAAAAAAATTAAAATTTTTAGTATTTCGAAAATTTTGAAATTTTTTTGGATTTTGACAAATTTTGAAAATTTTTAAATTTCCGTAGTTTTTTGAATTTTTGAAAAAAATTTAAACATTTGAATTTTGAAAGATTTTTAATTTTTTTGCAAAATTCTAGTTTTCGAATATTTAGATTTCGAAAAATTTAGAATTTAGAATTTTCTGGAATTTTGAAAATTTTTATAAATTTTGAAATATTTGAGAATTTTGAAAATTTTTAATATTTTGAAATCTTTAGAGAATTTTTAAATTTTTAAATGTTTTTAAATTTTGAAATTTTTTTGAATTCTTAAATAATTGAAAACTTTTCATTATTTCTTTTTTTTTTATTTTTTAATTTTTGTAATTTGGAAAAATTTGGAAAATTTGAAATTTTTTAAATTTCGAAATATTTGGAAAATTTTTTGAATGTTGAAAAATTTGGATATTTTTTATTTTTTGAATTTTGAAAATTTTTGGAAATTTATTTTGAAAAATTCTGTGAAGGAATGAGAGAATCGTTAGTGATTGGGGAGAGAATAACGAGTGACTCGGGAGTGAATCATTGGCAACTGAAATGTGAATAAGTAGTGAATGTGTATTGATTCAGAAGTGAGTTGGGAGTGATCCAGGAGCGGCTAAAGCGTGAATAAAGAGTGAATCAGGATTGACTGGGATTGAATACGGAGTGACTGAAAAGTGAATCATGAGTGACTTTAGTGTATCAAAGGTGACTCGAGTGAATTAGTGACCAGGGAGTGAATGAATGACTTAGGAGTGAATAGGAGGGAATCAGGAGTGACTCGGGAATGTCAGGAGTGACTGGGGAGTGAACCAGGAGTGAATTGGAAGTGGTTCAAGAGTGACTTGGGAGTGAATTAGCAGTGTCTGGGGAGTGATTTTTGGAGTGACTGGGCAGTGAATCAAGAGTGACTGGGTAGTTTAAAAGGAGTGACTGAAGAGTGAACCAGGAGTGACTTGGGATTAAATGAGCAGTGACTTGCGAGTGAATTAGGAGTGACTGGGTGAGTGAACCTGGATCGACTATAGAGTGAATCAGAGTCTGGGGAGTGAATGAGTGACAATCAATCAGGAATGAGTGAATAAGGAGTGACCGGGTAGTTTATAAGGAGTGACTGAAGAGTGAATAAGGAGTGACTGGCTGAGAATAAAGTGACTGATAAGTGAGTATGGGGTGACTTCGTAGTGTTTCAAGAGTGACTCGAGTGAATTAGGAGTGACCAGGGAGCGAATAAGTGACTGAGGAGTGACTAGGGGAATCAGGAGTGACTTGGGAGTGTGTCAGGAGTGACTGGAGTGAACCAGGATTGACTTCGGAGTGAATGAAGAGCGACGTAGGAGTGAATCTAGAGTGAATTTGCAGTGGCTTTGGAGTGAATTGGGAGTGACTGGAGAGGGAATTAGTGACAGTCAGTCTGGAATGACCGAGGAGTGAATCAGGAGTGACTGGGTGGTTTACAAGGAGTGACTCGGGAGAGGATCAGGAATGATTATGGAGCGAATGGGTGACTCGAGAGTGACTGGGGAGTGATCAGGAGTGATTAGGACGTGTATTAGTAGTGACCTCGCTCGGAGTGAGCAAGGAGCGACTTCGGAGTGAATTAGTAGATCGGGAGGTAACTAGGAGTGACAAGGGAATGAATCTGGAGTGACTCGTGTGTTAATCAGGAATCAGGAGTGACTTACGTGGATCATGAGTGACCTATGGATGGATAAGGAGTGACTCGGGAGTGTGTCAGGAGTGAGACGAGTGTACGAGAAGTGACTGGGGAGTGAATAAGTTGTCTTGAGAGTGAATCAATTGTGTTTGAGAGTGGATCAGGAGAGACACGGGTGTGAATCGGGAGCGAATGTGGAATGAATCGGGAGTGAATAAGGAGTGAATCGGGAGTGGAGAAAACAAAAAAAAAATTTCAACACTTTCAATAATTTTGAAAATCTAAAAATGGCAAACATTTTCGAAAGTCCAAAAAAATTAAAGAATAAAAAAAAAATTCAGAATTTTCAACATTTTTCAAAATTCAAAACTACCAAAACATTTTGAAATAGCAAAAAATTTCAAAGAGTTTCAAACTACAAAACAATTCAAAATTTTTTAAGATTCTAAAAATTTAAAAAATCCGAAAATTTTTTTACAAATGTTGAAAATTCGAAAAAATTTTCAGCAATAGTAAAAAATTTCAAACTTTTTCAGAATTAAAAAAAATTGTTATACATATCCAAATTTTTAAAATTAAAAAGAATTCAAATTTTTCGACATTCGGAAAAATTTCAAAACATTTGAGAATTAAAAAAAATATCAAAATTCAAAATTATTTTAAGATTTTAAAAATTCTCAATATTTTTCAAAATTCCAAAAAAATTTCAAAATTTTTCAAAATTCAATAAAATTAAAAAAATTTGAAGATTAAAAAAAATTGAAAATATTTCAAAATACCAAAATTTTCAGAATTAAAAAAAAAAGAAATTTCAAAGTTTTTCAGAAATTAAAAAAATTTCGGAATCTTTAAAAATTTTCAAAATTTTTCAAAACTCAAAAAAAAATTTAAAATTTTTAGTATTTTGAAAATTTTGAATTTTTTTTGGATTTTGACAAATTTTGAAAATTTGTAAATGTCCGTAGCTTTTTCGAATTTTTGAAAAATTTTAAACTTATTTGAATTTTGAAAGATTTCGAATTTTTTTGCAGAATTTTCAACATTTTTCAAAATTCAAAACTACCAAAAAATTTTGAAATAGCAAAAAATTTCAAAGAGTTTCAAAATACAAAACAATTCAAAATTTGTTAAGTTTATAAAAATTAAAAAAATTCAAAAATTATTTTGCAAATGTTGACAATTCGAAAAAATTTTGAGCAATAGTAACAAATTTCAAAATTTTTCAGAATTAAAAAAAATTGTTATACATATCCAAATTTCTAAAATTAAAAAAATTCAAATTCTTCGGCATTCGGAAAAATTTCAAAACATTTGAGAATTAAAAAAAATATCAAAGTTCAAAAATATTTTAAGATTTTAAGAATTCTCAATATTTTTCAAAATTCCAAAAAAATTTCAAAATTTTTCAAAATTCAAAAAAATTAAAAAAATTTTCAAAATTAAAAAAAAAAATTGAAAATATTTCAAAATACGAAAAATTTTCAAAATTTTGCAAAAAAAGGAAGAAATTTCAAAATTTTTCAGAAATTTATAGAAATTTCGGAATCTTTAAAGAGTGAAAATATTTCAAAACTCAAAAAAAAAAAAAAAATTTAAAATTTTTAGTATTTCGAAAATTTTGAAATTTTTTTGGATTTTGACAAATTTTGAAAATTTTTAAATTTCCGTAGTTTTTTGAATTTTTGAAAAAAATTTAAACATTTGAATTTTGAAAGATTTTGAATTCTTTTTGCAAAATTTTAGTTTTCGAATATTTAGATTTCGAAAAATTTAGAAATTTTTTTGAAAATTTCGAAATTTTGTAATTGTACGAATTTTTTAAAATTTTGAAATTTTCTGGAATTTTGAAAATTTTTATAAATTTTGAAATATTTGAGAATTTTGAAAATTTTTAATATTTTGAAATCTTTAGAGAATTTTTAAATTTTTAAATGTTTTTAAATTTTCAAATTTTTTTGAATTCTTAAATAATTGAAAACTTTTCATTATTTCGTTTTTTTTTATTTTTTAATTTTTGTAATTTGGAAAAATTTGGAAAATTTGAATTTTTTTAAATTTCGAAATATTTGGAAAATTTTTTGAATGTTGAAAAATTTGGATATTTTTTATTTTTTGAATTTTGAAAATTTTTGGAAATTTATTTTGAAAAATTCGGTGAAGGAATGAGTGAATCGTTAGTGATTGGAGAGAGAATAACGAGTGACTCGGGAGTGAATCATTGGCAACTGAAATGTGAATAAGTAGTGAATGTGTATTGATTCAGAAGTGAGTTGGGAGTGATCCAGGAGCGGCTAAAGCGTGAATAAAGAGTGAATCAGGAATGACTGGGATTGAATACGGAGTGACTGAAAAGTGAATCATGAGTGACTGTAGTGTATCAAGGGTGACTCGAGTGAATTAGTGACCAGGGAGTGAATGAATGACTTAGGAGTGAATAGGAGGTAATCAGGAGTGACTCGGGAATGTCAGGAGTGACTGGGGAGTGAACAGGAGTGAATTGGAAGTGGTTCAAGAGTGACTTGGGAGTGAATCTGGAGTGAATTAGCAGTGTCTGGGGAGTGATTTTTGGAGTGACTGGGCAGTGAATCAAGAGTGACTGGGTAGTTTAAAAGGAGTGACTGAAGAGTGAACCAGGAGTGACTTGGGATTAAATGAGCAGTGACTTGCGAGTGAATTAGGAGTGACTGGGTGAGTGAACCTGGATCGACTATAGAGTGAATCAGAGTCTGGGGAGTGAATGAGTGACAATCAATAAGGAATGAGTGAATAAGGAGTGACGGGGTAGTTTATAAGGAGTGACTGAAGAGTGAATAAGGATTGACTGGCTGTGAATAAAGTGACTGATAAGTGAGTCAGGAGTGACTTCGTAGTGTATCAAGAGTGACTCGAGTAAATTAGGAGTGACCAGGGAGCGAATGAGTGACTGAGGAGTGACTAGGGGAATCTGGAGTGACTTGGGGGTATGTCAGGAGTGACTGGAGTGAACCAGGATTGACTTCGGAGTGAATGAAGAGCGACGTGGGAGTGAATCTGGAGTGAATTTGCTGTGGCTTTGGAGTGAATTGGGAGTAACTGGAGAATGAATGTGTGACAGATTCAGTCTGGAATGACTGAGGAGTGAATCAGGAGTGACTGGGTGGTTTATAAGGAGTGACTCGGGAGAGGATCAGGAATGATTAGGGAGCAAATGGGTGACTCGAGAGTGACTGGGGACTGATCAGGAGTGATTAGGAAGTGTTTTAGTAGTGACCTCGCTCGGAGTGAGCAAGGAGCGATTTCGGAGTGAATCTGGAGTGAATTAGTAGTTCGGGAGGTAACTAGGAGTGACAAGGGAATGAATCTGGAGTGACTCGTGTGTTAATCAGGAATCAGGAGTGACTTACGTGGATCATGAGTGACCTATGAATGGATAAGGAGTGACTCGGGAGTGTGTCAGGAGTGAGACGAGTGTATGAGAAGTGACTGGGGAGTGAATAAGTTGTCTTGAGAGTGAATCAATTGTTTGAGAGTGGATCAGGAGAGACTCGGGTGTGAATCGGGAGCGAATGTGGAATGAATCGGGAGTGAATAAGGAGTGAATCGGGAGTGGAGAAAACAAAAAAAAAAATTCAACACTTTCAAAAAATTTGAAGATCTAAAAATGGCAAACATTTTCGAAAGTCCAAAAAAAAATTAAAGAATAAAAAAAAAATTCAGAATTTTCAACATTTTTCAAAATTCAAAACTACCAAAAAATTTTGAAATAGCAAAAAATTTCAAAGAGTTTCAAAATACAAAACAAGTCAAAATTTTTTAAGATTCTAAATATTAAAAAAATTCAATAATTTTTATACAAATGTTGAAAATTCGAAAAAATTTTCAGCAATAGTAAAAAATTTCAAACTTTTTCAGAATTAAAAAAAATTGTTATACATATCCAAATTTTTAAAATTAAAAAAAATTCAAATTTTTCGACATTCGGAAAAATTTCAAAACATTTGAGAATTAAAAAAAATATCAAAATTCAAAAATATTTTAAAATTTTAAAAATTCTCAATATTTTTCAAAATTCCAAAAAAATTTCAAAATTCATTAAAATTAAAAAAATTTTCAAAATTAAAAAAAATTGAAAATATTTCAAAATAGCAAAAATCTTCAGAATTAAAAAAAAAAGAAATTTCAAAGTTTTTCAGAAATTAAAAAATTTTCGGAATCTTTAAAAATTTTGAAAATTTTTCAAAACTCAAAAAAAAATTTAAAATTTTTAGTATTTTGAAAATTTTGAATTTTTTTTGGATTTTGACAAATTTTGAAAATTTGTAAATGTCCGTAGTTTTTTCGAATTTTTGAAAAATTTTAAACTGATTTGAATTTTGAAAGATTTTGAATTTTTTTGCAGAATTTTCAACATTTTTCAAAATTCAAAACTACCAAAAAATTTTGAAATAGCAAAAAATTTCAAAGAGTTTCAAAATACAAAACAATTCAAAATTTTTTAAGTTTATAAAAATTAAAAAAATTCAAAAATTATTTTGCAAATGTTGACAATTCGAAAAAATTTTGAGCAATAGTAACAAATTTCAAAATTTTTCAGAATTAAAAAAAAATTGTTATACATATCCAAATTTTTAAAATTAAAAAAATTCAAATTCTTCGACATTCGGAAAAATTCCAAAACATTTGAGAATTAAAAAAATATCAAAATTCAAAAATATTTTAAGATTTTAAAAATTCTCAATATTTTTCAAAATTCCAAAAATATTTCAAAATTTTTCAAAATTCAATAAAATTTCAAAGATTTTCAAAATTACAAAAAAAATTGAAAATATTTCAAAATACCAAACATTTTCAAAATTTTGCAAAAAAAAAGAAATTTCAAAATTTTTCAGAAATTCAAAAAAATTTCGGAATCTTTAGAAATTTTGAAAATTTTTCAAAACTCAAAAAAAAATTTAAAATTTTTAGTATTTTGAAAATTTTGAATTTTTTTTGGATTTTGAGAAATTTTGATAATTTTTTTAATGTCCGTAGTTTTTTTGAATTTTTGAAAAATTTTTAAACTCATTTGAATTTTGAAAGATTTTGAATTTTTTGTAGAATTTTCAACATTTTTCAAAATTCAAAACTACGAAAAAATTTTGAAATAGCAAGAAATTTCAAAAAGTTTCAAAATACAAAACAATTCAAGTTTCTTTAAGATTCTAAAAATTAAAAAAATTAAAAAAATTTTTTACAAATTTTGAAAATTCGAAAAAATTTTCAGCAATAGTAACAAATTTTAAAATTTTACAGAATTCAAAAGAATTGTTATACATATCCAAATTTTTAAAATTAAAAAAATTCAAATTTTTCGACATTCGGAAAAATTTCAAAACATTTGAGAATTAAAAAAATATAAAAATTCAAAAATGTTTTAAGATTTTAAAAATTCTCAATATTTTTCAAAATTCAAAAAAATTTCAAAATTTTTCAAAATTCAATAAAATTAAAAAAATTTTCAAAATTAAAAAAAAAATGGAAAATATTTCAAAATACCAAAAATTTTCAAAATTTTGCAAAAAAAAAAGAAATTTCAAAATTTTTCAGAAATTTAAAGAAGTTTCGGAATCTTTAAAAATTTTGAAAATTTTTCAAAACTCAAAAAAAAAAAAATTAAAATTTTTAGTATTTCGAAAATTTTGAAATTTTTTTGGATTTTGACAAATTTTGAAAATTTTTAAATTTCCGTAGTTTTTTGAATTTTTGAAAAAAATTTAAACATTTGAATTTTGAAAGATTTTTAATTTTTTTGCAAAATTCTAGTTTTCGAATATTTAGATTTCGAAAAATTTAGAATTTAGAATTTTTTTGAAAATTTCGAAATTTTGTAATTGTACGAAATTTTGAAATTTTCTGGAATTTTGAAAATTTTTATAAATTTTGAAATATTTGAGAATTTTGAAAATTTTTAATATTTTGAAATCTTTAGAGAATTTTTAAATTTTTAAATGTTTTTAAATTTTGAAATTTTTTTGAATTCTTAAATAATTGAAAACTTTTCATTATTTCTTTTTTTTTATTTTTTAATTTTTGTAATTTGGAAAAATTTGGAAAATTTGAAATTTTTTATATTTCGAAATATTTGGAAAATTTTTTGAATGTTGAAAAATTTGGATATTTTTTATTTTTTGAATTTTGAAAATTTTTGGAAATTTATTTTGAAAAATTCTGTGAAGGAATGAGAGAATCGTTAGTGATTGGGGAGAGAATAACGAGTGACTCGGGAGTGAATCATTGGCAACTGAAATGTGAATAAGTAGTGAATGTGTATTGATTCAGAAGTGAGTTGGGAGTGATCCAGGAGCGGCTAAAGCGTGAATAAAGAGTGAATCAGGATTGACTGGGATTGAATACGGAGTGACTGAAAAGTGAATCATGAGTGACTGTAGTGTATCAAAGGTGACTCGAGTGAATTAGTGACCAGGGAGTGAATGAATGACTTAGGAGTGAATAGGAGGGAATCAGGAGTGACTCGGGAATGTCAGGAGTGACTGGGGAGTGAACCAGGAGTGAATTGGAAGTGGTTCAAGAGTGACTTGGGAGTGAATCTGGAGTGAAGTAGCAGTGTCTGGGGAGTGATTTTTGGAGTGACTGGGCAGTGAATCAAGAGTGACTGGGTAGTTTAAAAGGAGTGACTGAAGAGTGAACCAGGAGTGACTTGGGCTTAAATAAGCAGTGACTTGCGAGTGAATTAGGAGTGACTGGGTGAGTGAACCTGGATCGACTATAGAGTGAATCAGAGTCTGGGGAGTGAATGAGTGACAATCAATAAGGAATGAGTGAATAAGGAGTGACGGGGTAGTTTATAAGGAGTGACTGAAGAATGAATAAGGATTGACTGGCTGTGAATAAAGTGACTGATAAGTGAGTCAGGAGTGACTTCGTAGTGTATCAAGAGTGACTCGAGTGAATTAGGAGTGACCAGGGAGCGAATGAGTGACTCAGGAGTGACTAGGGGAATCAGGAGTGACTTGGGGGTATGTCAGGAGTGACTGGAGTGAACCAGGATTGACTTCGGAGTGAATGAAGAGCGACGTGGGAGTGAATGAAGAGCGACGTGGGAGTGAATCAAGAGTGAATTTGCAGTGGCTTTGGAGTGAATTGGGAGTGACTGGAGAGGGAATTAGTGACAGTCAGTCTGGAATGACCGAGGAGTGAATCAGGAGTGACTGGGTGGTTTACAAGGAGTGACTCGGGAGAGGATCAGGAATGATTATGGAGCGAATGGGTGACTAGAGAGTGACTGGGGAGTGATCAGGAGTGATTAGGATGTGTATTAGTAGCGACCTCGCTCGGAGTGAGCAAGGAGCGATTTCGGAGTGAATCTGGAGTGAATTAGTAGTTCGGGAGGTAACTAGGAGTGACAAGGGAATCAATCTGGAGTGACTCGTGTGTTAATCAGGAATCAGGAGTGACTTACGTGGATCATGAGTGACCTATGAATGGATAAGGAGTGACTCGGGAGTGTGTCAGGAGTGAGACGAGTGTATGAGAAGTGACTGGGGAGTGAATAAGTTGTCTTGAGAGTGAATCAATTGTTTGAGAGTGGATCAGGAGAGACTCGGGTGTGAATCGGGAGCGAATGTGGAATGAATCGGGAGTGAATAAGGAGTGAATCGGGAGTGGAGAAAACAAAAAAAAAATTTCAACACTTTCAAAAAATTAAAAATCTAAAAATGGCAAACATTTTCGAAAGTCCAAAAAAATTAAAGAATAAAAAAAAAATTCAGAATTTTCAACATTTTTCAAAATTCAAAACTACCAAAAAATTTTGAAATAGCAAAAAATTTCAAAGAGTTTCAAAATACAAAACAAGTCAAAATTTTTTAAGATTCTAAATATTAAAAAAATCCGAAAATTTTTTTACAAATGTTGAAAATTCGAAAAAATTTTCAGCAATATTAAAAAATTTCAAACTTTTTCAGAATTAAAAAAAATTGTTATACATATCCAAATTTTTAAAATTAAAAAAAATTCAAATTTTTCGACATTCGGAAAAATTTCAAAACATTTGAGAATTAAAAAAATATCAAAATTCAAAAATATTTTAAGATTTTAAAAATTCTCAATATTTTTCAAAATTCCAAAAATATTCCAGATTTTTCAAAATTCAATAAAATTAAAAAGATTTTCAAAATTAAAAAAAAATTGAAAATATTTCAAAATACCAAAAATTTTCAAAATTTTGCAAAAAAAAGAAATTTCAAAATTTTTCAGAAATTCAAAAAAATTTCGGAATCATTAAAAATTTTGAAAATTTTTCAAAACTCAAAAAAAACTTTAAAATTTTTAGTATTTTGAAAATTTTGAATTTTTTTGGATTTTGAGAAATTTTGATAATTTTTTAAATGGCCGTAGTTTTTTTGAATTTTTGAAAAATTTTTAAATTCATTTGAATTTTGAAAGATTTTGAATTTTTTGTAGAATTTTCAACATTTTTCAAAATTCAAAACTACCGAAAAATTTTGAAAGAGCAAGAAATTTCAAAAAGTTTCAAAATACAAAACAATTCAAGTTTCTTTAAGATTCTAAAAATTAAAAAAATGAAAAAAATTTTTTACAAATTTTGAAAATTCGAAAAAATTTTCAGCAATAGTAACAAATTTCAAAATTTTACAGAATTCAAAAGAATTGTTATACATATCCAAATTTTTAAAATTAAAAAAATTCAAATTTTTCGACATTCGGAAAAATTTCAAAATATTTGAGAATTAAAAAAATATAAAAATTAAAAAATGTTTTAAGATTTTAAAAATTCTCAATATTTTTCAAAATTCAAAAAAATTTCAAAATTTTTCAAAATTCAATAAAATTAAAAAAAATTTCAAAATTAAAAAAAAAATTGAAAATATTTCAAAATACCAAAAATTTTCAAAATTTTGCAAAAAAAAAAAATTTCAAAATTTTTCAGAAATTTAAAGAAATTTCGGAATCTTTAAAAATTTTGAAAATTTTTCAAAACTCAAAAAAAAAAATTAAAATTTTTAGTATTTTGAAAATTTTGAAATTTTTTGGGATTTTGACAAATTTTGAAAATTTTTAAATTTCCGTAGTTTTTTGAATTTTTGAAAAAAATTTAAACATTTGAATTTTGAAAGATTTTGAATTTTTTTGCAAAATTTTAGTTTTCGAATATTTAGATTTCGAAAAATTTAGAAATTTTTTTGAAAATTTCGAAATTTTGTAATTGTACGAATTTTTGAAAATTTTGAAATTTTCTGGAGTTTTGAAAATTTTTATAAATTTTGAAATATTTGAGAATTTTGAAAATTTTTAATATTTTGAAATCTTTAGAGAATTTTTAAATTTTTAAATGTTTTTAAATTTTGAAATTTTTTTGAATTCTTAAATAATTGAAAACTTTTCATTATTTCTTTTTTTTTTATTTTTTAATTTTTGTAATTTGGAAAAATTTGGAAAATTTGAAATTTTTTAAATTTCGAAATATTTGGAAAATTTTTTGAATGTTGAAAAATTTGGATATTTTTTATTTTTTGAATTTTGAAAATTTTTGGAAATTTATTTTGAAAAATTCGGTGAAGGAATGAGTGAATCGTTAGTGATTGGGGAGAGAATAACGAGTGACTCGGGAGTGAATCATTGGCAACTGAAATGTGAATAAGTAGTGAATGTGTATTTATTCAGAAGTGAGTTGGGAGTGATCCAGGAGAGGCTAAAGCGTGAAGAAAGAGTGAATCAGGATTGACTGGGATTGAATACGGAGTGACTGAAAAGTGAATCATGAGTGACTGTAGTGTATCAAGGGTGACTCGAGTGAATTAGTGACCAGGGAGTGAATGAATGACTTAGGAGTGAATAGGAGGGAATCAGGAGTGACTCGGGAATGTCAGGAGTGACTGGGGAGTGAACCAGGAGTGAATTGGAAGTGGTTCAAGAGTGACTTGGGAGTGAATCTGGAGTGAATTAGCAGTGTCTTGGGAGTGATTTTTGGAGTGACTGGGCAGTGAATCAAGAGTGACTGGGTAGTTTAAAAGGAGTGACTGAAGAGTGAACCAGGAGTGACTTGGGATTAAATGAGCAGTGACTTGCGAGTGAATTAGGAGTGACTGGGTGAGTGAACCTGGATCGACTATAGAGTGAAT
Source organism: Periplaneta americana (assembly GCF_040183065.1). Lineage (NCBI taxonomy): Eukaryota > Metazoa > Arthropoda > Insecta > Blattodea > Blattidae > Periplaneta > Periplaneta americana. Next base: position 160,116,678 of record NC_091123.1, read on the forward strand.
CAGAGTCTGGGGAGTGAATGAGTGACAATCAATAAGGAATGAGTGAATAAGGAGTGACGGGGTAGTTTATAAGGAGTGACTGAAGAGTGAATAAGGATTGACTGGCTGTGAATAAAGTGACTGATAAGTGAGTCAGGAGTGACTTCGTAGTGTATCAAGAGTGACTCGAGTGAATTAGGAGTGACCAGGGAGCGAATGAGTGACTGAGGAGTGACTAGGGGAATCTGGAGTGACTTGGGGGTATGTCAGGAGTGACTGGAGTGAACCAGGATTGACTTCGGAGTGAATGAAGAGCGACGTGGGAGTGAATCTGGAGTGAATTTGCTGTGGCTTTGGAGTGAATTGGGAGTAACTGGAGAATGAATGTGTGACAGATTCAGTCTGGAATGACTGAGGAGTGAATCAGGAGTGACTGGGTGGTTTATAAGGAGTGACTCGGGAGAGGATCAGGAATGATTAGGGAGCAAATGGGTGACTCGAGAGTGACTGGGGACTGATCAGGAGTGATTAGGAAGTGTTTTAGTAGTGACCTCGCTCGGAGTGAGCAAGGAGCGATTTCGGAGTGAATCTGGAGTGAATTAGTAGTTCGGGAGGTAACTAGGAGTGACAAGGGAATGAATCTGGAGTGACTCGTGTGTTAATCAGGAATCAGGAGTGACTTACGTGGATCATGAGTGACCTATGAATGGATAAGGAGTGACTCGGGAGTGTGTCAGGAGTGAGACGAGTGTATGAGAAGTGACTGGGGAGTGAATAAGTTGTCTTGAGAGTGAATCAATTGTTTGAGAGTGGATCAGGAGAGACTCGGGTGTGAATCGGGAGCGAATGTGGAATGAATCGGGAGTGAATAAGGAGTGAATCGGGAGTGGAGAAAACAAAAAAAAAATTTCAACACTTTCAAAAAATTTGAAGATCTAAAAATGGCAAACATTTTCGAAAGTCCAAAAAAAAATTAAAGAATAAAAAAAAAATTCAGAATTTTCAACATTTTTCAAAATTCAAAACTACCAAAAAATTTTGAAATAGCAAAAAATTTCAAAGAGTTTCAAAATACAAAACAAGTCAAAATTTTTTAAGATTCTAAATATTAAAAAAATTCAATAATTTTTATACAAATGTTGAAAATTCGAAAAAATTTTCAGCAATAGTAAAAAATTTCAAACTTTTTCAGAATTAAAAAAAATTGTTATACATATCCAAATTTTTAAAATTAAAAAAAATTCAAATTTTTCGACATTCGGAAAAATTTCAAAACATTTGAGAATTAAAAAAAATATCAAAATTCAAAAATATTTTAAGATTTTAAAAATTCTCAATATTTTTCAAAATTCCAAAAAAATTTCAAAATTTTTCAAAATTCATTAAAATTAAAAAAATTTTCAAAATTAAAAAAAATTGAAAATATTTCAAAATAGCAAAAATCTTCAGAATTAAAAAAAAAAGAAATTTCAAAGTTTTTCAGAAATTAAAAAATTTTCGGAATCTTTAAAAATTTTGAAAATTTTTCAAAACTCAAAAAAAAATTTAAAATTTTTAGTATTTTGAAAATTTTGAATTTTTTTTTGGATTTTGACAAATTTTGAAAATTTGTAAATGTCCGTAGTTTTTTCGAATTTTTGAAAAATTTTAAACTGATTTGAATTTTGAAAGATTTTGAATTTTTTTGCAGAATTTTCAACATTTTTCAAAATTCAAAACTACCAAAAAATTTTGAAATAGCAAAAAATTTCAAAGAGTTTCAAAATACAAAACAATTCAAAATTTTTTAAGTTTATAAAAATTAAAAAAATTCAAAAATTATTTTGCAAATGTTGACAATTCGAAAAAATTTTGAGCAATAGTAACAAATTTCAAAATTTTTCAGAATTAAAAAAAAATTATTATACATATCCAAATTTTTAAAATTAAAAAAATTCAAATTCTTCGACATTCGGAAAAATTCCAAAACATTTGAGAATTAAAAAAATATCAAAATTCAAAAATATTTTAAGATTTTAAAAATTCTCAATATTTTTCAAAATTCCAAAAATATTTCAAAATTTTTCAAAATTCAATAAAATTTCAAAGATTTTCAAAATTACAAAAAAATTGAAAATATTTCAAAATACCAAACATTTTCAAAATTTTGCAAAAAAAAAGAAATTTCAAAATTTTTCAGAAATTCAAAAAAATTTCGGAATCTTTAGAAATTTTGAAAATTTTTCAAAACTCAAAAAAAAATTTAAAATTTTTAGTATTTTGAAAATTTTGAATTTTTTTTGGATTTTGAGAAATTTTGATAATTTTTTTAATGTCCGTAGTTTTTTTGAATTTTTGAAAAATTTTTAAACTCATTTGAATTTTGAAAGATTTTGAATTTTTTGTAGAATTTTCAACATTTTTCAAAATTCAAAACTACGAAAAAATTTTGAAATAGCAAGAAATTTCAAAAAGTTTCAAAATACAAAACAATTCAAGTTTCTTTAAGATTCTAAAAATTAAAAAAATTAAAAAAATTTTTTACAAATTTTGAAAATTCGAAAAAATTTTCAGCAATAGTAACAAATTTTAAAATTTTACAGAATTCAAAAGAATTGTTATACATATCCAAATTTTTAAAATTAAAAAAATTCAAATTTTTCGACATTCGGAAAAATTTCAAAACATTTGAGAATTAAAAAAATATAAAAATTCAAAAATGTTTTAAGATTTTAAAAATTCTCAATATTTTTCAAAATTCAAAAAAATTTCAAAATTTTTCAAAATTCAATAAAATTAAAAAAATTTTCAAAATTAAAAAAAAAATGGAAAATATTTCAAAATACCAAAAATTTTCAAAATTTTGCAAAAAAAAAAGAAATTTCAAAATTTTTCAGAAATTTAAAGAAGTTTCGGAATCTTTAAAAATTTTGAAAATTTTTCAAAACTCAAAAAAAAAAAATTAAAATTTTTAGTATTTCGAAAATTTTGAAATTTTTTTGGATTTTGACAAATTTTGAAAATTTTTAAATTTCCGTAGTTTTTTGAATTTTTGAAAAAAATTTAAACATTTGAATTTTGAAAGATTTTTAATTTTTTTGCAAAATTTTAGTTTTCGAATATTTAGATTTCGAAAAATTTAGAAATTTTTTTGAAAATTTCGAAATTTTGTAATTGTACGAATTTTTGAAAATTTTGAAATTTTCTGGAGTTTTGAAAATTTTTATAAATTTTGAAATATTTGAGAATTTTGAAAATTTTTAATATTTTGAAATCTTTAGAGAATTTTTAAATTTTTAAATGTTTTTAAATTTTGAAATTTTTTTGAATTCTTAAATAATTGAAAACTTTTCATTATTTCTTTTTTTTTTATTTTTTAATTTTTGTAATTTGGAAAAATTTGGAAAATTTGAAATTTTTTAAATTTCGAAATATTTGGAAAATTTTTTGAATGTTGAAAAATTTGGATATTTTTTATTTTTTGAATTTTGAAAATTTTTGGAAATTTATTTTGAAAAATTCTGTGAAGGAATGAGAGAATCGTTAGTGATTGGGGAGAGAATAACGAGTGACTCGGGAGTGAATCATTGGCAACTGAAATGTGAATAAGTAGTGAATGTGTATTGATTCAGAAGTGAGTTGGGAGTGATCCAGGAGCGGCTAAAGCGTGAATAAAGAGTGAATCAGGATTGACTGGGATTGAATACGGAGTGACTGAAAAGTGAATCATGAGTGACTGTAGTGTATCAAAGGTGACTCGAGTGAATTAGTGACCAGGGAGTGAATGAATGACTTAGGAGTGAATAGGAGGGAATCAGGAGTGACTCGGGAATGTCAGGAGTGACTGGGGAGTGAACCAGGAGTGAATTGGAAGTGGTCAAGAGTGACTTGGGAGTGAATCTGGAGTGAAGTAGCAGTGTCTGGGGAGTGATTTTTGGAGTGACTGGGCAGTGAATCAAGAGTGACTGGGTAGTTTAAAAGGAGTGACTGAAGAGTGAACCAGGAGTGACTTGGGCTTAAATAAGCAGTGACTTGCGAGTGAATTAGGAGTGACTGGGTGAGTGAACCTGGAACGACTATAAAGTGAATCAGAGTCTGGGGAGTGAATGAGTGACAATAAGGAATGAGTGAATAAGGAGTGACCGGGTAGTTTATAAGGAGTGACTGAAGAGTGAATAAGGATTGACTGGCTGTGAATAAAGTGACTGATAAGTGAGTCATGAGTGACTTCGTAGTGTATCAAGAGTGACTCGAGTGAATTAGGAGTGACCAGGGAGCGAATGAGTGACTGAGGAGTGACTAGGGGAATCTGGAGTGACTTGGGGGTATGTCAGGAGTGACTGGAGTGAACCAGGATTGACTTCGGAGTGAATGAAGAGCGACGTGGGAGTGAATGAAGAGCGACGTGGGAGTGAATCAAGAGTGAATTTGCAGTGGCTTTGGAGTGAATTGGGAGTGACTGGAGAGGGAATTAGTGACAGTCAGTCTGGAATGACCGAGGAGTGAATCAGGAGTGACTGGGTGGTTTACAAGGAGTGACTCGGGAGAGGATCAGGAATGATTATGGAGCGAATGGGTGACTAGAGAGTGACTGGGGAGTGATCAGGAGTGATTAGGATGTGTATTAGTAGCGACCTCGCTCGGAGTGAGCAAGGAGCGATTTCGGAGTGAATCTGGAGTGAATTAGTAGTTCGGGAGGTAACTAGGAGTGACAAGGGAATGAATCTGGAGTGACTCGTGTGTTAATCAGGAATCAAGAGTGACTTAAGTGAATCATGAGTGACCTATGAATGGATAAGGAGTGACTCGGGAGTGTGTCAGGAGTGAGACGAGTGTATGAGAAGTGACTGGGGAGTGAATAAGTTGTCTTGAGAGTGAATCAATTGTGTTTGAGAGTGGATCAGGAGAGACTCGGGTGTGAATCGGGAGCGAATGTGGAATGAATCGGGAGTGAATAAGGAGTGAATCGGGAGTGGAGAAAACAAAAAAAAAATTTCAACACTTTCAAAAAATTAAAAATCTAAAAATGGCAAACATTTTCGAAAGTCCAAAAAAATTAAAGAATAAAAAAAAAATTCAGAATTTTCAACATTTTTCAAAATTCAAAACTACCAAAAAATTTTGAAATAGCAAAAAATTTCAAAGAGTTTCAAAATACAAAACAATTCAAAATTTTTTAAGATTCTAAAAATTTAAAAAATCCGAAAATTTTTTTACAAATGTTGAAAATTCGAAAAAATTTTCAGCAATATTAAAAAATTTCAAACTTTTTCAGAATTAAAAAAAATTGTTATACATATCCAAATTTTTAAAATTAAAAAAAATTCAAATTTTTCGACATTCGGAAAAATTTCAAAACATTTGAGAATTAAAAAAAATATCAAAATTCAAAAATATTTTAAGATTTTAAAAATTCTCAATATTTTTCAAAATTCCAAAAATATTCCAAATTTTTCAAAATTCAATAAAATTAAAAAGATTTTCAAAATTAAAAAAAAATTGAAAATATTTCAAAATACCAAAAATTTTCAAAATTTTGCAAAAAAAAGAAATTTCAAAATATTTCAGAAATTCAAAAAAATTTCGGAATCATTAAAAATTTTGAAAATTTTTCAAAACTCAAAAAAAACTTTAAAATTTTTAGTATTTTGAAAATTTTGAATTTTTTTGGATTTTGAGAAATTTTGATAATTTTTTAAATGGCCGTAGTTTTTTTGAATTTTTGAAAAATTTTTAAATTCATTTGAATTTTGAAAGATTTTGAATTTTTTGTAGAATTTTCAACATTTTTCAAAATTCAAAACTACCGAAAAATTTTGAAAGAGCAAGAAATTTCAAAAAGTTTCAAAATACAAAACAATTCAAGTTTCTTTAAGATTCTAAAAATTAAAAAAATGAAAAAAATTTTTTACAAATTTTGAAAATTCGAAAAAATTTTCAGCAATAGTAACAAATTTCAAAATTTTACAGAATTCAAAAGAATTGTTATACATATCCAAATTTTTAAAATTAAAAAAATTCAAATTTTTCGACATTCGGAAAAATTTCAAAATATTTGAGAATTAAAAAAATATAAAAATTCAAAAATGTTTTAAGATTTTAAAAATTCTCAATATTTTTCAAAATTCAAAAAAATTTCAAAATTTTTCAAAATTCAATAAAATTAAAAAAATTTCAAAATTAAAAAAAAAATTGAAAATATTTCAAAATACCAAAAATTTTCAAAATTTTGCAAAAAAAAAAAATTTCAAAATTTTTCAGAAATTTAAAGAAATTTCGGAATCTTTAAAAATTTTGAAAATTTTTCAAAACTCAAAAAAAAAAAAATTAAAATTTTTAGTATTTTGAAAATTTTGAAATTTTTTTGGATTTTGACAAATTTTGAAAATTTTTAAATTTCCGTAGTTTTTTGAATTTTTGAAAAAAATTTAAACATTTGAATTTTGAAAGATTTTGAATTTTTTTGCAAAATTTTAGTTTTGGAATATTTAGATTTCGAAAAATTTAGAAATTTTTTTGAAAATTTCGAAATTTTGTAATTGTACGAATTTTTGAAAATTTTGAAATTTTCTGGAGTTTTGAAAATTTTTATAAATTTTGAAATATTTGAGAATTTCGAAAATTTTTAATATTTTGAAATCTTTAGAGAATTTTTAAATTTTTAAATGTTTTTAAATTTTGAAATTTTTTTGAATTCTTAAATAATTGAAAACTTTTCATTATTTCTTTTTTTTTATTTTTTAATTTTTGTAATTTGGAAAAATTTGGAAAATTTGAAATTTTTTAAATTTCGAAATATTTGGAAAATTTTTTGAATGTTGAAAAATTTGGATATTTTTTATTTTTTGAATTTTGAAAATTTTTGGAAATTTATTTTGAAAAATTCGGTGAAGGAATGAGTGAATCGTTAGTGATTGGGGAGAGAATAACGAGTGACTCGGGAGTGAATCATTGGCAACTGAAATGTGAATAAGTAGTGAATGTGTATTTATTCAGAAGTGAGTTGGGAGTGATCCAGGAGAGGCTAAAGCGTGAAGAAAGAGTGAATCAGGATTGACTGGGATTGAATACGGAGTGACTGAAAAGTGAATCATGAGTGACTGTAGTGTATCAAGGGTGACTCGAGTGAATTAGTGACCAGGGAGTGAATGAATGACTTAGGAGTGAATAGGAGGGAATCAGGAGTGACTCGGGAATGTCAGGAGTGACTGGGGAGTGAACCAGGAGTGAATTGGAAGTGGTTCAAGAGTGACTTGGGAGTGAATTAGCAGTGTCTGGGGAGTGATTTTTGGAGTGACTGGGCAGTGAATCAAGAGTGACTGGGTAGTTTAAAAGGAGTGACTGAAGAGTGAACCAGGAGTGACTTGGGATTAAATGAGCAGTGACTTGCGAGTGAATTAGGAGTGACTGGGTGAGTGAACCTGGATCGACTATAGAGTGAATCAGAGTCTGGGGAGTGAATGAGTGACAATCAATAAGGAATGAGTGAATAAGGAGTGACGGGGTAGTTTATAAGGAGTGACTGAAGAGTGAATAAGGATTGACTGGCTGTGAATAAAGTGACTGATAAGTGAGTCAGGAGTGACTTCGTAGTGTATCAAGAGTGACTCGAGTGAATTAGGAGTGACCAGGGAGCGAATGAGTGACTCAGGAGTGACTAGGGGAATCAGGAGTGACTTGGGGGTATGTCAGGAGTGACTGGAGTGAACCAGGATTGACTTCGGAGTGAATGAAGAGCGACGTGGGAGTGAATGAAGAGCGACGTGGGAGTGAATCAAGAGTGAATTTGCAGTGGCTTTGGAGTGAATTGGGAGTGACTGGAGAGGGAATTAGTGACAGTCAGTCTGGAATGACCGAGGAGTGAATCAGGAGTGACTGGGTGGTTTACAAGGAGTGACTCGGGAGAGGATCAGGAATGATTATGGAGCGAATGGGTGACTCGAGAGTGACTGGGGAGTGATCAGGAGTGATTAGGACGTGTATTAGTAGTGACCTCGCTCGGAGTGAGCAAGGAGCGACTTCGGAGTGAATTAGTAGATCGGGAGGTAACTAGGAGTGACAAGGGAATGAATCTGGAGTGACTCGTGTGTTAATCAGGAATCAGGAGTGACTTACGTGGATCATGAGTGACCTATGAATGGATAAGGAGTGACTCGGGAGTGTATCAAGAGTGAGACGAGTGTATGAGAAGTGACTGGGGAGTGAAAAAGTTGTCTTGAGAGTGAATCAATTGTGTTTGAGAGTGGATCAGGAGAGACTCGGGTGTGAATCGGGAGCGAATGTGGAATGAATCGGGAGTGAATAAGGAGTGAATCGGGAGTGGAGAAAACAAAAAAAAAATTTTCAACACTTTCAAAAAATTTGAAAATCTAAAAATGGCAAACATTTTCGAAAGTCCAAAAAAATTAAAGAATAAAAAAAATTCAGAATTTTCAACATTTTTCAAAATTCAAAACTACCAAAAAATTATGAAATAGCAAAAAATTTCAAAGAGTTTCAAAATACAAAACAATTCAAAATTTTTTAAGATTCTAAAAATTTAGAAAATCCGAAAAATTTCAAAGAGTTTCAAAATACAAAACAATTCAAAATTTTTTAAGTTTTTTTTTTTTTTTTTTTTCTTTCCGGTTTAATTACCACCATGCCCCATGACGCGTAGTCATATTACATGGTTTATTGAAACTAGTTTATCAATTTTGTGTTCATAGGTTTCCCATTGTCTTTTGCTTCACTGTTTCGTTGTTTTGTTGATATTCATTATTGTGTTGTATTATTTTATGTTATTCACTGTTGAATGTTCTCTATCCATATCACTATTTTTGAGTTAATTATACTTGTTCTATTTACGCTGTTTATATATATACACTTTTGGTAATTGGATCTTCACTATCACTCTCTTTCACTTAATGAAACTAATATCTTCACTCTCACTATCTTTCACTTAATGAAACTAATTCTATTTACACTATTTACATATATACACTTTTAGTAATTATAACTATAGTGTTTATAATATATTGCTAATTGAGTGTGTTTACGCATGTTACGAAACTGAGACATATATTTACAATTGTTCAAAGTTTATAGCTTTAATATAGTGCACAAATGACCTCAAATGCTGTTTTATGATGTCCCTATAATTTATTGGCCAATTTCTTTCACTCCTTGTTGCTTCCTTGAAGACACTGCGCTGTTGGTTCAAGATTTGGCAATCCCACAGAAGATGATCGACTGTTTGGTCAGGTGCTCCGCAAGGACATCCTGGGTTTTCCGAAATTCTGAATCTATAGTAATAAGATCTGAGTTTCCCGTGACCAGTTAGTATAGATGCAAGGTTTGGTGTAGCTGGTATGTTGATTTTCATCCTATCCGTCACTGAAGGAAAAAATCTCTTCGTTAGTGCTCCTTTTGTTGTGTTTGACCACATCCTTTGCCATTTTTCAGTGATTTTCTTTTTCTCTGCGTCTATTATTGTACTCTTAGGTATTTTATTGTAGATTACTGGTATGTGATCTTCTTCTGTTGCTTGCTTAGCTAATTTATCAGCTATTTCATTTCCATGGATGCCAACATGTGCTTTTATCCATTTAAAGTTAATCTTCCAATGCTGACTAAAGAGGATTTTAAGATTTTGCCTAATTTGCTCTATTATGTATCCATGTTTATCGTTGTTCCTCAATAAATCTATTGTGACTTTGCTGTCTGTGTAAATTGCCACTGTTCGTTCAATATTTGGTATGTCCATTTCCGTTATTATCTTTAGAGCTTGTAGGATTGCTATCTGTTCCGCTTGATTATTTGAGCATTTATTGTTTAGCCTGAATTTTTGTTGTTGGACTACTGTTTTGTTTCTAAATATGACTGCTGCTGCTCCTACTTTTCCATTAATTTTGCTGCCATCTGTGAACACTTCTATTTCGTATTGTTCATTTGTAGCTTCACAGATCTCTATTATTTCTGCAGGATGCATCCACTGTGTTGTATCTACTGGTTCGTCGTACTCCTGTAACAATCCGTGTGTGGCCTTATATATGTTTATCTTCTCTTCTATTATAATCTTTATTGGCTCGACTCCAGCTATGATACAAGATGCATCGTAAGATAGAGTCCTGTATGCTTTCGCCATTTTGATGTTGATCAGTCTTTGGACCCTTTGGTATTTCTTGATGTTATTTCCTTTTGTTAGTGCCTTCTCCCAGACGGGTGCTCCGTACACTAACACAGGAATGATAGCACCTTGATAGATAGTTTTGAGGGCTTCGTGTCCTAGTCCCCACTGGAGTCTTGCAGATTTTGTAAGTTGGTGGATTAGGCCTGTGCACTTTTGCGAGACATATTCTATATGTCGATCAAAGGTCAGTCTACTATCCAGAAATATTCCTAAATATTTCATGGTTTTAACCTGTTCTAGTGGTTGATGATTCATGTAGATTCTAACTTTTCCATTATTTCCAATTCTTCTTCTTGTTACCAATAGGACCTTGGATTTCTCGCTGTTGAAGTGTATTTTGTAGCTTTTTGCCCAATTTTCTATTTTCTTTAGGTCTTGATTAGCAAAGTTTTCAGCTTCTGCTATACTTTGTCCTTTTGTAAGGATGACTAAGTCGTCTGCAAATGCAATTACTTTGGTTTTATCCGTGAATTTCAGGTTTAATAACGAATTATATAATACATTCCAAAAACCTGGACCGCAGCAAGAACCTTGTGGGCATCCTTTGGTCAACTCTTTCTCTATTTTATAGGTGTTGAGCCTTAAACTTGCTTTCCTTTGAGAGAAGTAGTTTCGTGACAAGCGATAAAGATTCCTAGGGCATTGTAGCTCCCTTAAGTTAGCCATAATGCCGGGCCACCACGCTGCGTCGAACGCTCCTTTGACATCTAAACTTACTACAATAGTGAAGTTCATTAGGGTATTTTCTTCTATGGTCTCTTTAACAGCCATCGCTTCATCTATCGTGCTTTTCTGAGGAGTAAATCCATATTGGTTTGTGTTGAACTTCTTTTTGGTATTGATGTGGTGGAGTATCCTATCAATCATTAGCTTTTCTAGGACCTTTCCTCCTATATTCAGTAAGCTGATAGGTCTAAATTTTGAAGCATCTTTACTGTCGTCTTTCCCAGGTTTGGCAATAGGAATGATTACGGAAGTTTTCCATATTCTTGGAAAAAGTCCCTTACTTAGACACTCGTTATACATTTCTGTTGTAAATTTAGGAAAGTGTCTGAATGCGCGGAAAAGAATCTCACTTGTCAGGCCATCTTCTCCCGGTGCTTTTTTAGGATCAAACTTCTTCAATACTCGAATTATTTCTTCCTGTGTGAATTCTCTGTCATCTTCTGTATTTATTTCTTCATTCATCAATTCTCGAATTTCCCTCTGGTGTTGATTATCGGTCAGTGGGTCGTCATCTGGAGTGAAGTGATGAATCATGAGGTTTATTGTACTTGCAGTATCAGCAGTGAATGTTCCATCTGGCTTCAGGAGTGTAGTTAGGCTAGTTGGACTTCTCAGTTTCCCTGCTGCTATTTTGTATATGGCGTTCCATGGATTGGACCCTTCAGTTAGAGTGCAGTACTTCTTCCAGGAGGAGAGTTTTTCGTAGCGTAGTTTGATCTCGTATATTCTCTTCCCGTCTAAGTATTTGCCTTTTCTTTCCATCCTCAGATCTTCATTATTCATAGTTCTTTGGAATCTCCTTCTGAGTGCGTTAACCTTCTTTCTGAGTATCGTTAGCTCCTGAGTCCACCAAGGGACTGTTCTGCCTCTTCTAAAGTTTCCTCGACTGCATTTCTTAAAAGCTTCGTTACATGCTGCTACTATACAAGACTGGTAGTTGTGTATTATTGTTTCCAGTTCTACTAGTTCAGCATTTTTCAACTTTTCCAACAATTCTTTTTGTATGTCTTCATTTTCTATTTCTTTGCATTGGAATTTGTTTACAACATTTGCTTTTAGCCGGTCATCAAACTTCGTCATGTCTCCAGTCTTGGTGTTGAATCTGTACCCTGTGTAGTTCTCAGTCTCTCCGCAGTAATAACCTTTCTTGATATTTATTTTGAATGTGATATTGTTGTGGTCGCAACAGCTTTCTTCTTCCCCACACCTCCAGTCCTCAAAGTATCCTAGGATTAAACTGTTACATATGGTTAAATCAATACGACTTTTCCCTCTTATTGTCTCAAATGTGGGGGCAGCCACGTTTTCATTCATTACATATAAATTACTTGTTAACAGAAAATCTTCCAGTATCTCCCCACGTCTGTTTGTTACAGTATCATGCCACAAAGTGTTTCTTGAGTTGCTATCAACGCATATTATAGTTCCTACCCCTTGTGCATGATTAATTATGTTTTCAATCTTGCGGATGTCTATTCCGATATCTTTAGTGATATCACAGTAAACGCTTGCTGCATAAATCTTATCCTGCTGGGATCTTATTTCTACAACGACGCAGTCCTCATCAGAGAGTTGGTTGATTAATATTACATCCATTTCTTTGTTGTTTGCGATTATTGCTGCTCTCTTTCTTTCGCTTCCATTACTATATGTTCTATAAGTTTTTGGAATTCCTGCCACCTTGTTGTTAATTGTATACGGTTCCTGTATAAATGCAAGATCAATGTTCGACTCCCGTATCATGTTAGCTAAGTTGGTTGTAGCCACTTTTTTATGCTGTAAATTAATTTGTAGGCATTTAAGGCTAGCTGTTAATGGGTTTACCATTTCAATATTCGGTATTTTGTCTGTATCTCTCTATCATCATTTGGTAGCAGCTGCAGTTCTTGTTGTCTAATGATGAATGGTTCACATCTACTGTGTTATCTTTGTTATACTTGTTGTAGTTAGTACAATTTATACATTGGTACTGGTCTCTAGTGGTGTTACAGTCCTTTCCTGCATGGTTTTTTGTGCAGTGAGGGCAAGTGATTTCTCCTTTACAGTCTTGTGCCCTATGATTGAATTTGCTACATTTAAAACATCTATTGACTTTTATGTAGTCATCACCACCGCACAAGTGCCATCCAATTTTCAATTTTTTAGCCAGTATGATTTTCCTTGCTTGTGGTGATACTTCAATGATCAGGTTTTTCCTTTTGCTTCTGTCCTGGAACATAAATTTGGGGACCAAGTCTTCCTGCTTTAGATTTAGCTCGTCGTTCTGATGCAATATCGCCTCTCTTGCATCTTCTATTGCTAGTTCCTCTGGAACATTGAATATAATCAATCTGGGTTTTCTAAGCTTTTTAATATTAGCTTCTAGTTCTATACCACACTTCTCATTGATGTTTTTGCAGATTGTGTCTGTTTCTACCCTGTTTTGAGTTTCAATTACCAAATTTCCATTCTTCAGAGCCTTGAACGAGCTTACCCCTACCTTCAATTCAGTAGGGTTTAATTTAGTTTTAATTAATGTTTTCATGTACTCAGAACTTTGTTGAGTTTTACTTCTTACGACAAGTTGGAATCCTTTCTTCTCTTTTGTTTTTCCCTCATTCCTTTTCACCGCTCCTGAGTACAAATTTTGTGTAGTTGGAGCCTGACTTTCTAGTAGCTGCAATGATTGTTGCATTTGTAGTTCTTTTATTAATTTGTCTTTTTCAATATTTTCCAGCATTATGTTATTGAACGTTTCCCTTAAAGCATTTACTGATTTCATTATTTTTTCTTTGTGTTCTTTTTTTAGGTAACCATTTATTTCAGCAATGTCAGATAAATTAGTCAAGTTAACCTCCACTTGCACCTCGCCTCTAAATTTTTCTCCATGGTTGTAGTACTAATAGAATATAAATGCACTAATAAGGTATTTCCCTAGGCACTTGAGAAAGTACACTTCATTAACACAAGTGTCATTGACGAGGTCTTCTCAATCGCACCTATAAGGCTTCACTCTCCAGATCTGACGCACCTATAAGCCTTCTCTCCCTTGATGCACGTGAATGGTTTTTCGACTCACTGCACACTGGATCACGTTTGCAGACATTAAGCGATCCGCCAGCCGAACAATTTTACTTATTGAAATTCGCCGGATCCTTACTCACCACTTTAGCAAAAAATTAAAAAAATTAAAAAATTATTTTGCAAATGTTGACAATTCGAAACAATTTTGAGCAATAGTAACAAATTTCAAAATTTTTCAGAATTAAAAAAATTGTTAGACATATCCAAATTTTTAAAATTAAAAAAATTCAAATTCTTCGACATTCGGAAAAATTTCAAAACATTTGAGAATTAAAAAAAATATCAAAATTCAAAAATATTTTAAGATTTTAAGAATTCTCAATATTTTTCAAAATTCCAAAAAAATTTCAAAATTTTTCAAAATTCAATAAAATTAAAAAAATTTTCAAAATTAAAAAAAAATTGAAAATATTTCAAAATACCAAAAATTTTCAAAATTTTGCAAAAAGAAAAGAAATTTCAAAATTTTTCAGATATTCAAAAAAATTTCGGAATCTTGAAATATTTTGAAAATTTTTCAAAACTCAAAAAAAAAAAATTAAAACTTTTAGTATTTTGAAAATTTTGAAATTTTTTTGGTTTTTGTGAAATTTAAAAAATTTAAAAAAATCCGTAGTTTTTTTGAATTTTTGAAAAAGTTTTAGACTTTTTTGAATTTTGAAAGAATTTGAATTTTTTTGCAAAATTTTTAGTTTTGGAATATATAGATTTCGAAAAATTTAGAAATTTTTTTGAAAATTTCGAAATTTTGTAATTGTACGAAATTTTGAAATTTTCTGGAATTTAAAAAATTTTTATAAATTTTGAAATTTTTGAGAATTTTGAAAATTTTTAATATTTTGAAATCTTTTGATAATTTTTAAATTTTTAAATATTTTTAAATTTTGAAATTTTTTTGAATTCTTAAATATTTGAAAATTTTTCATTATTTCGATATTTTTTTATTTTTTAATTTTCGTAATTTAGAAAAATTTGGAAAATTTGAAATTTTTTTAATTTCGAAATATTTGGAAAATTTTTTGAATGTTGAAAAATTTAGATATTTTTTTTTTTTTTTTGAATTTTGAATTTTGAAAATTTTTGGAAATTTATTTTGATAAATTCGGTGAAGGAATGAGTGAATCGCTAGTGATTGGGGAGTGAATAAGGAGTGTCTCGGGAGTGAATCATTGGCAACTGAAAAGTGAATAATTAGTGAATGGGTATTGATTCAGAAGTGAGTTGGGAGTGATTCGGGAGTGATCCAAGAGAGGCTAAAGCGTGAATAAGGAGTGAATCAGGAATGACTGGGATTGAATACAGAGTGAGTGAAAAGTGAATCATGAGTGACTAGTGTATCAAGGGTGACTCGAGTGAATTTGTAGTGATCAGGGAGTGAATGTATGACTTAGGAGTGAATAGGAGGGAATCAGAAGTGACTGGGGAGTGAACCAGGAGTGAATTCGGAGTGGTTCAAGAGTGACTTGGGAGTGAATCTGGAGTGAATTAGCAGTGTCTTGGGAGTGATTTTTGGAGTGACTGCGTAGTTAATTAATATTGACTGGGTAGTTTATAAGGAGTGACTGAACAGTGAACCAGGAGTGACTTGGGATTGAATCTGGATTGAATGAGCAGTGGCTTGCGAGTGAGTTAGGAGTGACTGGGTGAGTGAACCTGGATCGACTATAGAGTGAATCAGAGTCTGGGGAGTGAATGAGTGACAATCAATCAGGAGTGACTTAAGTGAATCATGAGTGGCCTATGAATGGATAAGGAGTGACTCGGGAGTGTATCAGGAGTGAGACGAGTGTATGAGAAGTGACTGGGGAGTGAATAAGTTGTCTTGAGAGTGAATCAATTGTGTTTTGAGAGTGGATCTGGAGAGACTCGGGTGTGAATCGGGAGCGAATGTGGAATGAATCGGGAGTGAATAAGAAGTGAATCGGGAGTGGAGAAAACAAAAAAAATTTTTCAACACTCAATAAATTTGAAAATCTAAAAATGGCAAACATTTTCGAAAGTCCAAAAAAATTAAATAAAAAACAATTCAGAATTTTCAACATTTTTCAAAATTCAAAACTACCAAAAAATTTTGAAATAGCAAAAAATTTCAAAGAGTTTCAAAATAAAAAAAATTCAAAATTTTTTAAGATTCTAAAAATTAAAAAAAATGAAAATATTTTTACAAATGTTGAAAATTCGAAAAAATTTTCAGCAAAAGTAAAAAATTTCAAAATTTTTCAGAATTCATAAAAATTGTTATACATATCCAAATTTTTAAAATTAAAAAAAATTCTAATTTTTCGACATTCGGAAAAATTTCAAAACATTTGAGAATTCAAAAAAATAACAAAATTCAAAAATATTTTAGGATTTTAAAAATTCTCAATATTTTTCAAAATTCCAAAAAAAATTTCAAAATTTTTCAAAATTCAATAAAATTAAAAAAATTTTCAAAATTAAAATAAAAAATTGAAAATATTTCAAAATACCAAAAATTTTAAAAATTTTGCAAAAAAAGAAATTTCAAAATTATCAGAAATTAAAAAAAATTTCGGAATCTTTAAAAATTTTGAAAATATTTCAAAACTCAAAAAAAAAAATTAAAATTTATAGTATTTTGAAAATTTTGAACTTTTTTTGATTTTGACAATTTTTGAAAATTTTTAAATGTTCGTAGTTTTTTTGAATTTCTGAAAAATTTTTAAACTTATTTGAATTTTGAAAGATTTTGAAATTTTTTGCTGAATTTTCAACATTTTTCAAAATTCAAAACTACCAAAAAATTTTAAACAGCAAAAAATTTCAGTTTCAAAATACAAAACAATTCAAATTTTTTTAAGATTCTAAAAATTAAAAAAATTAAAAATTTTTTTTACAAATGTTGAAAATTCGAAAAAATTTTCAGCAATAGTAACAAATTTCAAAATTTTTCAGAATTAAAAAAAATTGTTATACATATCCAAATTTTTAAAATTAAAAAAATTCAAATTTTTCGACTTTCGGAAAAATTTTAAAACATTTGAGAATTAAAAAATATAAAAATTCAAAAATATTTTAAGATTTTAAAAATTCTCAATATTTTTCAAAATTCCAAAAAATTTCAAAATTTTTAAAAATTATAAAATTTAAAAAATTTTCAAAATTAAAAAAAAATTGAAAATATTTCAAAATACCAACAATTTTCAAAATTAAAAAAAAAAGAAATTTGAAAATTTTTCAGAAATTCAAAAAAATTTCGGAATCTTTAAAAATTTTGAAAATTTTTCAAAACTCAAAAAATAAAAATTTAAAATTTTTAGTATTCTGAAAATTTTGAAATTTTTTTGGATTTGGACAAATTTTGAAAATTTTTAAATGTCTGTAGTTTTTATGAATTTTTGAAAAATTTTTAAACTTATTTGTGATTTTGAAAGATTTTGAATTTTTTGCAAAATTTTTAGTTTTCCAATATTTAGATTTCGAAAAATTTAGAAATTTTTTGAAAATTTCGAAATTTTGTAATTGTACGAATTTTTGAAAATTTTGAAATTTTCTGGAATTTTGAAAATTTTTATAAATTTTGAAATTTTTTAGATTTTTGAAAATTTTTAATATTTTGAAATCTTTTGAGAATTTTTAAATTTTTAAATGTTTTTAAATTTTGAAATTTTTTTGAATTCTTAAATATTTGAAAATTTTTCAATATTTCGATATTTTTTAATTTTTTAATTTTTGTAATTTAGAAAATTTTGGAAAATTTGAAAATTTTTTAATTTCGAAAGATTTTGAAAATTTTTTGTATGTTGAAAAATTTGGATATTTTTTATTTTTTGAATTTTGAAAAACTTGGAATTTTGAATTTTGAAAATTTTTGGAAATTTATTTTGAAAAATTCGGTGAAGGAATGAGTGAATCGCTAGTGATTGGGGAGTGAATAAGGAGTGACTCGGGAGTGAATAATTGGCAACTGAAAAGTGAATAAGTAGTGAATGGGTGTTGATTCAGAAGTGAGGTGGGAGTGATTCGGGAGTGATCCAGGAGCGGCTAAAGCGTGAATAAGGAGTGACTGGGATTGAATACAGAGTGACTGAAAAGTGAAGCATGAGTGACTAGTGTATCAAGGGTGACTCGAGTGAATTAGTAGTGACCAGGGAGTGAATGAATTACTTAGGAGTGAATAGGAGGGATTCAGGAGTGACACGGGAATGTCAGGAGTGACTGGGGAGTGAACTAGGAGTGAATTCGGAGTGGGTCAAGAGTGAATTGGGAGTGAATCTGGAGTGAATTAGCAGTGTCTTGGGAGTGATTTTTTGGAGTGACTGGGCGGTGAATTAAGATTGACTGGGTAGTTTATAAGGACTGACTGAAGAGTGAATCAGGAGTGACTTGGAATTGAATCTGGATTGAATGAGCAGTGACTTGCGAGTGAATTAGGAGTGACTGGGTGAGTGAACCTGGATCGACTATAGAGTCAATCAGAGTCTGGGGAGTGAATGACAATCAGGAATGAGTGAATACGGAGTGACCGGGTAGTTTATAAGGAGTGACTGAAGAGCGAACAAGGAGTGACTGGGTGTGAATAAAGAGTGACTGATACGTGAATCAGGAGTGACTTCGTAGTGTATCAAGAGTGACTCGAGTGACCAGGGAGCGAATGAGAGACTCAGGAGTGACTAGGGCAATCAGGAGTGACTTGGAAGTGTGTCAGGAGTGACTGGAGTGAACCAGGATTGACTTCGGAGTGAATCAAGAGCGACGTGGGAGTGAATCTGGAGTGAATTTGCAGTAGCTTTGGAGTGAATTGGGAGTGACTGAAGAATGAATGTGTGACGGAATCAGTCTGGAATGACTGAGGAGTGAATCAGGTGTGACTGGGTGGTTTATAAGGAGTGACTCGGGAGAGAATCAGGAATGATTAGGGACCGAATGGGTGCCTCTAGAGTTCTGGGGAGTGATCAGGAGTGATTAGGACGTGTATTAGTAGTGACCTCGCTCGGAGTGAGCAAGGAGCGACTTCGGAGTGAATTAGTAGATCGGGAGGTAACTAGGAGTGACAAGGGAATGAATCTGGAGTGACTCGTGTGTTAATCAGGAATCAAGAGTGACTTAAGTGAATCATGAGTGACCTATGAATGGATAAGGAGTGCCTCGGGAGTGTAGCAGTTGTGAGACGAGTGTATGAGAAGTGACTGGGGAGTGAATAAGTTGTCTTGAGAGTGAATCAATTGTGTTTGAGAGTGGATCAGGAGAGACTCGGGTGTGAATCGGGAGCGAATGTGGAATGAATCGGGAGTGAATAAGGAGTGAATCGGGAGTGGAGAAAACAAAAAAAATTTTCAACACTTTCAAAAAATTTGAAAATCTAAACATGGCAAACATTTTCGAAAGTCCAAAAAAATTAAAGAATAAAAAAAAAATTCAGAATTTTCAACATTTTTCAAAATTCAAAACTACCAAAAAATTTTGAAATAGCAAAAAATTTCAAAGAGTTTCAAAATACAAAACAATTCAAAATTTTTTAAGATTCTAAAAATTAAAAAAAATTCAAATTTTTTTTTGCAAATGTTGAAAATTGGAAAAAATTTTCAGCAATAGTAACAAATTTCAAAATTTTTCTGAATTAAAAAACATTTTATATATATATATCCAAATTTTTAAAATTAAAAAAAATTCAAATTTTTCAACATTCGGAAAAATTTCAAAACATTTGAGAATTAAAAAAAATATCAAAATTCAAAAATATTTTGAGATTTTAAAAATTCTCAATATTTTTCAAAATTCCAAAAAAATTTCAAAATTGTTCAAAATTCAATAAAATTAAAAAAATTTTCGAAATTAAAAAAAAATTGAAAATATTTCAAAATACCAAAAATTTTCAAAATTTTGCAAAAAAAAAAGAAATTTCAAAATTTTTCAGAAATTCAAAAAAATTTCGTAATCTTTAAAAATTTTGAAAATTTTTCAAAACTGAAAAAAAAAATTTAAAATTTTCAGTATTTTGAAAATTTTGAATTTTTTTTCGAATTTGACAAATTTTGAAAATTTTTAAATGTCCGTAGTTTTTTGAATTTTTGAAAAATTTTTAAACTCATTTCAATTTTGAAAGATTTTGAATTTTTTTGCAGAATTTTCAACATTTCTCAAAATTCAAAACTACCAAAAAATTTTGAAATAGCAAAAAATTTCAAAAAGTTTCAAAATAACCTACAAAACAATTCAAATTTTTTTAAGATTCTAAAAATTAAAAAAATTAAAAAATTTTTTTACAAATGTTGAAAATTAGAAAAAATTTTCAGCAATAGTAACAAATTTCAAAATTTTTCAGAATTCAAAAAATTGTTATACATATCCAAATTTTCTAAAATTAAAAAAAAATTCAAATTTTTCGACATTCGGAAAAATTTCAAAACATTTGAGAATTCAAAAAAATAAAATTCAAAAATATTTTAAGATTTAAAAAATTCTCAATATTTTTCAAAATTCCAAAAAAAATTTCAAAATTTTTAAAATTCAATAAAGTTAAAAAAATTTTCAAAATTAAAAAAAAATTGAAAATATTTCAAAATACCAAAAATCTTCCAAATTGAAAAAAAAAGAAATTTCAAAGTTTTTCAGAAATTAAAAAAATTTCGGAATCTTTAAAAATTTTGAAAATTTTTCAAAACTCAAAAAAAAAAATTAAAATTTTTAGTATCTTGAAAATTTTGAAATTTTTTTGGATTTTGACAAATTTTGAAAATTTTTAAATATCTGTAAAATTTTTTGAATTTTTGAAAAATTTTTAAGCTTATTTGAATTTTGAAAGATTTTGAATTTTTTTGCAAAATGTTTAGTTTTCAAATATTTAGATTTCGAAAAATTTAGAAATTTTTTGAAAATTTCGAAATTTTGTAATTGTACGAATTTTTGAAAATTTTGAAATTTCCTGGAATCTTGAAAATTTTTATAAATCCTGAAATTTTTTAGAATTTTGAAAATTTTTAATATTTTGAAATCTTTTGAGAATTTTTAAATTTTTAAATGTTTTTAAATTTTGACATTTTTTTCAATTCTTAAATATTTGAAAATTTTTCAATATTTCGATATTTTTTTTTTAATTTTTGTAATTTAGAAAAATTAGGAAAATTTGAAATTTTTTAATTTCGAAATATTTGGAAAATTTTTTGAATGTTGAAAAATTTGGATATTTTTTATTTTTTGAATTTTGAAAAACTTGGAATTTTGAATTTTGAAAATTTTTGGAAATTTATTTTGAAAAATTCGGTGAAGGAATGAGTGAATCGCTAGTGATTGGGGAGTGAATAAGGAGTGACTCGGGAGTGAATCATTGGCAACTGAAAAGTGAATAAGTAGTGAATGGGTATTGATTCAGAAGTGAGTTGGGAGTGATTCGGGAGTGATCCAGGAGCGGCTAAAGCGTGAATAAGGAGTGAATCAGGAATGACTGGGATTGAATACAGAGTGACTGAAAAGTGAATCATGAGTGACTGTAGTGTATCAAGGGTGACTCGAGTGAATTAGTAGTTACCAGGGAGTGAATGAATGACTTAGGAGTGAATAGGATGGAATCAGGAGTGACTAGGGAATGTCAGGAGTGACTGGGGAGTGAACCAGGAGTGAATTCGGAGTGGTTCAAGAGTGACTTGGGAATGAATCTGGAGTGAATTAGCAGTGTCTTGGGAGTGATTTTTGGAGTGACTGGGCAGTGAATCAAGAGTGACTGGGTAGTTTATAAAGAGTGACTGAAGAGTGAATCAGGAGTGACGGGATTGAATCTGGATTGAATGAGCAGTGACTTGCGAGTGAATTAGGAGTGACAGGGTGAGTGAACCTGGATCGACTATAGAGTGAATCAGAGTCTTGGGAGTGAATGAGTGACAATCAATCAGGAATGAGTGAATAAGAAGTGACCGGGTAGTTTATAAGGAGTGACTGAAGAGTGAATAAGGAGTGACTGGCTGAGAATAAAGTGACTGATAAGTGAGTAAGGGGTGACTTCGTAGTGTATCAAGAGTGACTCGAGTGAATTAGGAGTGACCAGGGAGCGAATGAGTGACTGAGGAGTGACTAGGGGAATCTGGAGTGACTTGGGGGTATGTCAGGAGTGACTGGAGTGAACCAGGATTGACTTCGGAGTGAATGCCTTAATTTTTGGGTACCTGAAATATTTGAGTCTCTAATTCCGGAAATAATGGCGATACTGAGGAACGGGATGCTGCCCTGTATTCCCCCTTGACTTGCTTCTTACACTATAGCATCAAAATCGCAATCGCGAACACTTTCTGATTTTCGAGAAAACCCGGCATTCTTGCCGCCATAACTTCGCACTACTAGTAGTGACAACAAAGCTGAGGATTTCGTTGAATAAAGCTCGTCGAACTCTATCTCCAGTATAAAGGACAACTCACTATCCTCCTGCGTTTGGACGGGAGAGGCCTGCAAATTTTAAAAAAATGGTCATTTTGACCTTCCAAAACAGACTTTTTTCTACACAAGAAGAACGAAGCGACTCAGAGGCCCGCCCTTTTAGCTGTAGCATTCCCGCACCTTCCCTAGTAATCACCGCTAAAATCCGGAAAATCCGCCGCACTTCTTTCTAGCCTTAATTTTTGGGTACCTGAAATATTTGAGTCTCTAATTCCGGAAATAATGGCCATACCGATGAACGGGATGCGGCCCTGTATTCCCCCTTGGCTTGCTTCTTACACGATAGCATCAAAATGGCAATCGCGAACACTTTCTGATTTTCGAGATAAAAGGGGAAGGTCTTAAACCACCCTTCCGCCGGCATACTAGCCACCATAACTCCGCACTACGTGTAGTGACAACAAAGCCGACGAGTGCGTTGAATAAAGCTCGCCGAACTCTATCTCCAGTATAAAGGACAACTCTGTATTCTCCTGCGTTTGGACGGGAGAGGCCGGCAAAATTAAAAAAAATGGTCTTTTTGACCTTTCCAAAGAAAACTATTTTCTACACAAGGGGAACGAAGCGACTCAGAGGCTCGCCCTTTTGACTGTACCATCCCCGCACCTTCCCTAGTAATCACCGCTAAAATCCGGAAAATCCGCCGCACTTTTTTCTAGCCTTTTTTTGTTGGTACCTGAAATATTTGAGTCTCTAATTCCGGAAATAATGACCATAGCGAGGAACGGGATGCGGCCCTGTATTCCCCCTTGACTTGCTTGTTACACGATAGTATCAAAATGGCAATCGCGAACACTTTCTGGCGGCATTCTAGCCGCCATATCTCCGCACTACGTGTAGTGACAACAAAGCCGACGAGTGCGTTTAATACAGCTCGTCGAACTCTATCTCCAGTATGAAGGACAATTCTCTATCCTCTTGCGTTTGGACGGGAGAGGCCCGAAAATTTTCAAAAAATGGTCATTTTGACCTTAAAAAAAACTTTTTTCTACAGAAGGAGAACGAAAGCAGTAAAATCAATATGTCACTTAAGCGGTAAGAAGAGGGAAATTGTTATATGTGTTAGGTTGGGAATACTGAATGTGGAATTTTAGACTTACCACGTATTGGTTTCGTGCGGAAACCAAGCAAATGTGCACGATCTCGCAGAAATTATATCTTTCCTAATAACTAATCTAGGTTCAAAACGTTTTATGTGTAACACTGTCATTTTAGGGGTATAGGAACTGGCCATCCTATCCCATTATCTCTTGGCTTAGTTGCCTCATAAGTAATCCCTTGTTGATATCTTTTGTGAAGTTCAAACCTGTCTTCGGACAGTTGACTAAACAACAAACTGGAATTTCCTTAACTTGGAAATTGTCACGATTATGCACTTAAACCTTTTGTCGCCTAGTAAAGTTGTATTTCTTCGTGAACTTAAACGCTGAAATATGAGACATAGATCCACTATCAGAATTACAATCCGGTACACAACACAAACGGCCCATTTCACGACATAATTAAAACAAGAAAACATCACAACAAAACTACGTGGTAGTCATGCTTGGACCGCTACCGGCGCCATTTTGGCCACTATCGATACCTATACTATTTTTGCTGTAAGAAAAATCCTAATGTAAACATAAGAACGTTGCTGTCATAGCCGTGATTGGCTCCCAGTCGAAACACTCACATGACGCAGGAAAATATAGTTCGTATTTGGAAACCATAATCTTGTATTATTTGAAAATAAAAAATTGAATTCTAATTGTTAAATACAATGAAACATATAACTTCACTTATATGTAAAACGCTATGTAAAAGAAAAGCTATATTTTGTTATGTGCTATGAACGCGGATGAATACCAACAGTAATACCGAGGTAGTCTGTTCTTGTAACAAGCTGGCGTCACTTGAGCTCGTAGTTGATCACGTAAGCACGTGGTACTGAAGTATGGCTTCTGCATCCTCGATGTGTATGGCTATTAATCATAACAGTGGAAACCCTCTCAAAAGCGGACAAAAACAAATAGTCTTAACTGTATATAATAAGTGAGTTTTAATTACAGTAATTATAAAGTAAATGTTTCCTAAGCAAACGAATGCATAGTAGTGAGGTTAGGCCTACTTGACGAGTAACGGGAAATGTTTAGCATGAAACAGAATGTACAACAGTAGGCGGGAACACGTACTCAGAATCTATGGCGCCAAACAGTGGCCAATTAAGCCTCACTTCAGTCACGTGCTATTGTTTACATTAGGATTTTTCTTACAGCGAAAAGATTATACATTAAGGTCTGAGTATTGGAGACGGTCTTGCCAAATTTCTTCTTTTTTTAACGTTACGTATTCCATCTGTCTTTTTGTTTTTAATTACGTTATGATCAGTAGCGGCTCGTAGTTAAAGGCTCTTAGGCGGAGCCGCCCCTATAAAAATCTCCTACAAAAATCTTGACATTTGTTTGTGTTTAATAGTAGAATAAAGATTTTCAATAGAGGAGAAACATAGAAATTTTACTCGGCTCGTTCGTTAATAACTGTCAATATATTTGGAACTGTTTTTACCGACAGATGTTTTTGAGATAGGTTATAAGTAATGAAGGCTCAACCTTTCACTGTCCATTCCGCACAATAGAAACAGAACGGGGTAGTTTCCTACTGGATTCTGGCTAATAAGGGTACAGCTAAGGCGTAGAGATCTATGCCTTGAGTCGTTGCCAACATTTTCTAGCTCTGAGTTTTAAAAATCTCTCCTTTGGAGAAGAGAAAAGAAACAATGTGTGACACTCCATTCTTGAGGTTACGTCTCTGCTCTCTCATTCATTTTACGGTAGGTCGTAGGTCTAATTGACATTTTAGGATAACATTGCGATGATAAGATGAAGGAGTCATTTAGCTATTCGTTGACACAATTGGTATACCATAAAGTGAAAGTTTTTCAAACCTCCGTCAGGGAAGGGAAAACAACACAACTGAAATTCTAACGTGCGAATTAGTTTTGGCTTGCTTCGTAATACGAGTATCGGTATTTAATGTGTTTGTGAACTTGTGATTGTGAGAACCTTTTGCGAAAGAGAGAATGGCCGATTTCGTCTACAAGCAAATGAATGAAGGTAAGTCAAGTGCCCGTTATGCAGGGTGTTTAAAAAATACGGGGCATAATTTCAGGTATGTATTTCCCACATGTAGACAATAAAAATAGTTCATTACAACATATGTCCGGAAATGCTTCATTTCCGAGTTATGGCCTTCACAACATTGAAATTCACCGGAACGTTTTTCTTTCCGCAGGTCGTTGTCATTACAGAAGATGTTCAAAATGTCCACCTCCTGCTTGAATACAGACCTCACATCGATGTCTCACTGACCTGCGAACACGATCCCAAACTCCAGGAGTATTGCGAATGTCCTCAGAACATGCCACAATTCGATTCCGAAGGGATTCCAAATCAGGCACCGGAGACGAATAAACCAATGATTTTAAATGGCCCCACAAGTAGAAATCGAGAGGGTTCAGATCAGGTGAGCGTGGAGGCCAAGCAATTGGGCCACCTCTACCTATCCATCGATCAGGAAACCTTCGATCCAAGTACCGGCGAGCCGTACGACTGAAGTGTGCAGGAGCGCCATCATGCAAGAAGTGAATGTGTTGACGATTGATCAGTGGAGTGTCTTCTAAAACATGAGGTATGGTTCCGGTGAATTTCAATGTTGTGAAGGCCATAACTCGGAAATAAAGCATTTCCGGACACATGTTGTAATGAACTATTTTCATTGTCTACATGTGGGAAATACATACTTGAAATTATGCCCCGTATTTTTAAACACCCTGTATAATAATAACAATAATAGTAATAATAATAATAATAATAATAATAATAATGACTTACTGTTAAAAATTCCCAGTTACGGAAATACACGAATAAACAAATATAAATAAATAAACAAATACTCATGCTGGAGACCTTGAAAATTTGCCATTTCAGCCTAGAGCCTTCCTCAATTTTAAACCACGAGCCGCGACTGGTTATGATGACATACTGTATTTAGGAAGAATATCGGGAATTAAGACCGTTGTTAGCCTGCTGAATGCATCATTTGTTCATATTATTTTGGAGCGTGTTGCATGTGCGTTTTATTTATTTATGCTCGACCATGCCGAAATGTAGTTATTATACACCTGGTAGCAACCCTTTAATGGACCTCATTAAAGTACACCTATTCATTAAAGTTCAGGTCTTCCACCAATCAGAAAACGCCATTGTAGCAATATGAAAGCGCAAGTATCGATTATTCTCGGATATTCAATCGAAAGACAACTAGCAAAACGTCACAGAGACTGGAAATCCAATACTATCGCAGAAGGTTATGTTCTGTTACTATAATAATTAGTGTTAATTGTAAATAATATTCAAATAAATTCCATTTGTCATCTCGTTTTTCAATGTCTAAATCAATTTCAAGGTTATATCAAGATTAGGCCTAATGTTCATTTTACTCTCTAGATTATATCAAGGTCAATGATATTTGTTCCTCGGAAAAAATCAATACTTTCGCTTCTGCGCACATCTCACAATTTACGAGATATTGCACATGGTCAGTTCCGCTCCCCAATCACATAAGAATAACATGAATACTTATGAATAATTTCAAGTTAGAAATATGGTCGAGCATAAAAAATCGTATGAAACTTGCCTATAATGGTAATTAAGACGCTGGCCTCTTAATTACTACCATTATAGGCTCGTTGCATAATGTACTATTATAGTGTCGCCCATAGACGAAAGAAAGTTATTCTGTCCCTGTGCAAGTAAGGCTACAAGAATGCCTAATAATAAAATATCTGCAAGGGACAGAGCTTTCCAGTATAAAAAGCATGGGTTTTATTGCACACACAAAAGTACAGTCATATGTAGAATTCTGTTCAGATCCGTGTGACACACTGACACTGCAGTGATAATAGGCTACAGTGAATTGCAGAGTGTGGTGAAAAATAAGCTGAGCTCTGGTGAAGAAGTGGAAGTAAGTTGAATTATGCATTAAAATTTGTATCATAAAAGGCAGCGTGGCGATTTACAAGTAATAAAGAGAAAATACTGTGTATTGAAGTGAATATATTCACGCTTGAAATATAACGATATGGTAGAGAGCTGAAATTACGATTTTTTTATCTCATCAAATTAAGGTATAAATATCGTATCAAAACCACCGCATCACATCACATCGCGATATGAAATCATTTCCGATACTAACATTTGTTGCTTTAGCTGTCACTCAGTTAGTGTGGGTAAGTTTTACATCGTTTACGATAGTGTTTATGTGTTGTTAGTAATCATTAACAAAATCGTGGAAAAAGAGAGAAATGTATGTATGTATGCATGTATGTATGTATGTATGTATGTATGTATGTATGTATGTATGTATGTATGTATGTATGTATGTATGTATGTATGTATGTATGTATGTATGCATTTATTCACACTGCAATGGGTATATACCCGGTGGCAGTGGT
Source organism: Periplaneta americana (assembly GCF_040183065.1). Classification (NCBI taxonomy): domain Eukaryota; kingdom Metazoa; phylum Arthropoda; class Insecta; order Blattodea; family Blattidae; genus Periplaneta; species Periplaneta americana. The sequence goes on from NC_091123.1 coordinate 160,144,478, forward strand.
AACTAATTACACTCAATAATGACAATAATAAGCTTGTTAATTAAAAATACACTTAATAATATTTACTTACTGGCTTTTAAGGAACCCGGAGGTTCATTGCCGCCCTCACATAAGCCCGCCATTGGTCCCTATCCTGAGCAAGATTAATCCAGTCTCTACCATCATATCCCACCTCCTCAAATCCATTTTAATATTATCTTCCCACCTACGTCTCGGCCTCCCCAAAGGTATTTTTCCCTCCGGCCTCCCAACTAACACTCTATATGCATTAATACCAATAATTAATACTAACAATAATTAATAATAATAATAATAATAATAATAATAATAATAATAATAATAATAATAATAATAATAATAATAATAGGGAACATCCTAAATTAAATGAACCACTATCACTTAAAATAACATTTAAAATAAATCTAATTTGTATCTTAAAACTAAGATCGAACTAAAACCCACGAGTATGATATGTTCATATCTGCACAAGTACCTTTCCACATTACACTCATTTCGCTGTCAACTCACTCACTGCACTGGAAATGTAAATTCTTAGAACGAAGAAGTGTAAATTTAAGAAAAAATACTGAATATACTTGAGTCCTTGTTTGTTTATCAACATTTTCAAAATAACCTAGTTTATTAGTTCTCTTCCTTCTATTCTGAGTGCATTTAAGTCAGTACTTCATGTTATAACAATTCAGGGATCCAGTGAGACAGGGACATAGCGGCAGACATTAACAAATATCAAGCTATAATAATAATTCGATTAAAATTGCATGTGTTTGCATTTGAAATGATGTCTAAGCAGAAATTGCTAATGTCATGTCTGTCATTTTAATAGGGTGACGATCCTACTCCTGAGGACAGAGAGGAAGCCCTAATGAAGTGTGCTGACGAAATAAGTTTAAAATTTCCAGGTAATATCAGATGATGTACGAGAGAGGATTTAAGAAGTAAGCAAAACGAAATAATGCAGAAAAAAGCTACAAGTTTTACCTATTTTTCAACACAGGAACCAAGTCTCTCGACACATTTCCCCCAATGTGACATCAGATTCAGTACACCTCGTTCATAAAACTTCGTTTTCTAGGCGTATAACCATCTGTGCACGACTGATTTCACTTCTACATCCGAACCAAAACGTTGGTCTCCTAGGAATTTTTTAATTGGCCCGAAGAGGTGAAACTCAGACGGTGCGAGGTCTGGACTGTAGGATGCGTGATTGCCGCCTCAATGCCTCTGACATTGGGTGGTGTTGCAGCGGTCACTGGTCGGCCGGAACGTGCTTCGTCTGTAAGATTTACTCGGTCCTCTTCGAAGAACCTGCACCACCTGGAGATGTTGCTACGATCCAGACAATCAGCACCATACACCTCCAACATTTCCCTATGGATTTCACTCAAACTTTTTTGTTTTTCCCAGAAAAAACGGACTATACCTCGCTGCTCTTCACAAGTAGACGATGCCAGCACACGTTCCATCTTTATACAGTAGTTACCGCTCGTTCCGCCAGGGTGACACCTAATCGAGCCATTACTGCCTGTAGTGCAAAATTCAAACTAACTTTCTGCCAACTTTGAACGTGCTAATCAAAATAGTATACTGTAAAGAAATTGTTGTGCGTTACTTTCTGACTCTACCTAGTTATACACTAATGTTTTGGTTAGATTTTATTGGTTATGATTTGTTGTACAATTATTCATAATACACAGTTTTCTAATGTATGTAACGTACCCAATAAATAATTTCTTGCCTTAATGTCACTGACAGACATTGACGTGGCATATTATCACTAGAGGCCGGATTTTATGTAATTACTAAACCTCGGATTTTTAGGCACCTAAAATAGGCACTGAATTTATCAAAATAGACATTACAAACATATATTTAGGCACCTAAAAATACAATTTAAAGCAGCTAAATATACTATTTTATGCAGGTAAAATGTAATTTCTATACACACAAACTACAGTAACTATAAAAATGCAATTAATTACTGAGTATTAAGCATTACGGTATACTGTGACATAAACAGTAAAAAAATGTTTCGGTTAGAAACTTTGTTTTTGTTAAGTTTTAAATTATGAATAATGGTACGTAATTTCTAATGAATTCATCGGCTTCATTGCTCTAAGGCTGCTAATACATAAGTGTTCATATTGCAATTAAATTAATTAATTTACGAATGAATTTACATTTAACACATTATTTTTAATTGGCATTGAAATACATAACATCATTTTCTCTAATCTTCTAGTGTAAAACTTTGCCTTTTCTTCCAAGATACCATTTTATAAGCGAAAAAATTCTTCCCAGTGACACCGAAGTAATGGATGTATATCTAAATCTAGTAATATTTGCCATGCTGATTTATTTAGGGACAACTACAACCTCCTGATTCACCACATTTCTACTGCTTGCTCAAGTACTCAACAAAACCAGATACCTTCCAAGAATTTCTTTATTCCTACAAACAAACTACAGTATTACACAATATCTGAACCAAACTCATCCCATGACATTCAAAGCTTTCCCTTTCACTGCTACATAAAAATTAAAAAATATATACGTAACAAATAAAAATAGGAAATTTTAGGCTCTAAAACCTTAAAATAGGACTCAATGGGCAAAACAGGCATTTTAGACACCTTAAAATTGCTTTCAAACATTCGTACTTTATACTGTATAACATGTGAAGATATTTAACTAGTTTTAGTTTATCCCTACAGAAAAAAATAGGCATTTAACCTAAAATCCGAGCTCTAGCAATTACATATTCTGTTCCTATATAAAATTTGTAGCTGTAAGAAACGCTGAAATGTCGGCTTATCATACCAAAGGGATCATTATTACAAAGTTTTAAGTTACATATTTTTACATATTTTGGTACTCTGGGCATATATTACATATTTTACATATTTTGAAGGATATTTCATGTTTTGAAACAATACACATTTTTTCAAGCTTTTATCATCCAGTCTGCTCTCTCGAAATCTTAAAATTAGAATTTATAAAACAGTTATACTACCGCTTGTTCTTTAAGGCTATGAAACTTGGACTTCCACTTTGAGAGAAGAACAAAGATTAAGAGTGTTCGAGAATAAGTTTCTTGAGAAAATATTTGGGTCTAAGAGGGATGAACTTACAGGAGAATGGAAAAAAATACACAACGCAGAACTGCACGCATTGTTTTCTTCACCTAACATAATTAGGAACATTAAATGCAGACGTTTGAGATGGACAGGGCATGTAGCACATACGGGTGAATCTAGAAATGCATATAGAGTGTTAGTGGGGAGGCCAGAGGGGAAAAGGCCTTTGGGGAAGCCGAGACGTAGATGGGAAGATAATATTAAAATGGATTTCAGGGAGGTGGGATATGATGGTAGAGACTGGATTAATCTTGCTCAGGATAGAGACCAATGGCGGGCTTATGTGAGGGCAGCAATGAACCTCCGGGTTCCTTAAAAGCCAGTAAGTAAGAAAGTAAGTAACAATTTTGTGTTTCCAGCGGATGTTGACTTCCTGCAAACATTGCAGGATCCGCTCACGGAAGCAGGAAAGGTAAGTAAAGTGCAATATTTTCAGCTAGATATGTTATAGTTTATATCGAATTTGTGTATTACTTTTTAACAACTCAGATGGTTAAATAAATTGTAATTATCCTCATATTTCTTCAGTTCTATTTATTAATGTCATATTATTTATCTAAAATTTAACACTTTGTTTCAGTGTCTCGTAGGATGCATGTTCGAAAGAAATGGCTTGGTAAGTAAAGACAGCATTAAAAGTAAAGTAGCCACGTTCAATTAGTAGGCTAGCGGTGTCAAAGAGGACGGAAGCTTTGTAGTTTCAATAATTTTAATTATGTCGCACTGTCCATTGTCGTCAAGTCTTTTGAAGGCCGCCCTAATACTCCACGCGGAGTGTATGGACGGAAGCTTTGTAGTTTCAATAATTTTAATTATGTCGCGCTGACCATTGTCGTCAAGTCTTTTGAAGGCCGCTCTAATACTCCATGCGGAGTGTATATATAAACCAGAGTTGCAAATTTTAGCAGTGTGTCTTGTTCCATGTTATATTAATATATAGCAGCAACAAACAAGACGTGACAACGTCGCATTTTCATTTTATTATCGGTGCATGCAATAAAGACCTACAAATCTTAAAAGGAATGCCGCTGCCTGATAATTAAACGAGGCTACTATATAAAACATTTTTATCATGATCTTTGCAATACACATCGACAAATGTACGAAGTCTGCAAGTACCCATAAATGTGTCTGAATTAGAAATTAATTGTATATTAAAATGTGGGCCTCCGCCTACGTATATAAGGAAACTATTCACTATATTTCAGGTATTAACTCTGATTGAATTGTGAAGAAGATTGTGATTATTACAACCATTTGTTGAGTCTTGATTTCTCAAACGTTGTGGAATTACTTACAGCTTCCATCCAAGTATGGCCGATCTCGGGAATTTGCTTTCGAATACAAACGTCACAACGATAGATTAGAAGTTTGGGCGAGAGTAGACTAGAGATGGGAACTATATATCGGTTTTTACGAAATACCGATATTTTCTTTTCGATATACCGATATATCGATATCGAAATTTTGATTCAATATATCGTAAAATAAATCGGGTTTCTCATAAATTTATAGATTTTTTAGTGGATTATTATCATTATCAACAACAACAAAATCCACACTAGACACTCCGATAATTTCCGAGAGATGGCGCTACTGAAGGTGGACAGTTACATACTAGAGTTGGGCAACACGATTCTTTTTCAGTAGTCGATTCCAACGATTCAATCACATTACGAATCGATTCTAACAATTCGTTCACGATTCTTCTCAGTCTGCGATTCCAACTATTCTTTTGAATCTTCAACGAGTTCACGATTCTTCCCAGTCTGCGATTCCAACTATTCTTTTAAATCGTCGCAAGACACTTTCCTTTGCAAACCACGCGTAGAACAAAAACGTTCTACATCTCTCGCATATATGGCATAAGAGGCGAGACATTGGATTGTCTCTTTCTCATTGGCTGGAACCATTCAGTATGCGTGCAGTTCTGTGTTCTGTAACTTTCTCCATTCTCCTGTAACTTCATCCCGCTTAGCCCCAAATATTTTCCTAAGCACCTTATTCTCAAACACCCTTAACCTATGTTCCTCTCTCAGAGTGAGAGTCCAAGTTTCACAACCATACAGAACAACCGGTAATATAACTGTTTTATAAATTCTAACTTTCAGATTTTTGGACAGCAGACTGGATGATAAGAGCTTCTCAACCGAATAATAACAAGCATTTCCCTTATTTATTCTGCGTTTAATTTCCTCCCGAGTGTCATTTATATTTGTTACTATTGCTCCAAGATATTTGAATTTTTCCACCCCTTCGAACGATAAATCCCCAATTTTTACATTTCCATTTCGTACAATATTCTGGTCACGAGACATAATCATATACTTTGTCTTTTCGGGATTTACTTCCAAACCGATCGCTTTACTTGCTTTAGGTAAAATTTCCGTGTTTTCCCTAATCGTTTGTGTATTTTCTCCTAACATATTCACGTCATCCGCATAGACAAGAAGCTGATGTAACCCGTTCAATTCCAAACGCTGCCTTATCCTGAACTTTCCTAATGGCATATTCTAGAGCGAAGTTAAAAAGTAAGGGTGATAGTGCATCTCCCTGCTTTAGTCCTCAGTGAATTGGAAAAGCATCAGATAGAAACTGCCCTATACGGACTCTGCTGTATGTTTCACTGAGACACATTTTAATTAATCGAACTAGTTTCTTGGGAATACCAAATTCAATAAGAATATCATATAATACTTCCCTCTTAACCGAGTCATATGCCTTTTTGAAATCTATGAATAACTGATGCACACCCTTATACTCCCATTTTTATAATCATTTATATAATGTTTAATTTTTTTTTTTAATTTCTGAATTGCACATTGTACTATGATTGCTACCTACTGTACTGATTTTTCCCTCTATTCCATATATAGATTTTGTTAATTGATTTCCGGACCTATATGATGACAGGCGGATATAAAATAAAATAGGCTAAAAATAAAAGAAAATGTTAATTTTTACAAATGTCTGGTCATTTCTGTAGATCCTTCCCCTCAGTGAATTCACGTACATATTGCTCCTATATTAATAAGTATGTTTATGAATAAATTAAATAATATTTTGTACCATTCTCGAAATTCCTATAGCTATAATTTAACGAAATACATATGATTTTGTAACATTCGCTACTTCTTGAATACTTAAACTATGGAGTAACATAGGTTTATATGAAATAGTAATATACGTTACAAGAGCGGTATGTTGACGTTTTCATATTCGAGGAAAAGATTGAAAAAGCGAAATGTAATTCAGCTTTTTTAATTTCCGAGAACATGAAAACAAACATACCGCTCGTGTATCGTACATTATTTTGTGCGAAGATCGTTTATTACATACCTGAAAGAGGAATTTCTAATTAGTTGCAATGAAATCTCCATGTTGGTTTCTGTTTAATGACGGCAACTTCGGAAAACCAAAATATCTTTCTTCAACACTGTTGCTATAAAATGTTTTCTGTGTTTACTATACTCCAGCAGGCCGTGATATACGTCTGTCTTTTTTTTCCCCCAGTCTATAAATGCGAACTTAAAACAAACGGTAAGGTTATGTAATGATTTATTTTTCATTTTAATATTTTAACAATATTATTTATATAATATATTGCAGTAATAACATCGGCATCTGGAATCTTATTGATTTTTTCAAGGGCTTCCTTAATGTTACTTGTATCAAGAATGCAATAAGTTTCGTGGAGTAGTAGACTTTACTTAATTTTTGCAAATATTTAAAAACAATAATTAACAATGCAATTTAGGTGAAATTGCAGTGGTAAGTTTCCAATTTATAATTATTACTATGTTAAACGTCTCTAAAAATAATATGTTAAAAGCCTAAACAGTAAAATGAATGTCGCGCTTAAGCGGTAAGAAGAGGGAAATTGTTATGTGTGTTACGTTGGGAATACTGAATGTGGTATTTCACACTCACCGCGTATTGGTTCTGTGCGGAAAACGAGCAAATACGCACGATCTCGCACAAAAGTCTTTTACGAGTATAAGTTCAACAATAACGCTTAATATTTAATTTTAGCTGTAACTTGTTTATTTTTTCAGTTGGTAGATGGCGAATTCATTGAAGAAGGTTGTAGAAATTGGTCTTACAGAAGCAAGATACCCTTAGAAGTGGCTATGAATGTATATAGAACTTGTTCTCCAATGGGTAAGTACATGGACCGCATTTATAAAATCAGGCCTAAAAGCTGCATAATCACTAAACTTATGAAAAATAACGGTCGAGTTGCTATATTTAATATTGTTTTATTGCATTATAATGTATTAACTTGTAAGACGAAATATGTATCACGGGTTTGTTTAAACAGGATGTCAAAGTCTCAAATAACAGGAAATCTCATAATGAAATCAACCTAATAGGAACATATACAGCAGGGATGTCAATCAGAGCGTATATGCGCTACAGAGAACGCTTGCACCACTGGAGCACGTAGAGAGCGCAGCTATGAATATGTGCTTCAGTGAGGGTTGTACTGAGTTTTCATTTCAAAGTGTGTCATGACGTCACTGTTGATGAATCAGCGATTTGAAGCGAGCTTTTGTGTCAGAGAAGTTGCCTATTAATCAAGGCATTCAATCTGCACTTGAGAACGTGAACGGTATAACTTGAACGTTGTAGCAACAGATGGCGGTCTGTACGGTCTGTGTGCTACCATAACCTCTTTCGAACTGTGTTTTGCGCGGGCAAGTCGTACGCAGGGTATTTGTTATCATCGGTTGCGTACGGCAATATTCCACAATACGAGTGTCTTAATTACCATTATAGGCAAGTTTCACACGACTTTTTATGCTCGACCATATTTCTAACTTAAAATTATTCAGAAGTATTCATTTTATTCGTATCTGACTGAAGAGTGGAAGTGACCTTGTGCATAGCTCGTAAATTGTGAGATGTGCGCAGACGCGAAAGTATTGATTTTTTTTTCGAGGAACAATAATGTCATTGACCATGATATAATCTAGAGAATAACATGAACTAATTTTGATATAACCTGGAAATTGATTTATAATTGAAAAACGAGATGACACGAGATTTGAATATTATTTACAATTAACGCTAATTATTATAGTAACAGAACATAATCTTCTGCGACAGTATTGGATTTCCAGCCTCCGTGACGTTTCCCTCGTTGTCTTTCGATTGAATATCCGAGAATAATCGAAAATCTGAACTTTAATGAATAGGTGTACTTTAATGACATGCATTAAAGAACTGCTATCAGGTGTATAATTACTACATTTCGGCATGGTCGAGCATAAAATAATTTAAAGAAAAGGGTCCCGTTAAGTACGTAACAGCTACCGGCGTAGCTAAGTCGGGTGAGGAGTTTTCCTGCCGATCCGGAATTGCACTCGGACGCGGATTTGATTCCCGCTTGGGGCTGTTTACCTGGTTGGGTTTTTCTGAGATTTTCCCCAACCGTAATAATAATAATAATAATAATAATAATAATAACTACTGTAAGCTTATTGTAGTCAATTAGAATGTGGCTGGACTGAAAACAAGGCCTACTGACCTTAGCTCTGCCAGATTAAATAATAATAATAATAATAATAATAATAATAATAATAATAATAATAATAATAATATGGACATGTTAAAAACTTTTTCGAACTAGAACTGCAACAGGAAAACAATATGGGTATCGTGTTCAAACAGGATGATGCACTTCATTGGGTAACAGACTTCATGATTATCTGGGTAACACATTTGGTAACAATTGGTATGTCGAGGAGGACCAATTATATGGCCTCTATGATCCCCAGACCTGATACCACCCGATTTCTTTCTCTGGGGTTTCGTGAAGAATGATATGTATACCAAGGATATTCATGATCTCAGAGCAAAGATATTCTCAGGTTTTTAGAAAGTTACCCCTGAGATGTTAGACCACACGTGGGAAAAATTAGCCTCAAGATATGAACTGTGTCGTGTTCGCAATGGTGGGCACGTTGAGGACTAATTTGGACAAAACTCTCATTCTTGTAGAATGCATGTACAAATTATTTAACAGTAAAAAGCAACAGTTCTCATTTTATTACGTTTTTATTTCATGTCTTCCCAAATGGATCACTCTGTAGTTACATCGCTTGTTTATTGTGTCGTGAATAATTAAATTTGTGAATGAGAGAAAATGTCATATTCGTAATTTTTCAGTGGGAGATGGAGATGATCGTTGTGATACGGGTCCTAAGCTCTGGGCGTGCTTAAGACTACATTTCACGAGACCAGTCCAGGTACGTAAGCTATTGTACCGTTAGTGAGCTACGTACAGATGCCTCAAACTAGCAAGCTGTCTCGTTCGCGCAGGCGCATAGAGCACTTCTCCCCTACCACTGTCCGTCTACTGCTGTGCACTGTGGACTAGAACGGTACAGCTCAGTTCTAATAACAGTTGAGAAGGCTGCATAGGGAGGGTACATCTTGAATACATTGTCAAGCGGTCAACTTTTCAGATAATGTGACTATACCTGGGTATCGGAGCCTAGGTGGGCCCCCTCCGCTAGCTCTACTACTTCCCCTCTCCAGGCAGCTTCCTAGTTTGAGGCATCTGTAGTTGGCGGAATTTTCGTAATAGAGAGAATAAAATACGTTTATTTTGATATTACTTTTAGTAATAGCTGTATGAATATTTTATCCATTACCTAATAGCCCAGATCTTATATTAACAAATTGATCAACTTTATGGGCTTTGAAAACAGCAACTTTTATCGATTTCACTATTACTGCCATCTAGCGAATGCAGAAAAAATCACGTTAGAACTCTCATTTGAATTGCATGCAGCAACTGCACTTCCATCTAGCGGTCGTTACCAGTCGACAATGGCGATCCTAATGGTTGTTCTCTTCCACATGTTGCCGCTTTTAACATAGGGATGACCAATCTGTTATATTATGTGATCAGGGCTAATAGGTAGGGTAAGGTTGCCTATATCGCACCACTTTAGCATTTATAATTTTTATTGAACAATACAGTTTTTATTTTCTGCTTTCCTTTACAGAGATACATTCCCAGAACATTTACCTTTCATGTAAAGAGGACTCCTTGAATTTGATTTAATATTTTTTAATTAGAATGACATTTTCGAAACACTTGTCTGTGGTGCCATTTTGGCAACTAGTTTCCTAAATAGCACCTGCGGTTTCTTACATCGCACCTCTTTAACTGTAGGGAACAGGATGAACGAAGGATTTTAATATTGAACATATTGAACAGTATTTAATATGAATTATGTAATAAATTCAAATTACAAATTTATTTAAATTAATGAAAGAGAGTAACGCATCTTCAAATGAAATTGAAAAAATAGAGCGTAAATTACGTAATATTTAAACTTTCTGAATGCGTTTTTTATTGTTATACAATTGCCATGTGCTTCACCAGGCAGTTCAGACTGTAAACTGCGTCACCTTTTCTCCACGATTATCTCGAAGCCACCTAAGAACTGCTTCATGATATAGCTGTCTGAAGTGATTTGAAGATAGAAACATCTAAAGGCTGGGCCTATGATATTATGACGAGGAAGCTGAAACAGGAGCATACCATTTTCCCGAGATAATCTAGCTTCTAAATTTTTGGAATGGATCGTATAGGTCAGTAGTGTCAGAGTTGTAAGCTCCAAAAGCAGTTGTGGAGCTAGAGTCGGAGCTTGAACTTGCTTATGTTGTGGAAGCACCGGAGCACGCAACAGGCATAGTGGAGCGCTCCGCTCCGTTTAGGCTGTGTCTGACAACGCTGGTATAGGTGGACATACAGAAGCAGCACTTTTTTCTATGGCAGGTTTGAGTGGCAAATAAAATGTTTGAGCTATTCGACAAATAGTTCACTCTTGATGAAACCTGACTCTGAGCACACAAATAACGATCCTGGAGGAGCACCAGCTGATAATGGAGGATGGACTGTTTGACGTTTAAAAATTATCACAGATGGCACAAAATACCTGGTGCGCTTGTACAACACACACTTGTTGTATTAACGCTCTTTTCACCACTTGATATTGCACCCACCTGATGCATTCCTAGTTCAGTTAAAATTTTTGGGGCCTTCTTTTGTATGGTTAGAATTGCTACAGTTGCTCATATCGCACCGGTGCGAATTAGGCACCTACAAAGTGGTGCGAATTGAGAAACTACGCCATAAGTTATTATTTCCTTCATTCTAGCCTATAATCACCACATGTTCGAAAATCCTACTAAGTTAAATGTTCTTTAATACCTCTTTAAACGAATAACATCTTAAGATTATGGATTCCTTTGCATAGAAATCCGTTATTTAGTTTCAAAATGTTAGCTAAATATACATCCACCTGAGCGATTATATTAGATACACTATCACCACGCTGCTGACACAAAGAAGTGGCAGAAATCAAGTGACATGGTGTAAGTTCATATGGTAGATTGTAACAATACCACTAGATGCCACATTACTACAGTAACTTGTTTTAAACTAGCAGTGGTGCGATTTAGGAAGCGGTGCGATTTATGCTACTCTACCCTACATATGCGGAGATAAAAGGACTTCTTTAGGGAATACATTAGGACGATGAAATTAGCTAATTCATAAAGACATTTTCTTATCTTGAGAATACGAATGCGCCCACATGCATAAAGAAATACAAATACAACCTTCCTTTTTGACAGAGCCCAAAGCTTTTATTGTAGTCCGAGGCTTAGGGGAGAATCGGGTAGTATCGGACATCGGGTAATATCGGACAGTGACTTTCTTTCATCTACCACACGATGATAGTACCTGATTGACATGGTTACGTTTCTATGATGTCGCATAGAGAAACGTAACCATGTCATTCAGGTACTACCATATGGTGGTAGATGAAAGAAACGTACTGTCCAATACTACCCGATGTCAGTCCACACCTGTGGAGTAACGGTCAGCGCGTCTGGCCGCGAAACCAGGTGGCCCGGGTTCGAATCCCGGTCGGGACAAGTTACCTGGTTGAGGTTTTTTCCGGGGTTTTCCCTCAACCCAATACGAGCAAATGCTGGGTAACTTTCGGTGCTGGACCCCGGACTCATTTCACCGGCATTATCACCTTCATTTCATTCAGACGCTAAATAACCTAGATGTTGATACAGCGTCGTAAAATAACCCAATAAAAAAAAATACCCGATGTCCGATACTACCCGACTCTCCCCTATGTGCTTACCACTGCTGTTCTGTGAATGATATTTGTCGCCGAACTGCCGCGCTCTTGTACGAATTCAGCACTCTGCACCGTGAATTTAATCCGAGCTTTGGTAATGAAGATGATGGCATTTGAAGAAATGATAGCAAAATGTCTCCGAGATCTAACGTCGAAAGTTATGTAGCAATTCTATTTCAGTTAGTTGAGGGAAAACCACGGGCAAAACACCAGCCAGGTGACTTGTCCCAACCGAGATTTCAATCCGTTTCCTCTCGTTTCACAGTCAGATATACTAACCATTACTCCACAGTAGTGCACTATACATATCTAAAAATGCTCAATGAAAAAATACAAAATGTCAAGTACACTGCCGAGCAAAATAAAAACGCAACACTTGAATAAATTTGAAATATGAAAATATAATACAAATTATAACATTACTGTGTGCTTCTACGGACCTGTTTGTCTTAAGCAAGTATTAATTCATGTTTTGGGAAGGAAAGTATACTGATTGGGTGGTTTATGACACCCTTTTTGCCACTTCCAGTCCCTTACTCTATATTGATTGCTGTGCCATTAAAATTTACAACCCTAAACACAAGCATCCAAAACAAAGCTACAACACTATTGTTTTCTTTTTATGTTTATAATGGAATTCTCTGATAATGAACTCAGTTTTAAACAATATTTGCGAGAGTTAATATGCCGTTAAGCCCCGAGGACGCCACTAGAGTAATCGCGTTGGTAGAGGATGACCACAGCTTACGTTATGTTACTCAGGAGTTGCATACATGGCCCCGTAGCTCTTGAAGATTATCTGAAGCATGGTGACGGATATTCCTTCCTAAAATATCGCACAGATGATCAGTTGGGTTAAGATCCGGACTGAGTGATGGCCATTGCATGAGTTGGATCCCTACTTCATTGAGGTGCTGGAGGATATATCGCGCCACAAGAGGACGTGTAATGTCTTCCAAGAGCACGAAATTGTCACCAATAAATGATGCAAAAGGAAGAACATGTTGCCCAAGGATTTCTTTTATGTAGCGATGGGCAGTAAGAAACTCACCCTCCACAAAGACAAGGTCCATTCGTAGAGTAAAACTGATGCCTGCCCACACCATCACTGAACGGCTATGAAATGCTGGCCTTGATGAAAATTTGCATGGAGAATGTCTTTCTCCAGTCCTCTTCAACGCTTTTTCTCTTCCATCTGGTGATCTGAGGCAGAATTGAGTCTCATCTGAGAACAAAACTGTTCTCCACTGTTCCTCAGCCCATTCCTCATCTTCTTTTGCAAACTGTAAGCGAGTTTGACGATGTTGTCTTGTAAGTTCTGCGCCAGGAGCAGGTCTTCTGGAGATCAGGACAGCATCACGTAACCTCCTCCTCATAGTACACTCACTGACATTCACACCTCGCACTTTTTCTAGTCGATTTCTGGCTTAGACTGCAGTGGTGCGGCGGTTACGCAGCACTTCAAGGCGCAAGAACTGGTCATCTATTGCAAGAAGTTAATCTTTTCTTACCATATCCCGGTCTTCGAGAATATGAACGAAATTCCCTGTACCTCTGCACTGTACGTGAAACCGTCGACGGAGTTGTATGCAACACCTGAGCCACATAACGTAAGATGCTGCCATCCCCTACCAACGCCACTGCTCTAGCAGCTTTCATGGGTTTTAACGGCATCTTAACTCTCTTAAACGTTGTTTAAAACTCAGTTCAATATCACAGAATTCCATTATAAGCAAAAAAAGAAAACAAAAATGTTGTAAATTTGTTTTAGCTGCTTGTGTTTAGGATTGTAAATTTTAATGTCACAGCAATAAATACAGATAAGGGACAGGAAGTGGCAAAGATGGTGTCACAAGTCACCCAATGGGTAAACTTTTCTTCCAAAAACATGAATTAACACTTTCCTAACACAAAGAGGCCCATAGAAGCACACAGTAATGTTATAATTTGTATTATGGATTGATATTTCAAATTTATTCAGGTGTTGCGTTTTTTTTTGCACGGCAGTGTAAATGAAATAAATTTAATATTGTTAATTTTTGTAGATCCATGTTATAAAAAGGTAAATCGCATAAACCTTAGAAATGTAGCGTTTATGCAAAAGTTGATTTTTATATTAATTTGCAAAATTATACTTGTTTCATACTTCATCACTCTGACCCGGGTGGCAATACCCCTCTAACACCCTCATATCTCTACCTATGCGTAGGTATACTCATGTCTGATATTGACAAAAAAATGAATTCGTTAGGGCCTAATATGTGATAAGAACTGTTAACGGTTTATAACTGTGAATGTCTATCCTGTTAAGTGTCAAATAATGGAATTGTTATTCACATTTGTATTCTCATTTGCATTTCAGAAATACGAGTAGAGACTATAGGCCTAACTGGATCTGAGATCTGAAAATGCCACGACCTTCAGCTCAATAAGAAGATATTTTATTTTCTGTCGGTATTACACCTTGCAATGCATGAATATAAAACTGTACACAGAAACAATGTCACATTTACTTTCACGACTTTTCATTCAATAAAGGAAAAGAACACAATATGTCGTTACTTAATTGAATATCATGGTTATAATGGGTTCATAATACTAGTTCTATGACTGTGAAAACAGTGCCTTTCAACCATGTTTTGACTGTGTCAGGATTAAAGAATTCTCGTTTAAAACCAAAAAAATTGTTTGGTGTTATTGTAACATCAACAAGATTATGACGGACACATTCAGAGGTCTTACATTCACGGTGTTTTGCCACTCCTATAATTTAAAGGAAGAAATGAACGTGGAAGAAATAAAACTACTTTAAGGAATAAAACTGCCTATGTTACAGCAAACTTAGATTGTGCACCAATATACTTGGGTTAAATCCCAAGCGGCAAAGTTTTATGGAAAACATTTATTAGATGCCTGTTTTGTACTTAAAAACAAAAAAAACTTTGTCTATCCTTAAAAGAGCCCTTGTTATTAAAATTATAGATTGTCATTGTAAACGAGGATTCTTTACATAATTTGCTTTCGTTGTACGCGTGGACATTGCATTGCAAATGATAAGAACAAATGAAGGGTTCGAAGCCATAGTGGGCCAAGCGCCATATATTAAAAAAGTAGAAAACAAGGGTTAAATTAAGTGACTACCATAATTCAATGGAACATATAGCAAGTAGTATAAAGTATGCACATTAAAACTAAGTGACATGTCAATCTTCATTAAATTATGGTATTTACTTAACTTTAATCCTTGCTTTCTCCGTTTGTAATAAATGGCGATTGGCCCACTATGACTCTGAACCCTTCAAAATACACTATCTACCAAAAAGTAATTTGGCACTGATATTTGCCCCTTTAGAACCTCGTGTTACCACCTCTTGTTGCTATAACAGCAGCCACCGTGTCAGGCATGTTCTCCACTACTTTGTGTAGGATATCCACTGGAATGCGTCGCCATTCCTCCTGCAATATGGCTCTCAGTTGGACAATGGAAGTTGGACGAATTTCCCGAAACATCAATCGCCGGTCCAATTCGTCTCAAAGGTGCTCAATGTGATTGAGATCAGGACTCTGTGCAGGCCAGCCCAACCGGTGAACATTATTGTCTGCATACCATTGCATAGTAGCCACCGAAACATGGCATCTAACACGTAAAATCCTGGGTGCCCAATTACTTTTTGGTAGATAGTGTATAATCAATAAGCAATATGTATATTGGCAAAACCTCTTGCTCTTATAGAATTTTCTTAATAGTCTTGCAATACGGCCACTCAGTCTTGTAAAATGGCCACTACATGGTCATATTACAACAATGTGCATATCGATATAGTTAATGGTCTGCAGAACAAATGGCACTACGGATAAGAATTTCGACCAAAGCCAAGTGAACACAAAGAAGTTAGCTATCATCACAATAAACTGTATTTGAGGAAAAGACGTAGTGGATAAATATAATATGCGTAGTTTAAAAAAATAGTACCATTTCTTACTCGCTTCCAAGTGCAAGCGATATTATAAAATACCTTCAATTCCTAAAATACTCGCTACACAATCGAACCAAATTCAAAATTAAAATTTTTTTTTTATTTATTTATTTATTTTTTTTTTAACTGCCCGTATTATAGGGCTTGACCCTATAAAATCATAAAAATGAATCATGTATTGAAATGTTTCTGTCCGGTATTAAGAATATTTATGTGTCCGAAATATGAACATAGCACTAATTATCCACAAATTCCCGAACAATAATCAAAGCCCTATTCTTTGGAATGAAAACATAATAAATTTGTTGTAAAATAATTTTATCTTCTTTACAGAGGATCTATTATAACTCAACTAGTGGCTTGTGCAGCAAATGCTGCAAACTAAGTTTATTAGACGTTCAAATAAACATTTTTCAGATTTACAATATTTTGAATGAAGAATACCAGACATTTTGAAAGTTATTTGCTTCTGTAATAATGAAACATACTCCCTCTGAATTTTTTTTAAGCTAAATACTTTTTTTGAACCTATCCACCTTCAGTTTTTGAGTTTCATCGCGAAAACGCAAGTAACAATGTCAGGACGATCAGTGGGTTTTTCATGTGGGAGTAAAGCAATAGTTATTTCAGGTCATTGTGGATTGTAGGTGCAAATGTCAGGTTTGCTATGCTTTCGAACAATAGACATAGCATCTTGGTATAGCTGCTGCATGTAGAGCTTGAATTGTAGAGGGTAAACTCATTTTATCTCGCTAAGAGATCTTGCTGAAATAATCGGGAGACTACAAAATTTTGTAGGCTTCTTATTTTATCATAAGTAATACCGTTTGGTCTTTCCTTAGGAAATGTAATTTTTGCGCTCGCTCGAGCCAATACTGAAGAGAATGACGCATATAAATATCTACACCACACCGCCATCAAGTACAGTAGCGTGCAAATTAATCCGAACAACGTAATTACTTATGCAAAAACACTCAAACGGGATAAAAAAAAGGATCTAAGACATACCTCAGTAAGCTATGTGGCCTCCCTTGTTCCTAATAACAGCTCTGAGACGATTTGGCATGGATTCCACTAATTTCCCACAAATATTCTTCATTTCTTTATCGCGAAACCATACACCAATGAGGGCAGAAATCATCTTCTCCTTTGTAGAACAATCCATTTTTTGCATTCTTCTTTTGCAAATTGACCACAAGTTCTCAATGGGGTTGATGTCGGGTGAGTTTCCTGGCCAGGGGAGTACCTGAATATTCTTCTTGTTGAAGAATTCTGTAGTTTTTCGAGATGTATGGCATGGTGCCAGGTCTTGTTGGAACACACCTCTACCATCCGGAAATGATTTTTGCAGCTGGGGTACGATTCTGGTTTCCAATAAGTGAATATATTTGTCAGAATTCATCATTCCCTTGATAGGTATTAATGCTCCAGGCCCTTCATGTGTAAAACAACCCCAAAACATTACTTTAGGGGTGTATTTGGGTGCTTGTTGGAGATGAGCTGCTGTTAATTTTTCGGATCCTTTCCGTACGTAAGAAACACGGTGGCCGTGGACCTCGAAATGAGACTCATCGGAAAAAAGTACATTCTTCCACTCATTCACTGTCCAGTGTTGATGTAATTTTGCCCACATTAAGCGTTTTTTTTGCACATAACAAGGGTTAGCAGTTGCTTCTTAATAGGCTTACGAGCCCTTCGTCCAGCTTCCAAAAGCCTACGCCGCACTGTTTTTATTTTTTTATTTTATTGGGTTATTTTACGACGCTGTATCAACATCTAGGTTATTTAGCGTCTGAATGAAATGAAGGTGATAATGCCGGTGAAATGAATCCGGGGTCCAGCACCGAAAGTTACCCAGCATTTGCTCGTATTGGGCTGAGGGAAAACCCTGGAAAAAACCTCAACCAGGTAACTTGCCCCGACCGGGATTCGAACCCGGGCCACCTGGTTTCGCGGCCAGACGCGCTGACCGTTACTTCACAGGTGTGGACACGCCGCACTGTTGTGACGTGAATATTCGCCCCAGTGGTAGCCATTAAC
Source organism: Periplaneta americana (assembly GCF_040183065.1). Classification (NCBI taxonomy): domain Eukaryota; kingdom Metazoa; phylum Arthropoda; class Insecta; order Blattodea; family Blattidae; genus Periplaneta; species Periplaneta americana. The sequence goes on from NC_091123.1 coordinate 160,162,826, forward strand.
TCGCGGGTTAAGTCGACAGCAGTTAGTCTAGGATTTAATTTACTTTTCATGACAATTAAACGATCATCTGCAGGTGAAGTCTTTCTTTTTCGGCCACAGTTGCCTTTTTTTGGGGTGTGATGGAACCAGTCTCCCTTTATCGTTTTATGATCGAATTAACAGTAGCCAAACCGATGTGACATTCTGCAGCAATTTGCCTCTGTGTCATAGAAGAATGCTCTGCTAATGTTATAATTTTAGACCGTTTTCGTGGAGTTGTATCCATTTGTGAAGACGACAGAACGTACACAGGATTGCAGTATTAAATCAACACAACTGAAATGCTTATAAATACAAAACGACAGGCAAAATGTCACATACTGTATTATAAAAAAAAATAATGACAGACCTTCAACAATGGAATTACACGTACTACAGATGTCAATTAAAGCTGTATGAGCAGCTGTGAGGCCAACAATGGCAGAAAATGTAAAAATATATCGTGTTCGGATTAATTTGCACGCTACTGTATATGAAAAAGACCCAACCTCACTTGATTAATAACTATAAAAATATTTGATTTTTAATAACAATATTATTATCTTACATAAGTTTTGTAGTTATGTAGCTATACTATATACCCGCCATTCAGTAAATGATAGAAATGGAGATCTAATTTAAGATATTCTCTACATCTACTTGCATAACCCCAAAACGTTTCACTTTCATATCATTAATATGTAAAATTAATGAAAAATAGTCACATCATGGCATTAATTATAATAATATTTCATTTCTAATGGTAATAATGTCATCAAACCACCTCAAAGTTTGTAGATTTTAATATCCAATACACAGCTGTACTAAGAAATTTACACACCGCAACCTGTAAATTATTTTTAGTAAGTCTTGAAGTTTTTAATAACCAATGAATTTTAGTTCTAAATATGTCAGCAATCCTGCAGGTCATGGCCTTCGTGTAATATCCTATTCTTTATTGTAGTGTGTTTGTGTTTTGTTTTATTCTTAAAAGTCATTATTTCTCAAAACTGACGACAAATGGATTTTGGAAAATAGGAAAATAATGTAGGAAAATTGATATTTCACTGAAACTGCTATTTTTCTGAAAAACTTTGGATTCCAAGCTTCAAAATGAGGGGTCATTTATTAAATTCCGTTCAGCCATTTTCCCATAATTTCCATTACCAGTTCAAATTATATATATATATATATATATATATATATATATACATATAGATAGATAGATAGATAGATAGATAGATAGATAGATAGATAGATAGATAGATAGATAGATAGATAGATAGATAGATAGATAGATAGATAGATAGATAGATAGATAGATAGATAGATAGATAGATAGATAGATAGATAGATAGATAGATAGATAGATAGATAGATAGATAGATAGATAGATAGATAGATAGATAGATAGATAGATAGATAGATAGATAGATAGATAGATAGATAGATAGATAGATAGATAGATAGATAGATAGATAGATAGATAGATAGATAGATAGATAGATAGATAGATAGATAGATAGATAGATAGATAGATAGATAGATAGATAGATAGATAGATAGATAGATAGATAGATAGATAGATAGATAGATAGATAGATAGATAGATAGATAGATAGATAGATAGATAGATAGATAGATAGATAGATAGATAGATAGATAGATAGATAGATAGATAGATAGATAGATAGATAGATAGATAGATAGATAGATAGATAGATAGATAGATAGATAGATAGATAGATAGATAGATAGATAGATAGATAGATAGATAGATAGATAGATAGATAGATAGATAGATAGATAGATAGATAGATAGATAGATAGATAGATAGATAGATAGATAGATAGATAGATAGATAGATAGATAGATAGATAGATAGATAGATAGATAGATAGATAGATAGATAGATAGATAGATAGATAGATAGATAGATAGATAGATAGATAGATAGATAGATAGATAGATAGATAGATAGATAGATAGATAGATAGATAGATAGATAGATAGATAGATAGATAGATAGATAGATAGATAGATAGATAGATAGATAGATAGATAGATAGATAGATAGATAGATAGATAGATAGATAGATAGATAGATAGATAGATAGATAGATAGATAGATAGATAGATAGATAGATAGATAGATAGATAGATAGATAGATAGATAGATAGATAGATAGATAGATAGATAGATAGATAGATAGATAAAGATATTACAACAGGACGAAATAAGAAGATGTTCTATTAACCTTTGCTCACTTTCCGCGCTACATGGAGCTAAGATTTCACGTACAATCTCACTCCCATGTGTCGCAATCAGCTGTAGAATGTTATTGCTTTCTATGGACTAGCTAAACGAATGTATAAATGATTCTCTACAAGCACAGAATGACAAAACGTTAGGAGTGTCCGGAAATAGGATCTGTCCGGTAATTGACTCCCCTACCCTATTATTTACTAAGATTTCCCATTTATTTTGTATTTTTTTTTTTAATTTTATCAAATAAGAACTCAAACAAATAATAAAAAAACAGCTTCAGAATACTCGAAACACACAGATTTACAAATTTTAAAAATTTCATGGACCTAAGTAAAATAAATCCTGAGAAAATATTCTTTTTATTTAACATAGGGAAATATGTAGATTCCGTATCCACTTAAGTTCATTACAAACAAAACTATAAATAAGATTTACTAAATTTAGAAACATATTATTACTTACATAAAATAGAGAAGAGACCGGCAATATGGTGTACACTCACTATACGATTAAGAAATTTTGGCAGAATGAAGAAGTTTCAGGCGTGTATTCTACTAGCGTCTTATTCCTGGCGCTTTTCTCGTGTACGACTCGAAGTATAACAAATATCAGAATGTAGGGTGACCAGACGTCCTCTTTTATCAGGGCATGTCCTCCTTCTTAGGCCTCTGTTCGGGGTCCGGACGGATTTAAAAAAAATCAAGAAATGTCCTCCTTTTTGTAACTTATATGTCTGATATTTTGAAATGATCTGATTTGACGCCCTTTTCAAGTAAGTTGCCTGTAGGTGGTAGCAGCATCGACGGAATATACTCTTTGCCAACGATCACAACTCTCTTTGCTCCTCCTTATGGTCGTTGCTCATAGGTAGCTAGTAAATCGAGAGATCGAGGTGCGAATGTAAATCTAAATATCGGTAGATATTTTTGTCCTCTTTAATAATATAGTTCTCTTGACTTTCATAATGTGTAGCTAATAATCATTTTTTAATAAAATAGATATTAACACACTTTTAAGTATCATATAAGCCTAAATCTGTACTGTAAATATTTTGTAATAAAATAAATATTGACGTAATTTAAAGTATAATATAGGCCTAAGCCTAAATCTAAGTATATATTTTCTGTCCTCCTTCTTGAAGCTTTGTGTCCTCTTTTTTATCGAAGTGAATCTGGTCACCCTACCAGAAGACAGCATTGTCCTATTATACAAAATCCCTTATCTTAACAAGCTGGAAAATAAGCCTCCGTCATCCAATTTCGGAACCAACATGAAATCTTAATGGAGAACAATACTTTATTTCGATCATAATATAAGGTAATATGTGTAACTCGGAACTAATCATCCTATTAATGAAGAACTGCCGATAAACTGTTTATGTAATAGACAAAATTCTTGAAGTGAGTGGATTCATTTCTCCACAATAAAATTGTCTCTATATCGTCCTTATTTAAATTTGAAAAAGTTTATCTGGAATATAATAAAGATGAAGATGAACGAAAGAAACATTTCCGACCTTCTGATCTGAAGTGCATATCAGAGGTCATTTTAAAAATACCAAATGAATACTGGAAAGGATCCGTGAGTCTTCAGATTTCTTCTTTTCGTCCTGGTTGTTAACTGTAGGGTTGCCAACTGTTTTTGAAGAAAATACGGGAGACTCAGCGATCTGCAAAATTTCATGCAAAATAACTGAAAAATTATTCAATTCAGTTAGGCTTAAATTACGAGTATTTTTTAGACATTTTGCCTCGCGTAATACTTTCAAACAAATTGTAAACATTCCCTGCATGAGTAGTTGAAGTCCACTGTGATTGCCAATTCTCATTTAATTAGATGTTTCGTGCTCCTGTTTCGAACATCAGCTCACTTACAGTTCATAAGAGAAAACACCCTCTGCATGAGCTTTGCTGCCCCGATATGCTTATAACACAACTCACTAGTTTTTTTTAAATTTCTAACTCTAACATTGTTTGATTTTAAATTGTGAGCCCTGAAACTATTCTGGCACAGAAATTGCACATTTCAGTGCATATCTGGAACAAGTGACTCCATAATATTGTAACTTTTATTCAACAATAATGTGACTTATTTCCTACTTTAGTCACACAACAATGGGTATTCCACTCAACACAGCAACACAGTAGTCGTTATTGCACTCCAACGAACGACATTGATAATTCACGTGTATTATTGAGAAGAACAACAATGTACTCTTAATTTCAACTAATGTTCACAAAGCACTATGTGCAGAACAAAACTGTCAGTTCTCAGTTCACAGTTCATTCGCCTTGGCTAGTTCTTGTAGCTCACTCCCTCAAGTTCACGGTACGTTGAAACCTAAACCTTTAAGATACAGTTCACTGCACTTCGAACCCAAGACTTCCGGATACGCCGCAATCGCCTGGACGCTGCCACAGTTGTGGACCTACTCAAGTTCACTGCACGTCGAACCCAAGTTCACTTTGCTCCAAGACTTAAAGGCTAACTAGCTCTCTCGCAATTGACTAACTGACTGACTCACTCGCCCCTTTTATTTATTAAATCACACGTTCTCGAATCTTCGGTTCGCGTGGCTTTGCGAAACTTCCAGAGGCATACGTTTCTAGATGTTTCCCTCTTCCACCTCTGCTCCGCATCGCCCCGCGCCTTCCCTTGCGCTAGATGCGTGCGCAACTTCTGAGATAACCAGATCTTCCAACATGGCGCCACAATATAAATCACCTTTGATCATGAAAAAATTAAATGTTTCAAATATAGTTTTGCATTCTGAAAAAATACTGGGAGGAAAATGTTCGAAGAGAAGAAAAATACGGGAGACTGTCAAACGTTAGGGCTAAATACGGGAGATCCCCGGGAAATATGGGAGGGTTGGCAACCCTAGTTGAAAGAGATGCACTGTTTTAATCAGAAACTGAACAAATGACAAGGGTCGTTTTTAATAGCTGCTACGCGTGTTATGTTGACGAATGACCTCTATTGGTCAATGTTGATAGTCTTTCGGTTAGTGAAATCGATTCTGACAAGAATGGTGATTATTTTGCGACCGATATTGCAGACGAAATACTACTAAAATAAAAATGTTTTTCACTGTGGACATCTTACCGGGAGGTGTTCATCCTCCTGGGAGTGCCGAACGCAATATTTGTGACGCCATTCTTCAATTTTTCACAGCTGTTATCTGGCAAAGAAAATTAGTAACTTATTTGTTAAGGTATATTTGTGTGGGAGGTGTCTGCAACTGTACATAAATACGTGGAGTGTTGTAATACTTTCCACATCAATATTAGGCCTATTTTATGTACAGTAAGTGACTTGACATCCCAACAAACAGATCTTTAAGACGGCCACTACTACGATGTAAGGATGTTATTATACTGGACTCACCTCACCGACCCTGTGAATAATGCAAAAGGATTGCATCAACTGTTACTTACTCCAAAGCTACTTGAAACCACGCCCCTATTCGCCAGCTTCCGCCACAATACAAGCTTCATAAAACATTAACGAATTACTATACCTGTACCGACTTCTGCGGTAGCTGAATGGTCAGACCTTTAGCCTATCAGCACCTCTTATTAAATCATCTACAACCCCACTCTCAGCTTCCCCTATGATGTTCTTGTCCAACTAGGCCGATAACGTGAGTCACTCCGGAGCTGAAGTGAAAAGAAGCGCAATAAGCTCTAGCTTTCATGCGTAGATTAAGAAGATTATTTCATACTTCATTAGCATAATGTTTATAATGTCCTTATGCCACACTGTAGAGTAAATCGGGGGAGATGATTATCGGGAGAAGATGTTTATTTCTTTGTAGTTTCACCAGCGAATAGGAATTATAAAGAATGGACACTGAGCGAATTTTCCTGTGTTTTGTTTCTCTGTGTGCCGGCGTTTAGTTCCACTTTCAAGCGCTAGAGGTTAGTGTAATCGAACATACGCTAAGATAATAATTGAGTATAGAGTTGAGACACACGATCCAAACATCGCCTACCTTATTGCATAATCCAGTAACGCTTTGCTTCAAATAAATTCAAGTTAACAGCTTTTCCTTATTTCTCAGTGGCAGACTAGTTGTAATAATATTATTTTTATATTTCAGATATAATAAATTATATTATAAAATAATATAATACATTATAAAATTAAGTATCGAATTCGTTTAATATTTGTATATAACATAATATAGGTATATGGTTTTACTTCTCGTAAGAGTTTTGTTTTTCCATTTCCAGACCTATCAAATCATTACATATTTTAATTGTTGTCGGGGTCAACGTCTCAACTCTCATTATAAAGGATCTCTAGGGTCTAGACATTACAGTTAGTAACGGATTTATTATTTTATGGATCCAATTTATTTTGAGTACATAATGTACCTAGATGTATTAATTATATGTGTTATATTTCCGCTGTGTCGACTGCTAGCTGGTGTGATGTCAGCGCCAACTCTAGGGAGAAAGCAGAATCTCACGCTCTAGCTGGCTTGAAGGTCATTGAAATCAGTCCGGCTACATCAAAGGTACCGACGCGAAGTGTCCATTCTTTATAATCCCTATTCGCTGGTTTCACATTCTTCCAATATGTATACATGATCACTGAGACAGCTGAATGAATGGAGAGTGGAAGCTAACTCATTTTTGCGCTTGTTCTTGTTGTGAGGAGAAGAAAAACAAGGAAACAGTTCATTTTTTCTGCTATAAAATAATTGCAAAGGTATGTTAAAATTTTAATACATCCTTGAATTTGTTATAACGATCAAATTTTTTTAATGGTTAGTGTAATGAAGGTTCTCAAGTTTGTATTGTGAATAACCAACGACCTTGTTTCGCCATCTTAGGTCGCGTAACTGCATTAGGCATCTTACCCCGATACACTTTATTTTCGGAGTAAGATCACAAGATCACAACTTGTTGGAAGAGTTTTATTTTTTGTTTTACTGTAGGAAATGCCTAGACATTACGTAAGGTCCTCTGATAGAGGTCAGAGGAGTGAGGGCAGTCTTCAACTTGCGAACAGGTGGTATGAACTGTATTAGAGCATCAAACAAAAGAAAGGCAAAAAATGAAAATGACTGTACAGTTTGTAAGGTGAACTACTATGATCCCAAAAGGATCTCGAGTGGCTTCATAAGTCTTGTACACGGCAACAAAATCTGTGCAATGACTGTGTTGCTATGTACTGGCAAACGAGTGAGCATGAGCTTTATATAGATTGCATATCGTTCAAGTTGGAACCTGAAGACTGAAATTTAGGGACACGTATTAAACAGATAAAAAAACGGCAGATAGACAACACATAAAAGTCGAAAGAAATTTCTCAGGCGATCTCATTTCTGTTAAATTACGTAGCTCAATAGTCTGTGATAAAAATGCAACAAGTTAAAATATCAGAGAACGTGATATAATTAAAGTTAATGAAAATACCATTAGAAAACACTACAGTTTGAGAATTACTAATGTAATATTAAACATTCAACATTTATATAACGTAGTGTTGACTATATTTCGCTGCATTAAGGTAGGGTCAACTGTTCACTCGTCATTTAAAATGTAATGTAGCGTGTAATAACCCTATTATAAATCTCAAATAGCATCTAAAATTGCTTACGTCCGCTTACGCCAAACATAATCAAGGTAATATGCGTTTTTAGGCTTTCACGGTGATGGTGATCAGAATTAGACTTTGATATGATACCTCTTGCACAAAAGGAGAGATCTATAACTGAAACTTGATTAATATATTTCAGTATTATTTGTATTTATCCTGGTAATAATGAACACTTTGACTCGTAGACATTTTGTTTTTCAGCATTAACTTCCCATGATTACTTATATGAGAAGATTCGAAGAGAACGGCAGTTACGTAGACCTTCGGCTCCCCCCTACTACCAATAATGCACAACACAATGTCAATACGGCGGTTGCTGTCGTCTGCGATACAACGAACTTTTCTGTTGATTTTCGAGTTCATTTTTCTTCTGGTTATTATATGCTTATTTAAGTTGTGTTAACTCTCGCTAAGTGGTTTCATATTTTATTTTATCCGTCTTAGTATTTATTTTATTATTGTAAATATTTTTGTTTTATTATTATTATTATTACTATTATTATTATTATTATTATTATTATTATTATTATTATTATTATTAATGAATTAATTTGTATTACCATCTTTGTATCATCTTCGTCACGGATATTCTATTATTATTATTATTGTTATTATTATTATTATTACTATTATTTCTATCATCAACATTATTATTGATGTCTGTAAAATTTATGTAGACTACTGGAATGTACCCGAGCACCAGCATATGCTCATTTCGGGTATCTATTCATATGTATCATTTCAAATGCAAATTGTGAATAAATTTGAAATTTGAATTTGGGATATTTCACAGTGTCTATTGAATTATCATTTGTTTTATACTACCCAGGATACTTTAAAGTTAAAAAGTGTTCATATTCACCCCATTTTACGGTATCAAAATGACAAAAGAAGAAAAACCACTGATTAAATATGAAAAACATATCTGATTACCAGGAAACGATTGGCATTCATACAGTTCTCTCTATAGATTAAAAACTCAAAAAAGTTTCATATCCATTGTTCAAGAATTAAAACAGAATATCAACATCCCGAATTTAAAAGAAAACTTACAAATTAAACCAAATCCTTTAACTCTATTAAATATAGAGTATAATCTAAATTTAACAGAAGAAATACTGAAACACCGAAATAATGAAACAATTGTCTTTAGAGGTATCCTCCACAAAATTGGCTTCATTTATACACCGATGGATCCTTGATCTCCAGGGAATAAAGTGCAGGTACAGGTGTTACGTGCTGTCTCTTCTCACTTTATAGATCTCTTGGATATGGAACAAGTTTTGATGGAGAAATCATTGCAGTAAGTGAAAGTCTCAGGAATCTTCTATGCCACATCAATAAATTTAAGAATGCAGTTATATTGTCAGACTCCAAAGCAGCTATTTCTAGCCTATCAATAGTTTCTAGATACACATCTTCATCTCAAACAACCGAAATAACTATACTTGGGGCAGAAGAAATCGGCGGGTATGGCGAACCCCTCATTCACTACCCCTATTCCTACACCCCTCAGAACCCGCTTGGTGTTTGGTTCTGTCCCAAATAACTTACTCCTCCATTCACACGCTTTGCACTATAGGAAAACTTAAAATAACAAAATAATAACGTGATTTCTAGTCATTACAAAGACCTGATTTACTGAATATTGTTGTTTTGTTTAGCCAACTGTTCGAACACAAGTCTAAAACTCATAAGTGAAAAAATACAGCATCACTCATGAGGTAACTAAGCCAGGAGATAATGGGTTACGATGGCCAGTACTTTTTCCCCCTCCACTGCATATATCGCTGAATAGTAACATATTACACTAATCAGACATTGGTATTGTCATTTATAATTTTTCGCAAGTAGCCATTTCACAAATGTACCTAATAATGATTATAATGTAATGTAAACCTAATACGAGAAATCAAATATTTAGCATTACACACAAGCATTTAGCACGCATGGGCGAATCCAGAAATGCATATAGTGTGTTAGTTGGGAGGCTGGAGGGTAAAAGACCTTTGGGGAGGCCGAGACATAGAGCGTATTCCGAATCTCAGCGCTGAGCAATCTGATGGCATCACGGTGTTCCGAATTTCACCGATGGAGTCACTGATGCTCCACCGGCGTCGCACCGCTGCCATCAGCTTGCAGAGGTGGTGGCAGTCTCCATCAGCCGCCATCAGTGAATCTGATTGGTTCTTGTATAGGGCGGGAATTAGCAGACGAATGACATCGTGCACTGTTGTGTCATGGCGGTGTGTTCTGTTTTAGTTCTGCTGTATTGTTTGTAATGATCACAACGTAAAAACAATACGTTAATGGCTTATGAGCGAATATGTCAACGGACCAGTTATTACTACCGGTTCAAGAAATAAATTGTTTATGCTCTCTTTTCTTTGAACGAGATGGCAGTACGGAAATTTCGCAAGATTTTGCTAGTGTAGCACAGACAACAACTTATACAGTCGCCATGACAGCCATCGATCCTTCCAGCAGTTTTGTTCCTATTTCGCTGCAGCGTGACGTCATTGTTGTCCACCGGTCCGGTGAGATTCGGAATACGCTGTTAGATGGAAGGATAATATTCAAATGCATTTGAGGGAGGGTGAGATACGATGATAGAGACTGGATTAATCTTGCATAGGATAGGTTGATGGCGGGCTTATGTGAAGGCGGTAATGAACTTTCTGGATTTTTAAAAGCCATTTGCAATAATAATAATATATTAATAATAATAATAATAATAATAATAATAATAATAATAATAAAAATAATAATCTTCTCCATCTTCTCCAGTGGCTTTTAAGGAACCCGGAGGTTAATTGCCGTCCTCACATAAGCCCGCCATTGGTCCCTATCCTGAGCAAGATTAATCCATTAATAATAATAATAATAATAATAATAATAATAATAACAATAATCTTCCCCATCTTCTCCAGTGGCTTTTAAGGAACCCGGAGGTTAATTGCCGTCCTCACATAAGCCCGTCATTGGTCCCTATCCTGAGCAAGATTAATCCATTAATAATAATAATAATAATAATAATAATAATAATAATAATAATAATAATAACAATAATCTTCCCCATCTTCTCCAGTGGCTTTTAAGGAACCCGGAGGTTAATTGCCGTCCTCACATAAGCCCGCCATTGGTCCCTATCCTGAGCAAGATTAATCCATTAATAATAATAATAATAATAATAATAATAATAATAATAATAATAATAATAATAATCTTCTCCATCTTCTCCAGTGGCTTTTAAGGAACCCGGAGGTTAATTGCCGTCCTCACATAAGCCCGCCATTGGTCCCTATCCTGAGCAAGATTAATCCATTAATAATAATAATAATAATAATAATAATAATAATAATAATAATAATAATAATAATCTTCTTCTCCATCTTCTCCAGTGACTTTTAAGGAACCCGGAGGTTCATTGCCACCCTCACATAAGCCCGCCATTGGTTCCTATCCTGAGCAAGATTAATCGAATAATAATTATAATAATAATAATAATAATAATAATAATAATAATAATAATGTTTTATTTTTTCTGGCAGAGTTAAGGCCTGTGAGGTCTTCTCTTCCACTCAACGTATTCTACATATGAGTATAAGTATAGTTTCAGGGTAATTGTAGGATCTTCGGTGATGCCGAATAGAGACGACCAGCTATTGTTTGAGAGACTTTGTGCGGTCATTGGGGAGCGGTCTGTGTTTTCTAGTGATCGTTAGGGTCCTGCCTGTGTCGAATCGTGGATTCATCCATTCATATATCTCTACCTTCCTGAATTCATACTGACGAAAACGTCACTCACGTGGAAGCCTTGATAAAGAACGACCATCCAGTGACCTACAGAGAGATAGAAGAATCTGTAGACATCATTCTCAGCAGGTGTCCGAAAATCTCCATAATTATTTTCGTTTCACTAGTTTTCGTTTCTGTTATTAATTTTAACATGTGCTACAAAAGCTGCTGGAAATGGGGACTAATAACTTCCTTACAACCATTGCACTTGGAAACCATGTTCTGGTAGTATACTTTCTTAAAGTGTTTGATCTCTTCCATCCCGACCAGAATATGTGCCATCAAGTTTTATTCAACTCGATGGGAGTCTATACTTCGTTCCATAATGTCTGACAGGCGACGTAAACATTTCCGGCAGAGAAAGAGAAGGATAATTGCTATTCAACTAATGGCAGAGGTTTCATTCCACGCTTTTCTTGAAGTTGGGCGGTCTGAAGCGTTCTACCTCCGATCAACTTCAAGACAAGCTTTGAATGTGACCTCTGACATTAGTTTAATAGCAATTATAGTTCTCCCTCTCTCTGCCGCATTGTTTACGTCCCCTGTGAGACATTGTGGAACGAAGTATAGGAAACAAGGCTGCTCATGTGGTCCAGAGAAGCACAGAGAGACAGCACAACATACTGATCGCTTCTATTCTGGCACCTCTACAAACCCTAAGAATTCGTAAGAGGAATTCAATTGAGGGGTTAGCTGGAAGAATTGCGTAACTCACAAAACATAGTTTTGAGATAATCAACAAAATCTATCTGCACCCTGCATCTCTTGCTGGAATATGACGCTATTCATATATATTGTAGAGTAATACGTTCTCTTGTGATTACCGTACAATGATTTCCATGGTTAATGTTTAAATATTGTACGAGAACAAAGCATTCAATTTTTTTAATTACGCCCTTCTTCCATAGAAGAGGGTTGAAAAATACTGCAATACTGTTAACCTTTCTATTTTTCTATAGGAAAGTCTAAATATAGGTCTACACTACAATAATGAAGATAATTACAATGTATGTTCTGCAAAAAATAAATATATAATTTATAATATGTTCGTTTACTAAATTCTTATCACAATATTAAAAATAATTAATCCCACTTATTTCATGTTATCATTTTAACTAAAAGTACCTACAATATAGGCCCGGCTTCTTCAACCTTTGTTAAAATGCACCTAACATAGCGTTAATTAACTGGAAGTTAAAAGTATGAATTGCTGTTAAAAATATTGCGTTTCTTCAACTTTACATTTCAAATTTTAACATTCTATTTGTTAACTCTCTGTTAGGACCAGAGATTCTAGAGTTTAACCATAACTTATACCGAAGTATAGGCTCACTTATTTGCGATTCTCGCTTGTTTCCGTTGTTTGATTCAGAGAGGATAGAAGTCCTTCTATTCTCTCAGGTTTGATTTCTGCTTCTTTCCTCGTCTGTATCACAATAGCGTGGAGCGGCGTATTGGTATTGCTGTTGTGAAATGGAAAACACTGGAACAAAAAGAAATCGTGGGACTAATTTCTCTTCGTTCGAAAGAAACCTTCTGCTGGAAATTATTTCGCAGCATAAACCAATTAATGAGAATAAACAAATAAACGGATCTACGAGTAAGTTGAAAGCGAAAAGTGAGGCTTAGCAGAAAATAGCCTATACCTTTGTATAAATTTCTGGTCTGTCAAATCACAGAAATCATCCCCTCTGTTTATGTATTCATGGATATCATTTTCTAAATAATCCAGATATATAAGTTCAGCATCTAACGCACCAGCCATATTGGATACTTCTATCCTAACAGAGAGTTAAATGATTTAACTGCATGAAATTGGGCAGTTAAATTAACATAGGTTTTAACAGCCTGTTACTACTAACAGTAGTTGAATAAATGCTTCAACTGTTAAGTTTACAGTTAAAATGGAATAACACACTGTTATAATTTAACAAAGGTTGAAGAAACCGGGCCATAGACTTACAAACACTATACCACTTTAAGTGATATAATAACCTCTAATAAGTGGTCTGTTTGCCTCTCATATCTGTCATGACAGTATCACCTAGTTTCACTATATTTTGTATAGTTATCATCGTTTCTTAGATGTTTTAAACAATGACAGATAAAGGACTTGCATAAAAATTCTTCTCAGTCATGATACCGTATACCCAAGAACATTCTCGGTGCTATGGTTTTATAGTTGTTTGACGTTGCTTAATGGTCCTCCTCTCCAAATATCCCATAAGAAATGTATCCTGTTGGTTTTTGATTCCAGTTTCCCAAAGTCCTCAATGGAAAATGGCTTGTTCCTCTGTAGATATCTCATATTTCTTCTGGCAGCAACTGGCTTAAATGTTTTGCTGCTAACATGTCAGAAATACGGTCGTTCCTAAATGACTGACTGCTAGCTGGATCTAACATATTATAGCAATGCATACGCATATATTATTAGTATCTTATATTCATTCTCCATTGACAAAAATAAATAATAATACTGTATTTCTTTCACCGTTTCTCCTGACCTACTTGTGTAAGCTTTGCCGTAATTTCGTCGTCGCTTGATAGATTATTCTTTCATAGTTTGTTAAACTGTTTTCGTTTTCTACCTTTCCGTTTGTAATTCGTTGTCGCTGATACTTTCAACATCAGAAAGGTTATATTCGCTTCTATTAGGCGAAAGATAGGATAGATCAGAACATTCGTCAGACAACGCTAACACCCTTGCAGTTACCTTCGCCGGTCCTCGAACCACAGTACTGAGATGGAAGACGGACGCAATTCAGTAATACCTCTCTATTGCAATCTATTGGGACTACAGCAGCGGTGGCGAAAATGTAATCGTGCGCCGAGCCACTGTGTAACATGCAACGTGCATAGCACCTATGGAGGGAGGCGAACACCCGAAGGGGAAGTGAAGCAACTGTCTGACTTATTAACGGATTTTCATTTTCCTTACGTCAAGCACTTAAATATAATTTTATGCAGTACAACGCTACAAACTAATGTTTAGTACGTGTAACGAAGAAAGAAATGAACAATAAATGAACAATATCACAACCTAAAATTAACTGTCTTCAGAATGTCTCTGCGACAAAGTTTCAAAATCAGGAATTATATCACTTACTGCCAGTCGTAGTTGATCACGAAGGTAGCCTATTTGTCTGTTAGTCGTGATCTAAATTTAGTTTTTACTATTTTAATAGTTGAAAATACTTTTTCACAAACGTAAGTTGTAGCAAACATGGCTTCAACATAGCAAGCAAAAGAACGAAGTTTCGGATATTTATTTTTAGCAAAGATTTGAAAGTTCAACATTTGTCAAGTTCTTACATCTAGCTTTCATTTGGCATAGTAAATGAGTTCAAATTGAAGAGCTAACCGCATTATTCGTACATCTGCTGAAAAAGGGTCGACGTACAGAGATGATGATGATGATGATGATGATGATGACGACAACAATAACATTTAACCTTTTAATGTTTCATTAGTAACATGTAGTATAATGCCGTTTTATGTTATACAACAGTTTTCCTCGTAATACTTGTGAACAATAATCATACATTTAATATTCTCATCATATTGACAGCAAAAAAATGCGTCCTCCCATCCTACTTGGAACTTTCGTACATGGTTTCGAGAGAGACATATGCCACTCGCAGGTCAGAGACAAATACAAATGGAACGGAGTTTGACTCCCGTGAGTGAGAGGGTGGGGGTTAGCGGAGGTTAGAAGCAAGCGAAATGCACAGCTATCACAGCGAGCCACAATGTCTCGCGAGTCATGTTCTCGCCAGGGCTGGACTAGAGGCATAATATTGTGGTGGTTGACAGAAACGCCGCCAAAGAATGCATATAGCTATTTTACGGATAAACGCCGTAATTCGAATTACGCTCTTCTTCCAGCCAATCCCTCAATTGCATCCTGTATCCATTTTCATTAAATGAGGTAAACATTACTAGCATTGGTATGAGCGTCACTCCATGAGCACAAGATGTCAGATGGCCTTTCAATCAACCATTATACATTTATTAGAGGGAAATTGCCGTTTATTGCTGATGTATATCAATGACGTATCATTACTGCCTTGAGGAAATTGCTTATTTCCTTCGTTCCTGCATATTATACATAATAGTTTTGTATTTTGAATGTTCATTTGAAAATGATTGGATTGAAACGGAAGACAACTATTTACGCTATACAATGGACATAATATGAACTGCTATGACTTGACAAGTGATGAAATACGTGCTTAGAATTAGCTGATGTAATATGTGGAAGGAGTTAGAAAATGTTTTTACTGGTGCCTGCATGGTATAAATGTTACATCGAACTAATAATCTCCTCACAAGATGAAGGGACCTCTGATACTATCAGCTGTTCTCGCAGCAACCCTCACTTATCTAGTATCGGTAAGTTCTATTTTTTTTTCATACTGGTATTGCAGAAACTTGTTAGGAATTGATCATTGATGTACCGTCAACTGGGGTAACATCGGTCCAATTTTTTATCGTTCTATAAGTAAACTTTTATAATTGGATACTTTAAAGTAGAAGGGTGCAAAGTGCCAAAATGAAACATTGGAGATAAGATAAACCAATGTAGGTATGAGAATAATTGTACACATATTTGTGTCATGTATTTTTTTTTACTGATAGAAAACAGCAATAATACAGTGTAAATAGTGGTATGTAAACACATTATCTCTCCGGATTTAATTATATAACACAAATTGTGAAAAGGGTTAAGTAATGGGTACAGTTGCAGTAGAATGGTGCAAAGTCCAATACTTATTTTTTCCTATCCTGGAGCAATTTTTACTCATAAATCTGCCTGTAGAACTGTCTGTGCTCCTCATTTGGAAGATAGGGAATCATTGCTTGTAGATCCCTCTTCTTTTCTTCAGTAATTTCTCTATTTTGTACTTTAACTTGAAACAACGCTGACTGCACACCTTTTACATTTTTTTTCTTTTTTAAGCACTTTAATGGTATACACTGCTTCATTATCATGGGAATGTTTCACAGAAACACAACCTGCTTTACTAACATCATACTGAATGCAACATACCTTAGAAATATTCAAGTTCTTGATGGAAATTAGTTGATCAGCAACATCTTAGTTATTAAGGACATCTGACTCTAGCATTGGAACTGTTTGAAATGGTTTTACAACTTGAATGTCTTGTACGATTTTAAGCAGGTCACTAAGAAAGAAGGCTTTTGTCACTTTTTTGTCTTTCAATCAAAGCGAAATCAGAATCACATTGTAAGAAACTGTAGCCACTGAGAAGGAAACTTTGTTCTATGTGCTCAAATAAACCAATGGCAACTAAAAAGAGACACAAGAAAACCATTACACGGTTTTTGTTTTGAGCTGTACAGTTGTCAGATTCTTCTTGTTTGTTGTGTCCATATTGATCAATTTTAGCAGACACTAGGCAATCTCATTGGCACCTCTACTCGCGATGCTTTCATCCCACATACACATGTAAGACTGCATTGTATCACAGACACAAACTGCGAAAGCTGACGTCTGTAAAACATTTCGCTGTGTGTAAGTGCGGTCACAAACATGACCTGTTGAAGATCCATTGCAAGGGAACAAGCATTACTATCAGGCAACTATGAAAGACTGGTGTCAGTCTTCATAATATTTTGTGCACACACTGCCCTTCTATGATGTAGCTCAAGAGGGCGATTACCGTCTGAAACTGCATGGTGCTGGCAACGTGACATCTAAATATCTCGCTTATGAAGCACAACTGGCTGTAGCCTTTTTCATACATCATCCTCCTAGGCACATAGCTCTTTTCTGCTTAATAATTTCGTTTTCCATGATTTTGGCACTTTGCACCTTTCTAATTTAAAGTATCCAATTCGTGTGTTTGTTAATTTATTTTAATGAAACATTTTAGAAGATTTTTATGAAGTAATACTGGCTCCGAAAGCAATGCAAATATGTTGCTTTATATTTATCTGAGTTCGTAATTGTTTAAATATTAGGCCAATGTTATCTTGAAATGGAGTAACTTTGCCCCAACTTTCCAATTTGCATAGTACACTGTATTTAGGATCATCTTGGGCTACTGTAACCCCAAAATGAGTGCTTGTTTACCCAATTAATATGATAAAATGCACTGAAATGATACTCACATGACAATTTAATTAAGAACAGTGCATATTTTATTAGGAAAAACACACAAATTGAAGGTCATAATGGAAATGTCTAAAATCCACAATTTTTTAGCTAGAAAGTTAACATTTTTACTAAATATGCATATTAACATCATGATCAGACATTGTAAATTTGAATCTTTTCTCATAAAACTAAAAAGAATTGAATTTACCTATTTTATTTCTTTTTTAATTTTCTTAGTGAAAATCATATTTCTAAAAAAATATATATCTTTAAATCTAAAATTTTCTTAAAGATAACACTGCATATTGTGCAATGGAGCATCAGTAACGCCCTACTCTAATTTGTTCATTTGTTAAACAAATTAATTTCTTCAATGTTTAAACATTAATGAAAATAATAATAATGTTTTACGTATAATTCTTTAGCAATAAAACTATGCTGAATACAGCCAATCAAATGCTCCATTTCACAACAGAGATATTAATGAATAAGCATGCCAAGTTTCATCACTCAAGCTTTAACCACCGAGAAATAAAATGGACACTTGCCTTTAAAAACGTAGGAAATTTATTTTTGAAATAATTAAATTTAACGTTTTGGATATGGTACATGTAATTCGTACATTAATATAACTTGTACCAATTATATAAAAGTATACTCATAACTAAGATATTGAGAAAAAATTTTTATGAAACCGTAAAAAAAAAAATGATAAAATTTGTCAAAATTAGACTATTTTCAGTAGCGCATTGCATGAAATAGTCATTTCGAGCATCGATTCAACATGATCATATTTGCAATATAATTACTTCAGTATGAATTCCAGGTGCCCGGAGTTTGAATTTTTAAGCATTCTGGCCAATGAATTACATGGTTTAATTCTATGTAACCTACAGTCTGATCCGTTTGGGTATGGATAATATTAATTTATTATTATAAAGCTATTATGATAGTAGAAAACATTTCTTGTTGATTATATTATGATTAAAAGATGGGAGTTTCCATATATGACAATCAACAATGCATAATCTGAAAGGACAAATGAAAATCGTAGATGATTAAAATGGCTACTACAAATCAACAGCGGGCACAATGTGTTCTTTGGTATGCTAAATTGGAGAGTGTTGAAGAGTTCAAAGGGAATTTCGACGTGAGTATGATGTGCGTAATGTACCTAAATACGATTCTATAATATTGTGGTATCGAACTTTGTAGAAACAGGTTCTGTATTAAAAAAACATGCAGGAGATCGCAGGCGAAGCCCAGTACGAGAAGCAGCTCTCTCTTGGTTTGGCCCCCAAACTCCCCAGATTTAACCCCTCCTGACTTTTTCGTTGGGGGTTTTATTAAAGACATTGTCTATTCACACAAATCCAGAAACATTGATGATCTGAGAGTAAAAATTACTCAAGCTTTTCAACAAACCACCCCTCTTATGTTACAACGGAAAAGGGCTAAACTGCATCACCGTTATGAGTTGTGCAGGGTGTGCAATGGGGGTCATGTTGAGCTCTGAGAAATATCCTATCATTCAGTGCTGAATGCACGAAGTTTCAACAAATAAAGTATAGTGGTAAATGTTTTACGATGTTTTTATTTTATCCATTCCCAAACGGATCACCCTATATTATACCCTAGATCATATATATAACAGATAACTCATCGCTATGTTAAAATCGGCAGCACTTTGAAGAGAACAACCGCCAGGATCGCCACCCGTCCGTCGTAAACGAACACGAGATGGCAATACAGTCGCTAATGCAATTCAAATGGGAATTATGACGTGACTCCTTATGTAACAACTAGATGGCAGAGTAGTAAACCTGACAAAAGTTGTTAACGTCAAAGCCTATAAGGCCGACCTATCTTTACATATATGATCTGGGATTATACTAATAATCAAAGTCATGCAATAATTTTAATGTCCTTATAGTTCGATATTTAATTCGCATGTGCTAACATAATTACTCCTAGATTAATTACTGAGAAAGTTTTTCTTACAATGCAATGTACTAATTTCACGCTTATTATTTTGACAGTGTGAAAAAGTTACTGATGAAGAAATGGTTAAAATATTACGAGAGTGTATAAGGATTACCAACGTAAAATCACCTGGTAATAATTTTATATCTTCTTCTTAGTTTAAAACCTGCGATAAAATCCTATTTATTCCTAAATACAGAGGAATAAACTGGGTTTTATGTATATTTTCTAGTGGCACGAGTAAAACTTCAAGTGATTTGGGAAGTGACTTAATTAGCTTAGAAGGAAGGTCAGTGCCGAGAGAGTAAGTGAAAGTGTTTCTGTGACTGCAAGGGCTGAAATGAGGAGAAGTGAAGAGAAGAAAAAAGAAGAAGAGTTTATGATACGAGTGGGTGAAGTGAATGTGTCTGGTCCAGTGATGATTGGAGATATAGTGAGTAGATTAAATAATACATTTCAGAACTTAAGTAAGAAGGTAAGTGAGAAGATAGGGGCAATGAAAATAGGAGAGGAGGATGGTGGAGGAGGTTAGGTAGGACAGTGAAGCACAGCATGTAGAAAATAAGTGAGATAGAAAATGTAATGAACTTAAGAAATAGACATAATAACGAACCGATGTATAATGGCGTAGTAAGGTTTAGCAACAAGTATAATTAGAAGCAGAGTGTGTTCGATATAAGTGAACTGGAAATCAAGAAAGGAGTTGTAAAAGTGCCAATTTTGAATGATCTAAATTAAATCGGAATATGTATGATGAGACTGTCCTGTGTTAAACTTCAACGTACCTCGTTTACATGTTTCGACCTATTTATGGGTCATCCTCAGAATTAGGGTCGACCTGGTTGGCGAGTTGGTATAGCGCTGGCCTTCTATGCCCAAGGTTGCGGGTTCGATCCCGGGCCAGGTCGATGGCATTTAAGTGTGCTTAAATGCGACAGGCTTATGTCAGTAGATTTACTGGCATGTAAAAGAACTCCTGCGGGACAAAATTCCGGCACATCCGGCGACGCTGATATAACCTCTGCAGTTGCGAGCGTCGTTAAATAAAACATAACATAACCTCAACCTAACCTCGTTGTTGATCTTGGAGCCTCTTTTTCTGTTTCCTGTGAGGGTGCGTTCGTGTGGTATAGTGTAGAGTCAAAGAGTGTGTATGTTTTGAAGTTGAGTTGTGTGTTGAGAATTTCGTTGGGGTGTGTTTTCGTGTGTCTGTATATTTCATATTCTTCTAGTGTGTTTAGTTTCTGGCTTTTTGGTTGGATGTGTAGTATTTCCATGTCTGTGTTGATGTCTCTGTGGGTGTGTTTAGCATTTGTGTTCTGCATATGTGGAGATGTTTTGTAATTTTGTTATGGCTGTGATGTGTTCTTCGTAACGTGTTTGAAACGATCTGCCTGTCTGTCCTATGTAGACGTTTTTGCAGGTGTTACATTTGAGTTTGTATATGCCTGTGTGGTTGTATTCGTTTATTTGTGTTGTATGTGTGTTGAGATGTTTTTGAAGAGTGTTATTTG
This sequence comes from Periplaneta americana, assembly GCF_040183065.1. NCBI lineage: Eukaryota > Metazoa > Arthropoda > Insecta > Blattodea > Blattidae > Periplaneta > Periplaneta americana. The sequence continues at coordinate 160,184,140 of NC_091123.1, forward strand.
TTCTGTATGCGATGTTGTAATTTAATTTCTTGAAAGAGGTTGCAATTTTGTGTGTGTTTTTGTTTTCGTATGTTAGTGTGATGTATTTTTTGTGTTCTTGTGTTTGTGTTGTATTATTATGTTTTTGTGATTATGTTTTGTCTTACGTTTCAAACTAAAACTGGTTTAACAATGTGTACACATCTTCCAGTGTCCAATATTCTAGTTTTTGAAAATTAATTTTAAACATTCTCTCCAATCTTCTATGTTAATCCACTCTCCTTCCTCCAATCTTCTTTCCTTCATTGTTGTTTTAATTCCATGAATCCATGTACTATTAGTTAAAATTAATGGGTTTAATATAAATGTCCGGTCAGCGTGTCTGGCCGCGAAACCAGGTGGCCCGGGTTCGAATCCCGGTCGGGGCAAGTTACCTGGTTAAGATTTCTTCCGGGGTTTTCCCTCAACACAATACGAGCAAATGTCGGGTAACTTTCGGTGCTGGACCCCGGACTCATTTCACCGGCATTATCAACTTCATTTCATTCAGATGCTAAATAACCTAGATGTTGATACAGCGTCGTAAAATAACCCAATAAAATAAAATATAATATAATATAAATGTCATGATTATAACGCCCCACTATAAAAAACGACCTGTATATGTTCAAAAAATATATATTAACAACAAGAACAATCATTCAGGAAGTCCCGGGTTCAAACTCCTTGGCCGGTCAATCTGAATGGGATTTTTCATGGTTTTCCTCAGTCAGAAAGGCAAATGTCAGATTGGAAATTTACATACCAAAATTTATCATCTCTTCAATCACCAATATCATAAGCATTAATCAAAATCGAAAATCAGTTACATAAACACAAGTCATCTACAAAATACAACAGAAACAGGAACTCAATTGTAACCACGGCCTACTGGTATATCCACAGATTCTAAACACGGGATATGACCACAGATGTTAAAACATGTATGAATAAACTTAAAAAACAACAATAATAATAATAATAATAATAATGATAATAATAATAATAATAATAATAATAATAATAATAATAATAATAATAATAATAATAATAATGAAACCCCAATTATTTTATTTCAGTTTGCTCTCCACATTTGTCTCGTAGGATATGTCATTATAGCATGGCACATCTAGCTAACAAAGGACTCTGAAGCAAGAGCAATTTGTATTCGTTCGTCAGTGGTGGTCCTGGTACATTTCTGTTTTCTAGGAACTCAACTGCATTTTACTAAATAACTATTACTTTAGTCACATATTGAGGATCACGTAAGAGCAGTTCCTAAAAGGCTAATTTGGCCGTCTCTTCAGTGTTGCCAACTGATACCAGATATCACCAAAGAGGGTAACATCACAATGTTATATACAATAATAATAATAATAATAATAATAATAATAATAATAATAATAATAATAATAATAATAATAATAATAATAATAATAATAAAGTATGAGACAGACATAATTACTCTTGACAATTGGTTAAGCGCAAATAGGCTTTCTTTGAATTTGAAAAAAACTGTGTATACGATTTTTACTAAACCTTCATTTTATTATATTATTCCGAAAGAATTAAAGTTTAATGATTCTGTAATACAAAAAGTTGCTTCAGCTAAATTTTTAGGTTTGATTGTTGATGAACATTTAATATGGGATAAGCATATTTTGGCTGTCTGTGAGAAAATTGCTGCAATGTCTGGTATTTTGAAAAGGCTTAATAAAGCTTTGCCTATATCTTGTCTCTTGAATGTATATTATGCTTTTATCCATTCTCATTTAATGTATATGTCATTTATTTGGGGACATAATGAGAAAACTGCTTTGAGACCTTTACAAATTATTCAAAATAGAGCTTTAAGAAATTTATTGGGTTTTCATTATTTGACTCCAGTTATATATCTATATCAATTTTCTTTCGTTCTACCAGTTGAATCAATTATATCAAATTAGGTGCTGCCATTTTCATGTACAAAGTTATTAACAATTTAATGCATAGTAATATTACATTTCAGTTTAATAAAGATATGCATACTTATTTAACAAGACAAAAAGACAATATATATTTTTCTCAGTATAGCTCCGTAACTTATGGAACGAAAGGACTTAACCAGTTTTTAACAACAACTTTTAATCAACTTCCTTTAGAACATATACTTTTACCAAATTGCTGGTGCTTTAAGAATTGTTTAAAAATACGTTTTTGGGAAGATTATTTATTTTAATTCTCAGTTGATTTATTTATTTCATGGTTTCAAACTTTTTCTTCTTTCTGCCCAAAATTTTATGTTATCTTACTATTTGTTCTTATTTTGCTTTCTTTCTTTCATAAATTCTTGTGTTATTGTTTGTTTTTCACAGACTGAAGTTTCATGACTTTTCAATTATATTGTGTAACATATGTATATGTTCTTGTATAGCCCCTAATTATGAGTTATACTCTTTGGGGCATACTCAATAAAGTAATATATATATATATAATTATTATTAACAATAACGATGTCTTGCCCATTTACCACATCTCATCTTTATGTTGGTAGGTATTTTCTAAATGGTTCAATAATTTGTGAAAGAGTAGGCCAACATTTTCCGCCTGACTTTTCGCACATTATGTTGGAAATTAGTAGATTAGTATGATCTAGCATTAAAATGTATTTCGTCTGACAACATGAAATTCATTGCTTTGACTAAACAGTTTACGATTCTCTAGACCTAACCTAAAAATGTATTTTGTTTGATCACGTGAAATGATTAGTACAAACTCCGAAAACCGAATGGCACTTTGAAATGTGTGCTTAAGAATACTTACTCCTAATAATTTTGCTATTATAGTTATAATTGCTGCTGCATGTATCATACCATATGTTATATTTATTTACACTTATCTGACTATAATATCGAATTGTTACCATAACGCAACATATAAAAAAACTATTATGTATTAATATAATACTGATATTAATTCATTATTATTATATTCGAATTTCACTAGCTTCTAGCATCCAGTAATCGGAAGAGTATTTTACATTCCTCCTGAGACAATCTGTATAAGTCAAAAAGTTGTGTAATACATATTTTCCTTGATGATACAGAACAAAAACTATAAAAACAATAAGACTGATTAAACTGGTGTTACAGATGAACTTCGGTGTTTCCACAACAGAGAAGATCCAAAAACTCGGAGTGCAAAAGTGAGATATAATTTCGAATTATATGTTTTAAAATGTCAGTAATATCTTTTCCTCACTAATATGAAATCAAATTTTCTAAACAGTTTAAAGTATTCACTCTTCATAGTTTTTGCTTATCAAATTTTCTAAATAGTTTAAAGTATTCACTCTTCATAGTCTCTGCTTACCAAATTTTCTAAATAGTTTAAAGTATTCACTTTTCGTAGTTTTTGCTTATCAAATTTTCTAAACAGTTTAAAGTATTCACTCTTCGTAGTTTTTGTTTATCAAATTTTCTAAACAGTTTAAAGTATTCACTCTTCATAGTCTCTGCTTACCAAATTTTCTAAATAGTTTAAAGTATTCACTTTTCGTAGTTTTTGCTTATCAAATTTTCTAAACAGTTTAAAGTATTCACTCTTCGTAGTTTTTGTTTATCAAATTTTCTAAACAGTTTAAAGTATTCACTCTTCATAGTCTCTGCTTACCAAATTTTCTAAATAGTTTAAAGTATTCACTTTTCGTAGTTTTTGCTTATCAAATTTTCTAAACAGTTAAAAGTATGCACTTTTCGTAGTTTTTGCTTATCAAATTTTGTAAACAGTTTAAAGTACTGGTATTCACTCTTCGTAGTTTTTGCTTATCAAATTTTCTAAACAGTTTAAAGTATTCACTCTTCGTAGTTTTTGGTTATCAAATTTTCTAAACAGTTTGAAGTATTCACTTTTCGTAGTTTTTGCTTATCAAGTTTTCTAAATAGTTTAAAGTATTCACTCGTCCTAGTCCCTGCTTATCAAATGTTCTAAAGAGTTTAAAGTATTCACTCGTCCTAGTCTCTGCTTATCAAGTTTTCTAAATAGTTTAAATTATTCACTCGTCCTAGTCTCTGCTTATCAAGTTTTCTAAATAGTTTGAAGTATTCACTCGGCCTAGTCTCTGCTTCAGTTTAAAGTATTCACTCGCCCTAGACTTTGCTTATTAAATTTTCAAAATAGTTTAAAGCATTCACTCGCCCTAGACTTTGCTTATCAAATTTTCTAAATAGTTTAAAGTATTCACTCTTCCTAGTCTTTGCTAATCAAATGTTCTAAATAGTTTAAAGTATTCACTCTTTCTAGTTTTTGGTTATCAAATTTTCTAAATAGTTTAAAGTATTCACTCTTCATAGTCTCTGCTTATCAAATTCTCTAAACAGTTTAAAGTATTCACTCTTCTTAGTCTTTGCTTATCAAATTTTCTAAATAGTTTAAAGTATTCACTCTTCCTAGTCTTTGCCTTTCAAATTTTCTAAATAGTTTAAAGTATTCACTCTTCCTAGTCTTTGCTTATCAAATTTTCTAAATAGTTTAAAGTATTCACTCGCCCTTGTCTTTGCTTATCAACTTTTCTAAATAGTTTAAAGTATTCACTCGCCCTTGTCTTTGCTTATCAACTTTTCTAAATAGTTTAAAGTATTCACTCGCCCTTGTCTTTGCTTATCAACTTTTCTAAATAGTTTAAAGTATTCACTCGCCCTAGTCTTTGCTTATCAAATTTTCAAAATAGTTTAAAGTATTCACTCGCCTTAGTCTTTGCTTATCAAATTTTCTAAATAGCTTAAAGTATTCACTCTTCCTAGTCTTTGCTTATCAAATTTTCTAAAGTATTCACATGTCCTAGTCTCTGCTTATCAATTTTCAAAATAGTTTAAAGTATTCACTCGCCCTAGACTTTGCTTATCACATTTTATAAATAGTTTTAAAGTGTTTACTCGCCCTAGTCTGTGCTTATTGAAGACGATTTAACTTTGTAGTTGATTTGGTCCTTGAAATGTTATTGATTTTGAATTTGGTCCTTGAAATATTATTGGCTTTGCTTATGTATATAGCAGTCTATAATTTTCAGCAATTTCAGACCGATTACCATTATTTTTCAATTTACTTTACTGCATAATACAGATTTATTATTTCGTACTATTTAATACAAAGCAATGCTTCTTTTGCAGTGCTTCATAGGATGCCTGCTTGAGAGACTGGGCTTGGTAAGTAAAGTAGCCTATACAAGTTAATTTTCTCACAAACTGTGCAAGACAAGGACTCAAAGGACAAAACTCATAATTATATTTCATATTTTATAAAGAAATTGTGTATGTAAAGAGGAAACTACCTACACCTCAAGTCAAGTCTAGTGTAATGTGGCTCTGAATATACAGAATGGAACGTCAGTAATATAATTAATTTCAGGGGGTTATTATTTCAGACATTTCGAACAAAAAGGTTCAATAAAATTTTACTCGTTTTGCTTCCATCTCTTGATAAAGATTGTTATATATGAAACATAACGTATTTTGGGAAAGCCATTGATTTAATTCTCAATATTCTCAGCCAATTTAAGAGAGTAATGTATTATGATAATAAACGATTGAAAGAATTTTAGTTTTGTCTTTTAAATGTGCAGAACTTTGATCCGAAAAAATGTAACTTTTCCTTCTGCATAGGAGTTTTAAAATGTGACATTTCCTCGAATCATATTTTTGTACATTTAAAGGACAAAACTAAAAATCTTTAAATTATTTATTATCATAATATACTGCTCTCTTAAATTGGCTGAGCATATTGGGAATTAAATCAATGGCTTTCACAAAAGACGCTATGAAATGTTTCATATAAAACAATTTGTTTTCTCGAAAAGAAGCAAAAACGAGGAAAATTGTATTAAACTCTTTTGTTTCAATCTCAAAGAATAACCTATTTGAAATTAATGACATTACTTAGGTTCATTCTATATTTAGAAAATTTGTTCATCTTATATTATTGAAATATCAATAAGAATAAAATTAGCACAATAAAGAAAGAATAGCATCATGAAATCGATACGCATGTTTTCATTGTATAATAATAGCGTGTTTCGGAGAAGTTCAGCTGTTTGTGCAAAAAATGTATTCACAACGCTAATCCATTAAATGTGATACTCTCTTTGCTGCCAATCGTGTCAACTTTGGTATATAAGCTACATATATTACGTCGTTTTGGGACTTAAAGTAGAGTACCCACACCGAAAAGTGAAAATGATTATACAGGGCGATTGAGAAGGAAGAGTAAATATTTTAATGGATAGTAGTTCGACTATTCCGACATAATTTGTTGCAATACACAGAACATGTTTGAATAATTTGTTGTAATACACAGAACATGTTTGAATAATTTGTTGCAATACACAGAACATGTTTGAATAATTTGTTGCAATACCCAGAACATGTTTGAATAATTTGTTGCAATACACATAACATATTTGAATAATTTGTTGCAATACACAGAAGATGTTTGAATAATTTGTTGCAATACACAGAAAATGTTTGAATAATTTGTTGCACAACACAGAAAATGTTTGAATAATTTGTTGCAATACACAGAACATGTTTGAATAATTTGTTGCAATACACATAACATATGTGAATAATTTGTTGCAATACACAGAAAATGTTTGAATAATTTGTTGCAATACACAGAAAATGTTTGAATAATTTGTTGCACTACACAGAAAATGTTTGAATAATTTGTTGCAATACACAGAACATGTTTGAATAATTCGTTGAACTACACATAACATATCTGAATAATTTGTTGCAATACACACAGAACATGTTTGAATAATTTGTTGCACTACACATAACATATCTGAATAATTTGTTGCAGTACACAGAACATGTTTGAATAATTTGTTGCACTACACATAACATATCTGAATAATTTGTTGCATTACGCAGAAAATGTTTGAATAATTTGTTGCAATACACAGAACGTGTTTGAATAATTTGTTGCAATACACAGAACGTGTTTGAATAATTTGTTGCAATACACAGAACATGTTTGAATAATTCGTTGAACTACACAGAACGTGCTTGAATTTGTTGCACTACACAGAACGTGTTTGAATAATTTGTTGCAATACACAGAACATGTTTGAATAATTTGTTGCACTACACAGAACGTGTTTGAATAATTTGTTGCATACACAGAACATGTTTGAATAATTTATTGCAATACACAGAACATGTTTGAATAATTTGTTGCACTACACAGAACGTGTTTGAATAATTTGTTGCAATACAGAGAACATGTTTGAATAATTTGTTGCAATACACAGAACGTGTTGAATAATTTGTTGCAAACACAGAATATGCTTGAGATATAAGTAGTTAGCTGAATAAAATATCATATTTTCCATATTAGTGTAAGTTATACAAAAACTGAATTAAACTTGTGTTGTTTCGTAAATTTAACGTGATCATTATGTTTAACATTTAAACGGTTGAACACATCACACATGTCAAATTTTCTAATTAAAATGAAAACGCATAACATTATTGTTTAATCCATCACTGGTTTGTTTTCTAGTTGATAGAGTGCGAATTCAATGAAGACAATTGTAGAAGATTTGTTGTTAAAACGGGAGGAAAGGAGAAATATGGTACTCAGTTGTATAACATGTGCAAAGAAAGTGGTAAGTGTCTTATTTTAGTTCCTATACTATAGAAAATTATATGAAATTGTAATGTTTTGAAAATTGGGCCTCCTCTGACTTCAGGAAAACAAAGACCTGAAAATGGTATCTTCACTTGACGGTGTTGTTACAAATACCTAAATTCATATTACTAAAATCGACAACTGAGAACAGGGGGTTTCAAACAACAAAATTAATACATTATGAAAGAAATAAATGTTTAAATTTTATTAAACGTAAAAAGATTCATAGTTTCATAAGAGTTATTTACGATACAGGAGTTAACATGAAATTTTATTTTTGTAAGTAGGGATGTTTGCAAAATGAGGTCGCAGGCAGAGTGAAGCAACCGTAGAAATATATTAAAATCATTATTTAACATATTTCTCGTACATAATTTTTATACTGCCGTTCTTCCGTGGTTGTATGAGACAATGTTATTACCCCGACTTCTCTACTGTAATAGTGAAGTCACATTATTAATTTGTTTACGTTTCTTAACCAAAACAGACCTGACATTTTTTTAAACAGATTTATTGATCGGTTACGATTATTGCCGCGGAAAGAATTAATTGATAATAGGCGCAAGTAGTAGAAAGTCAGTGTTAAAAGTAGGCTGTTTCTCATACACTATCGTATAATTGTCATTTTAAACAAGCTTTCTTAGTGTTAAAAAATCTACAGGGACATCATTTTATTTTACTTCAACTTTTATTGTACCTGATTTTTTGAATGTACTTCACTTCCACCCCTTCTACTAACGAAGTTCCAACTGTCCTCCACACAGAAACAAGGCCGCAGTACTGAGTTAGTGATTATAGTACGTTTGAGAAATATGTTCGCGTTCTCCAGTGACGAAAACTTCCAATATTGAATCATATTTTTGCACAGGTACTGTCGTCCGTTTGCCTACGTCGCATCCCGATTTCCCCCACCTGCTTCTGCTCGCTGCACTGTAAAGACTAGTGGCTGGGCTTTTTTAGCTCTTTTCTGAAAACATTAATTTTTGTTAGGAATTATTTGGACGTCTACGTAATATTATGCAACTTAAATAAAAGGCCTCGTTAATTAATTAACTATCACGTGATTCCCCACCCTTTCTACGATCCTGCGACATAACTACTTGGATAGACAGTAGATAGCATGTCTGAGTAATTTTATCTGTGCGGGTCGGGCAGAAGTGAAGATTGAATTTACAATACGTAAGGTACTCTTTTATAGAGTAGGTACAGAATTATTTCAACATGAGTTACTAAGTATGAAGGACGAAACTGGTAATTGGAATTAGATGCAATAGTCTAATAGTGCGATAATAGGCACAAAAGAACTGAAGCCTGTATCGAAATGAACGACCATCATTTTCAAAAATGTATTTACATATCCATATTAAGATTATTTTTCATTTTAACTTAACTCTCTATATTGTACGCTAATGTGCTGTAGACAATATAATATACACTGCATAATGAATACGTTCACATGGATAACTCATTTCGTGAATAAAAAACTGAATGTTAATACTGTACTGTATTTTGATTAAACAAAACCTAATTAAAATTATCAAAATCAAAATCGCGATATTTCCTACTTTACGTAAATGAACTACTTTTCGTCCCTCCTGTACCTAGTAAAGTGATTTGTTTGTATTTTACGCCAGTATCATCGAACTCCAATCGTGGAAGGAGGTAGCAAACGGTGTTTCCGGGTCTCAATCATTAATCCAAAAGTATAGCCAGGTTAATATTAAAAATGTTAGTACAAATAAAATGATGTCCCTGTACTTTTATGAATGGCTGTGTAAAAATTATAGGGTAGGTCGAGGTAATTAGCGTATAATGGGGTAATTTAGGTATAAGTTACAATTTATTGAATAAAACTTACCTAATCTTCAAACACATGCCAATTTAATATAGATTGTCTATTTCACAATTGAATGTTAAAAATGTGTGTTGATCACACTATTCCTGCCTGGTAAAAAAAAATGTTTTTTTTTTACCAGTCTGTGAAATAACCTATTACATTCAAAGCAATAAAAAAACTGGACCGACGGAATAATCAAAGTCCCCGAAATGAGCCACTGCGCATGCCACGCCCGCATTCACAAGATAGCGAGTAATCTATTGAAATTGTTGTAGTTTAGACTGCTGACGTAGCTCATTTCGAAAGCCATTAGAAAATAAGCTGGTAAAATTCACGTTCTGGGAATAATAAGTTAATTAACTAGTAAAATATCGCTGGAATCGAAAAGTATTGGGAATAAATTTGAATAAGAAACAAAAAAAGTTTCCTACCCAGGCAGGATTCGATTCACGAAAGTCTTAGTTACCAGTCTATCGTGCTGTCACTGTGAACAAAGCTCTGAAATCAGCTACAAGGATCGGTCCGGTTTTTTTGCCACTACTGTACATTAGACAATTTTAGAACATATTTTAAATAAATTTTAATAATATATCATAACATTTTGTTAGTGAATTACAATTTACAAACGTGGATATAATAATTATTAAGTTAATTGAGATCTAACCTAGTTTTTCGTTCCAGATATGCCACGTATACAAATTATGGATTGGTGAAAAACAAATAAGTATCCGAATTAAATATCCCAGATTTTAATGGGTTATATTAATTTAAGTTTACAAAATAAACCTTTTCAAGAACTTAAGTATTGACTGGAATTTTCTTATGTTGTTAGTCTGAATTAAAATTTTAAATACCTACCTAACTTCTACATTTTGTTCTAGGACACATACAGCAATCTATGTTTGGGATAATTTGATTTCATAAGAACTTAAAAGACAGTTTTACTTCAATAATACACATTATACCCAAATTTTCCCATCCATAGTGTAAATTGAGTATAGTTAAATTTAGGGTTATTATTATAAGAAAAGTCCAACATACTTGAAAATGCAATAAAATCATTCTAGAAAGCCACAATGCTAATATATAAAAAAAGACTGGAAACTTTTATCAACAGTAATCTCACTAGACGTTTTGATTTATCTAGAGAAAATCAAAACTCGAGTGGGATTTAATTGACTATTACACGATTAGAAGAAAGTATATAAAGATTAGAAGTAACGAAGTACTCCAATACAATAAAATATTAATTGACTTACGAAAATACAACTGTCTTCAAATGTATTATTGTACCATCTCAACATTATAAATATTACGCTAGATGCATGCTAGATGGCAGTAGTGTCTTTATACAGACACTGTAATGATTAGTATTCAATAAATCTTAATATTAAACAATCTCTGATACGTGACTATCCATAATATCATATAGCAGAAATTCTTCTTATCCTCTCAGAGCAGAAGCTATAACATAACCTAACTAATATACACAAATGTTAGAAAAAGTTTTAATTAACGACGATGACATAAAAAATAAACATTAATAATTTTAAAAGGAATAATTATTGAATGTACAATTTTCAAATTTGAATGTGGTTGGTGGTTCAATTGATGTTATATTGGACGTGTGCTTAATAGAAGTGGAACTCGTTGATTTAGGCCTACATGGTGTATTCAACTTATTCAGGATTTCCGAATGGTGCTCTTCATTTATTTGTAAATCGGATTTCTGAAGATGCATAGGTATGATCAGTGATTTTTATTAATTCTTGTTCTTGAATGCCAATGCGAGTCATATTTGAAACTGCTGTGCATCGACTGGAGTGGTTTGTAATTTTATATATATTTTTGACGTCCAGACCAGCGCAGTTTCAAATGTTGGCAAACAAAGAAACAAATGCTAGGGACGCGATAAAATTAAACAAATGCTAGGGACGCGATAAAATTGTGCGATAACCAGCCATGATTGGTTGAAATACGTCCTTTCGTACCGTTTTATTGGTCAAAAGTAGTATGACGTAGTAAGAGTGTAATAGTCATGGTAACTGACTATGGGTCTCTAAACTTAAAACTTAAACTACCCTATACCGAATGTGGAAGGAATTGTACATGAAAATGAAAGCAAATAGAGGAAAGAGTGATTCATGAAAGAGAGCATTCAGATAATGGGTGCTATCTTACGAATCAAGAAAGAATCAATCAAAGGAAGGTAGAGTTATTCAACCTTGGTTTCGTCTGAAATTTGGTAACTTTGTTTTTTAAAAATGTTAGTTAATTTTTTTATATTTAGACAGAGTTGGCTAGTGTCATCTGAATATGAGCAGTTCATAGGTGAAATGGCTCGATAGGAGGTTACAGAAACTAATTTATCATCACAACTTCATCAGCACCATCTTTCTTATTAGCATTTTCGTTAGGTAAAGGCTATAGGCGAGTGAGATCTGCTTCTTCATAAAGAAATGCTACTGAAATAGCCTATTACACTATAGGTTAGAATATTTTTACTCATTTCAACAATAATTTAAAAATATTACATTGTAACTGTTGTTTTTATAATGCACTGAACGGTCCTATTCTTTAGTTTGTTTTTATTAAATTCATTCTCCCTAAATATGCAAAGTAAAATAAATGCACATACCATTGTATGACGGATGTTATCTAACACAAAATGTAACTTATAGTGGGTGATGGAGATGACTGTTGTGATACTGGCCCCAAGGTCTGGAAGTGCATCATAGATATAGATGAATCAACTGGAAGACCTATTTAACACGTAAGTTTTCGCAATTAACTTTGGCAGTATTTGAAAAGAAATGGGAATGAAGTAGCTTTTATTGTTTTGTAGTCGTATCAAGTGACGTTGCCAATATGACAAATAATAATGGAAACAAGATTACAATCGAATAGAACATGATAAGAAATCAGGAATTTTACAATATAGTTATCAACAGTAATCTCACTAGAGGTTTTGATTTATCTAGAGAAAATCAAATCTCGAGTGGGATTTAACTGACTATTACACGATTAGAAGAAAGTATATATAATGATTAGAAGGAACGAAGTACTCCAATACAATTAAATATTAATTGACTTACGAAAATACAAAACTGTCTTCAAATTTGCACCATCTCAACATTATAAATATTACGCTAGTAGATGGCAGTAGTGTGTTATGAATAGCTGTTTTCTTATCAGTTTTGCCAACTATGGAATCTTCATTGAACTCCGTGGACAGTTACTGGTCAAGAAGGCTTTGTTGATTCAGTTTCATTTTTATTAAAACAGTTGCATTCCACTTCAATTATCCCGATCCCAGTAATCAACGTCACTTGACAGATGATTTTCAATAAATCTTAGTATTAAACAATCTCTGATACGTGACTATTCATAATATCATATAGTAGAAGCTATAACATAACCTAAATAATATAAACGAGTGTTAGAAAAGTTTTAATTAGGGATTATGAAATAAACAAGAAACATTTTAATTAACGACGATGAAATAAAAAATAAACATGAATAATTTTAAAAGGAACAATTATTGAAAGTAGGTACAATTTTCAAATTTGAATGTTTTAGTGGTTGGTGGTTCAGTTGATGTTATATTGGACGTGTGCGTAAAAGAAGTGAACTCGGTGATGTACACGGTGTATCCCTCAACTTATTCAGAATTTCCGAATGGTGCTCTTCATTTATTTGTAAATAGTGTTTCAGGGAAGATGCATAGCTATGGCCAATGATCTTTATTAATTCTTGTTCTGAATGCCAATGTGAGTCATATTTGAAAGTGCTGTGCATCGACTGGAGTGGTTTCCAATTTTCTGTTTTTTGACGTCCAGACCAGTGCAGTTTGAAATGATGGCAAACAAAGAAACAAATGCTAGGGTAGTGATAAAAATAAACAAATGCTAGGGACGCGATAAAATTAAACAAACGCTAGGGACGCGATAAAATTGTGCGATAAGCAGCCATGATTGTTTGAAAGACGTCCTTTCGTACCGTTTTATTGGTCAAAAGTAGAGTGACGTAGTAAAAGTGTAGTAGTCAACATAAAATTTAACGCGGTAAAAAGCTAAAGAAAGTAACATCTACAATTGTAGTTCTTATTGTAACTTCCCGTACTTATTTTATTAACTGCATATCAGAAAATAGAGAATGAAAGCAGTTGGTGCAATAAATTTCCGCAATCTCGTAATTTCGTCCAAGTGAAAAATACTGTGCGGAATATGTGGTAATTCTATAGAAATTCTACACTAATGACGCCCTTTTCCCAATCTGGTGTGTGGGCTATGAACGGATATTAGAATGAGGAGAAACATATGATGGGAGATTGGGAGATCCCAGATAGCAACATTGTCGATGATTACACTGGTCTACAAAATCATATTTTTTTAATTATCGGAAATGAAAGCATGCGTCTCTAAACCAGTTTTTCGTACTGATTACGAAAATACTTTTTAATTTTTTCTAGCACATACAGTTTTTACAGTATAGTATAGGGGAGACTATTGTACCTTTAGCATAGTGTACCTTTGAAATGTTTTGTTTTTTAATTTTTGCTGTTACCTAGAAGACTCAAACTGAAGTAGAATGTAGAGAAAGCCGCTAAGTAGCTCTGGTCGTAGTTTCAGTTTGATTTACTGCAAAGTGTGAGTTCTGTAAACAAAAGAATTTTTTTAGTACCAAAGGTAAACATTTCGTTCATTGATATATGTTTTCTAACACAAAACCAGATTGTATTTGTTAATATCTTACAAATACAGTGTGTTTCCTATCATGTGGTGAGTAATAACATATTTTAATTTCCATGATTTATTCGAATCTCTAGTTCTGGGAGCCATATTTGTTTAAAAGTGCACCCTCTTGTACCTTTGAACACAAAACATCTTGTACCATGGAATATGTTCCAAGGTACAAAATACTTACTTACTTACTTATTGGCTTTTAAGGAACCCGGAGGTTCATTGCCGCCCTCACCTAAGCCCGCCATTGATCCCTATCCTGAGCAAGATTAATCCAGTCTCTATCATCATATCCCACCTCCCTCAAATCCATTTTAATATTATCTTCCCATCTACGTCTCGGCCTCTCTAAAGGTCTTTTTCCCGCCGGCCTCCCAACTAACACTCTATATGCATTTCTGGATTCGCCCATACGTGCTACATGCCCTGCCCATCTCAAGCGTCTGGATTTAATGTTCCTAATTATGTCAGGTGAAGAATACAATGCATGCAGCTTTGCGTTGTGTAACTTTCTCCATTCTCCTGTAACTTCATCCCTCTTAGCCCCAAATATTTTCCTAAGCACCTTATTCTCAAACACCCTTAATCTATGTTCCTCTCTCAAAGTAAGAGTCCAAGCTTCGCAACCATATAGAACAACCGGTACTATAACTGTTTTATAAATTCTAACTTTCAGATTTTTTGACAGCAGACTAGATGACGAAAGCTTCTCAACCAAATAATAACAGGCATTTCCCATATTTATTCTGCGTTTAATTTCCTCCCGAGTGTCATTTATATTTGTTACTGTTGCTCCAAGATATTTGAATTTTTCCACCTCTTCGAAGGATAAATCTCTAATTTTTATATTTCCATTTCGTATCAGTTTTTATTTTTCTTTTATTTTAAGCTCATGTCACGAAGTAAGTCTGGAGTTAAGAGGTTTCCAATTGATTCGGATGCCTTGAAGAAAGCTGTTGAAGCAGTTATTGCTTCTCTAGGAGATAAAATCTCACTCAGAGAAGCCTGCTCTGGTTTATGATGGCAAATACATTTTAAATATGACTGTCAGTTCTTACAGCTATATTCCCACCTACATTCCAGCTGTTCCAACTTACAAGAGGGTATGTTTCAAGGTACATGAACCTGTTGTACCTTTGAACACATTACATATACCATCATTTTATTTTTTCCATTCTTAATAGATCTGTAAAACAGAAAAATACATGCAGGAAGTTGTGAAGGAATCTTCAATAATTATTTCAAGCATTTTTTTATTTAAAATATTTCATTTTTCAAAATTAAAAAAAAATTAAATTTTAAAAGCGTTTAGAGGTACAACAATCTCCCCTATAATATGTTATTGCGGAAGGGTATATTGATATCCGTAAATCTGATGAAATGATAATAATAATAATAATAATAATAATAATAATAATAATAATAATAAACTTATCTTCTGTGATTAAAAGGTAGTTGACTTCCTCTTTTTAAGGTTTCTGGGGCTTTCCAGTACAACATCCAGCAGTAATTCGCCATTATGAAATGATTACAGAAACCTTGGTAACGTTGCTCCATTGATTTTATATCCTGGTGGAAACTTTCCCCTTGCTCATCGCTTACTTCACCAATGTTTTCTGGGAAGAATTCTAGATGGGAATGCAGGAAATGAGCTTTTAGTGACTTACGATACCCAAGTTCTTTGTATGAGTGTAGAAGTTTGCGGACACCATTCTTGAAATCAGGAGCTTTCTTCATGCCTAATAAATTTCCGCAAACCCTTTGAAACTTTCCCAAGCTGCTTGTTCTTTGTCTGTCAGAATAGTAACGAAAGCTTCATCTTTAAGGATTTCTCGGACTTGGGGTCTAACAAAGATAACTTCCTTTAATTCTGCTTCGCTAAGTCGAGGAAATGTATCTCTCAAATACTGAAATCCTTGTGACTTTATATTCGCCATTGTTTTTTACTATACACTTTATCAATCTCAATTTTATATGTAGAGGAGGAAGAAATATCTTCTTGGGATTCACAAGGTGTTGGTTAAAGTTAAAGTTATGTTTTATTTAACGACGCTCGCAACTGCAGAGGTTATATCAGCGTCGCCGGATGTGCCGGAATTTTGTCCCGCAGGAGTTCTTTTACATGCCAGTAAATCTACTGACATGAGCCTGTCGCATTTAAGCACACTTAAATGCCATCGACCTGGCCCGGGATCGAACCCGCAACCTTGGGCATAGAAGGCCGCACACACACAAGGTGTTGGTATTTAACAGAATGTTCTCCTGGTTCATACATCTTCCTTAGTTCCCAGTCATGTTTAATACAGGATGTAACAACTTTAATGTTTAGAATTTCTGGAACATGTTCCCTGACACATTCTACGTTGATTAAACCTAACATACCTATATCCGAAATTGAGAGGTTACAGAGATAACAGAGCTGGAAAAATAGAACTTCTTGCAGCTCCAAGCATTATACCGTTTATACAAGGCCTATTTTATGGCATTACTAAGTAGAGATACATAAGAAACATTTGAAAAACAGTGAATGAAGGAAATTTTACTTTTAAGAGAAATTAAATTAAAATTGTTTAGGTTGCTAAGGAAACGAAACAGACAACAGTTTAAAATAACAGTTGTGAGAAAAATAAACCGTATTGTGACTAGTCTTTTTATTGAGTTTTGACCATTAAAACATGCCTTTTGTGTACACACATCAGGCATACGACGACATAGTTTATGTGTATGGACTGTGTGATGGCAATGCAACAGCAGCTGTTTTGGCATATCAAGCATGGTTCCCAAATCGTAGGATTCCTAGTGCACAGGTATTTTCACGTGCCTATTGGCAAATTTCAAGAAGTACAGTGTTTGGAATCTTAAGGACATTTTTTTTCAACTTTGCACTGCTTCTTTCATACTCACAAGTAGTTGATATTGAAATGTAATATGGTACTAATAAAAATAATGACATAGACATGTCACTTTCGGAAATTGGTGTTACTTCTTTCAGTATTCAGCGATAAAATTAAACTTAAAAATTTAACTTTGGGGTACAAATACTCCAAACCTATAGAACTTTGGATATAGGTATGTTAGGTTTAATCGACGTAGAACGTGTCAGGGAACATGTTCCAGAAATTCTAAACATTAAAGTTGTTACACCCTGTATAATGCGGCTACCCAAAAGGCATAAGAAACAGCAAAACTTTGTGAAGTCAGTTTGCATGACCATCAACATGCTAAAAACCTTGAGATCTCCAGAGATATTCCACTGGTAACGATGGTAACAAGGTGTCTCTAGTAGCAATTTCGTGTTGACATAGATTTTCTTAAGATGCACAGAATGGGCAATTGGAATGAAAGGTTTAAAATTACCATTATGGAGAAGTACAGCCTTCAGACTTTGCTGTGAGGAGTCAATGAATAGTTTCCAATCTGATGGTATATGCTCTTGACGCAGTTCTGTGAATAGGGCATTAATGTTATGACAATGAACCATTGGTTGGACCATCAACCACAAAAAATTGATTTAAGTTCTGATTCCTTATCTGGAAATGGCAAACTCTGACATCATCCTTTAAGGGAACCAGGTAGTGAATAATTAGGGGTCAAAAATCCTATTTTTTTTTATTTTGTGTTTTAAAAAAGTTCAAAACTTGCTCTTTGAAACAATATAAATATTGTGAGGTTATTTTTTTTTTCAGATAAGCCCTTTAAATGACCTCTTTAAATCTGGCGTGCATGTAATTCATACATCCCTCATTTTTTTAACTGCAGTTTTCCATAAGTTGACATTTTTCAAACTTAAGTGCATTTTTCTCTGAAACTACTGAATCAATTTACATGAAATGTTTACAGTGTTTTCTGCAGCCTGTGTTCTACAAAGTAGACCTACGGATTTAAGAATATCACACACATAACACGAGAAAAAAAATATATATACATACATTGAAAAAAATTACGAATAAAGTTAAACGAAGTTCAATATATATATATATATATATATATATATATATATATATATATATATATATATATATATATATATTCTGTTTCACTGAAAATGAAATATTTAACTAAATTTTGATCTAGAATTTATCATAGACATTACTAGATAACATAAAAAATACAAGATGTATGAGTGAAAATTGTAGCAAGTAATGTGCACCTGAAGAATGAGGTACATTTAGCAAAGTGGAAAAACAGGTTATCAGTTAGAGCTTTTATTTTGCACTTGGATAAGAAACTAATTAGTTGTCTTTTATGCCACTGAATTCAGAACGATTGATTGTATAACCGTGGAAACTTTTATTCCACTCCGAGCACTAAAAGCCTAAAAATATTAAACTAAACTTTTGTACTGAATTTTTTTAATCGCACAGGCATCACTACCTAGGTACTCCCCTTAACATGTCCCTTTCCTTCAACCTAGAAGCAAGAAGTTCTGCTTTGTATTTCGGTAAAGAAAGATCTCTAATTATGTCATTCAGTTCCTGCTGGGAGATATTCATCATCATGACCCCATCTAAATTTTTAAACTTTGATTAGTATGAAAAAAATGATCACACCAAAGATATGCGAACCCATGCGGGACGTAATAAAAGATAGCATAGCATTAACACAAGAGTCTAGGGAGCGTAAGCAATTCTGCTCCTCGCAATGCCGAATGAGGACGGAAAGAGGCGAATGCTATACATGCTATGCCGAATGACAGCGAAAGCCGTAGAGAGGAAGCAGGCAATACTGCTCCTCGGAATGCCGTGCGGTGTGGAGATTTTGTATTTTAAATTAAATTAAACTTATCTTTAAAGACCTGTATTTCAGCATCTGCGTACATATGACATGATTCACCATTACTGTGTTTGTCCGAAGATGAGAAGGGAAATTCTGCACGTGCTCACTGATGTAATAATATAGTTTTTATGTTAAAATACATCTTGAGGTAGGCCTAACTGAATTTGCGGTCATTATCTGTATTATAATTAAATATAAATAAATCTAATTACAATTAAAATGGCAATGTTAATGCACAAAACAGATGTATACGTTCATTTGAACTTCACAACAATGTAAACGCAAAGAACAATTTGTTTAAAGCATTTCTTAATTAATTTTTGATGTTTCCAATTCCGCCAACATAATATAATAATTTCTGAATTCCCATAACAATTGTAAAATAAGAAAAATACCAATGTACAACAATGCTTTCCGGCATTGTTAGTAGTAAATATATCCTACATCAGTATAGTAATATATACCAATATTCCTCAATTCAATGAATATTTGTGAAGGAACTATAAAAAAAAACCTTTAAAATTAAGATTATTCTAATAATTTTCACACCTCTGTAATACAGACAATGACCGAAAATTCAGTTAGGCCTACCTCAAGATATATTTTAACATAAAAACTATATTATTACATCAGTGAGCACGTGACCGCACGGCATTCCGAGAAGCAGTATTGCCTGCTTCCTCTCTTACGGCTGTCGCTGTCATTCAGCATAGCAGGTATAGTATTCGTGTCTTTCCGCCCTCATTCGGCATTGCGAGGAGCAGAATTGCTTACGCTCCCTAGACTCTTGTCGCATTAACATCGTCAGTATCTTTGTCTTTCCTGTTGCATCAATTTAATATAAACAAGTAATACGGCAAACTAGCTGCGGATGTTATGAGAATTAAGCAATATAAAAAAAAAACGTAATAAAATATGTACATAAAACATTCTATCTGCTTAATAACAAAGAATTTTCTGAAGTTATTTATACCATTTTCACATGGATAACAGTCTATCATCTCCCAAAATAACTGTGTGTGCTAGAAAAAACTAATTACAGATTTGAAATCAGCAGTCCAAATTTAGCCAAATCCGCGTATTACGTTCCTTGACGAGTTTTCTCTTTTGTAGACCATTGTTATTGTAAGGAGCACTAGATGGCAGAACAGTTGAGGAGACAAAACATTATCTTATAGATGGCTCTTCTGTCTTAAGTTCTCTCTCTTCTCCACTCTTTTCTTGTTTTTAGTAGGTTATTTTTACGACGCTTTATCAACATCTAAGTTTATTTAGCGTCTGAATGTGATGAAGGTGATAATGCCGGTGAAATGAGTCCGGGGTCCAGCACCGAAAGTTACCCAGCATTTGCTCATATTGGGTTGAGGGAAAACCCCGGAAAAAACCTCAACCAGGTAACTTGCCCCGACCGGGAATCGAACCTGGGCCACCTGGTTTCGCGGCCCGACGCGTTGACCGTTACTCCACAAGTGTGGACTCTCTTTTCTTGTTTTTCCTTCCTCCACAGTCCTTCCTTCGTCATCTTCTTCAAACCTCGCTTGTTTATTTCTTCTCTATTACGTCCTGTATTATGACATTTTATTAATGTACAACTTACCTTGTGTGGTTTCCATCTTTCGATCCAGCGTCGTTATTGTTCCGAGATGTTGTCTTAACGATCTCAAACAGATTTTAAATATTTAATTGTAGTAAGACTTGATGAAGAATGCGTTTGTGGCAGCGTACCAACTTAGATAACAGTTGTGTAGCTTACTTTGTGGGCGAAACGTACATTTTCACGAAAGTAATCCGACTTTAAAAGCCTAAACTAACCAAACTTAAGGGGAGAGGATGGTATTTTTTTAAATTTTTTTCCTATTTAGTATAAATTATTAATTTTTTGTATGTAGAGAGCTCATATCTGTGGCAACTCAACCAAATAAAAATATTTAAAAAAAAAAATTATTTGGGGGCCCAAATTTGAAAAAAATATACCCAATGCAGGATTGTATTAAAACCGATATATCTAAACCGTTTTTAAAGATAGATTCAAACAGTTTTTGCAATGTATTTGCAAAAGTATGTTCTACGAACTGTCTGTAACAGAATTTTGATATTAGTCCCTACGTTTGTAAAATAAACAATTAAAATTTAGTAACAATTTTCTGATTTACTTTCTTGCAAATAAACGGACGTATTTTTAAAATGAAATCAATTAACAAAATTCTGTTACAGAGAAAAGTTTCCTAATAGTCTAAAGAATGTGTGTTCTAAATTTCTTGCATGTATCTTTGATAGTTCAGAAATTATATCCATTTTGTCTGGCAATGTAACAAAAAAAAATGAAGTTACTGGAAACCGATAAAAGCGGGCGTGTGATTTAAAAATCCATAGCGCAGGAAGTTTAAAAATGACGTCTCAACGTCCGATAAGGGCACAAATACCCACAAAATGTTATGCAATGCATTCCACACATATCAAAGGGTACTTTAAAGAAAAAAAAATGAAAATTTAATTTACCGGAAACAACAATAAGAGTGGGTAAGCGATTTAAAAATCCATAATGCAGGAAGTTTAAAAATGGCGATCCACACATATCACAGGGTATTTTAAAGATTTTTTTTTTTTTGAAAATTTAGTCATTTTTCATCAAAAATACCATCCTCTCCCCTTAATCTGTCACAGATTCGTATATGCAAGGTATATAAGCGGAACAGATATATTGCATAGCCATCTTTTCTGAGTGATGTTTTCTGTCGAAGATGATAGGGAGCGGAGATAATGAGCGGAGCCATGTTTGGAGAGGAACAAACTGGCGTCACTGTGTTTAAACTTCATGATTACACAAGAAAGTAATAAAGGAGATTTACGTGGAAAGTATGTGTCGCTGCAACGTGAAACCACTTGTTTATTACTATTTGTATGTCAGCAAAAAATATAGCCTCCTTTGGTGTAGAATATCTGAAAAATTGTCTGATATTTTAGTGCAAGGAATTTACTGCGTCTGTGACGTCACTTAAAAGCGAGTTTCATCGTCATATGTATTGATATCATTTAATTGAAATAGTGTCACGAAGCTCAATACGTAGGGAATATTTAGATTTATTTAATTTAGATTTAGATTTTATTTAATAATAACATATACATAAAAACGTTACATTAAAAATACCCCGAAAGAGCAAAGCTCGTGTTCGGGGACAGTTCCGTTACATAGATATACATACTTTGTACACAAAATACTTAAGGAAAAAACTCACATAAAGATTGTAATAAAATTAGTAAATAATAATACTAGTAATAACTGAGTGAAAAAAAGAGACGATGTTGAGATTGATGGATTAATATTAAATTATTATTAGTAGTGTAATTAGTGCAGGTCATGTTGATATAGTAACCAAGATAAAATAGAAAAATACACTTAGGATAGAAATAAACTTGTATATACAGGGAAATCTGTCATATAATTTTTTTAATTCTGGATTTGAAAATTTCATTGCTTAAAGTAGTCAATTCTGGATGAAATTTTATTATCGAATTATATAGACGGTGACCATAATTTGTACTGTGTAGTAAAGCAGCAGATGTGAAATATTTAGGTTCAACTAATTTAAGAATTTCATTTCGTCTCGTATTATGAGCATGTGGCTGAGCTACAAATTTCATTCTATTTTTATGATAGAATTTCATTAAAGAGTATTTATAAATTTGGTCAATTCTAAAAACATTCAATTTGGAATGGATCAAATTTGTTGGATAATCCAGTCGCCTTTTCAAACAAATTTTGATTATACGTTTTTTGTAATATAATTAGAGGAAAAATAGCAGTTTCTGTAATGCCTCCCCATCCAGTTATACCATATTGGATATGCATCCATAGATAGTTGCTAACCACTAGGATCGCTACTATCGCCTCATCACAAACAATGCGAAATAATACCGGCACAGTCTATTGTTCCTAGTACCCTCAACAACTCAAACTTCGTGACTGTGGCAGACTTTGGTACTGTGGTACATGTGATAAATTGAAATTGTCTGTTTGTTCCCGTGCTTTGATTAAACGTCGCAATTGAAAATGTAACTTTCAGAACAACGAATGAATATTAAATGTAGTGTTTCGCTGAAAAAAAAAAACACGTTTAGAATACTTGAAGAGACACTGGGTAAAGCGGTAGCACGACCAGCAGTCTAAACGTCAGTCATGTTAATGAAAAACGAAATCATCCCCTTAGAAACGAAATTTCCCTCCGGACGAGAGCAAAGGCAAATTATTCTGAAGTTTTTCTTTCATGCTTGGAGGCTCGTCCATTACGAATCCATTCCAAACGGGTGTACCGTAACAAAAGAAAAGTACTATTACGTCGAAACTCTTCTTCGCCTCCGGGATGCACTGAGAAAGAAACATCCGAAAAGAGTGAAAGTGTAATATAATAATTTCATATGTCCAAATATTTATACGTAACCACACGTAAACAGAATCGTTAATGTATTAGATAATGCTTTCACACAGAAATCTGATGATGTCAAATAAGGCGAAAACGTTCATTGAAAAACATTTGTTTTTGTTGTATAGTCAACTGTCCGAAGACAGATCTGATCCCCACAAGTTATACCAACAAGACCCCACTTATGAGGCAACTAGGTCACGAGATAATGGAGTACGGTTGCCAGTTTCTTTTCCCCCTCCATTGTGTACATCGCCGATTAGCTACATCCTACACTAATCACCAGGCTTAGGATCCGAGATACTTTAGCAACCAATGTACGCACAACTTCACTATAGAGTTCCTTGAACATAGTAGACAGACATACTGTGAATGTAAACAACGACGTCAATATGTTGCATTATGTTTTACTGTTAATAGTACAATCTAGTGACGGTGGAAAATGAAGTAGGATAAATATCTCAAGTTTTCATGTCCCTCGGCGATATTGAAGGCGTTAGCGTTACAATGAACAACCATATACATATTTGCAACTAGTTCGAAAAACTGTTTACTGTAAATTGAAAATGCACTGTGATGGCCTGAGTTCGTTTCGTAGGGAGAGACGGAAGAATACTGTACCACTGATCATGAACTGGATTGTACACTAACGCACAGGTTGCATACAAACAATTGTTCTTCCTATGATACAAATTGTGAAGTGAGATATACTGCCTAATAATAGATGTACATATCAGAGGATAGAAAAACATTTATAATATATTAACATGTCTTTATCCTAATGATAGTCTTCGAGACTTGGGACCCGATGCAATAAGTTTACTATGCATGCACTATAGGTTGTTGACTCGCTGCAGGTAGTGAAAGATAGAGATGTGTTGAAGTAACAACGTTGCTATTTAGAGTAGAGTACGGTAGTATGGGGAAACACACATATGTACATTCTGAAAGTAAATATAGGGGAGAGTCGGGTAGTATCGGACATCGGGTAGTATCGGACAGTGCGTTTCTTTCATCTACCACCATATGGTAGTATCCGAATGACATGGTTACGTTTCTCTATGCGATATCACAGAAACGTAACCATGTCAATCAGGTACTATTATCGTATGGTAGAGGAAAGAAACTCACTGTCCGATATTACCCGATGTCCGATACTACCCGACTCTCCCCTACATTACACAATGACAATGTCAAAAGAATGTGAAAAGCATTTATTCTCCTGTCGTTTATAAGCATTTGTGTTTAATTATAAACGGTGTTAAGGTGGAAATAAACTTGTAGCAATTTTAAATTCTTCATTTATCCTATTGGTCGTCTTTAGGAAGTACAGTTACAGTACCGAATTGCAATGTACTACAAGATACATTTTCAGTGTCTCAAACGTAAATCTTTTTCGGTTATCTGCCAAACAAAGTTTGTACTGTGAAAAATCGCACTCTTCGTCGCATGACGTGATAGAAGCTAAACGAAAACACCTAACCTCATTGCAATCTCTAAGAGACAGTCCTTTATTCTCGGGTGACTCTATGTCCACTAATATGTTACACAATGTTCCATATCTGTTATTTTTACATAAAATTGATTTCCACATCTGTTCTACACGTCCAATAACCGGTGTACTTGTTGTCTCATTAATTCTCTGTGTCATTTCCTCAACTAATTTGAGGGCTTCCGGCATCTGTTGCTCTGACTTTTCTAACCGTGTAATAGCTTCAGACACAGTTTGAAAATAGGTTTGTATGAAAACCAAATTATTCGTCAGAATCTTCAAATCCAGAGCGTTTTCCTTTGCGTATTTGTTGGCATTCATTCTACAGTACCCCCACCTACTGTACGCTTTACCACTATACTCAATACGCCGTTATGCGGATTTTCCACTGAACTGCTCTATTGGGTCCGAAGTCTCGAAGCCTAGTAATGATATATTCAATATAGGCCTGAGAATGATTATTTGACTGGCAATAAAAATTGTGTATATTCATTCAGGTGGAGCAGCGTAACCCGGAGTGAGACTAGTGGCCAACAGGCTTGGAGCTCACATATTTACAGACGTGGACAAATTATTAGCAAAATTGAAGATTTGTATTATATATTTTTACGAAATATGATTCTTCAATTCAGACTAGTTGACATTTTTGCGTATTTCCAAATTATTAGTAAAATTGAAGATTTGTATTGTATATTTTTAGAAAATTTGACTCTGCAATTTGGACTACATTTGATATTTTTGCATATTTACAAATTATTAGCAAAACTGAAGATTTTTATTATATAATATTTTTACCAAATTCAACTCTAGAATTTGAACTACAGTTCACATTTTGGATATTTCCAAATTATTAGCAAAACTGAAGATTTTTATTTAATATTTTTACAAAATTTGACTCTTCAATTTTGACTGCAATTGACATTTTTGCATATTTATAAATTTTTATAAAATTAAAGATTTTTATTATGTATTTTCACAAAATTTGGCTCTTCAATTTAAACTATAGTTGACATTTTTGCATATTTCTGTCTACTATAATGATGGAAATATGCAAAATTGTCAACTGTAGTCTAAATTGAAAAGTAAAATTTTGTAAACAGAATTATCATAAAAATCGTCAATTTTGATAATAATTTTTTCCACGTCTGTAGTTTCGTACAGCCCCCAACCCCTTGCAAGGACGCGTTTTGCGTATTTTGCGTACCTTTTAAATTTGTCCTCCCAATTCTCCTCTTTCGATTTTCGATTTTTTTCGATTCGATTTCATCAAAACCTGAAACAAAATGAATTGTAAAATTTATAAAAGAATTGTAGTATTATTATTTATGTGTATATTGTTGTTTTACATTTCAGATACAGAAGATTTGGATGGATTTCAACCTTCAGATCGACGAAGGAACATAATATTACAAAACTGTATTTTCTGTAAATCTGTTGTTTTCACTCTCATCATGTATGAATATAAAGAGAGATATAAGTAAGAGTATCCTAGGCTTTTATGTTACCCTACACCTTACCAATTCCTAAATGCTGAATAGGCTAAACGGCCCAAGCCTGGAATATATTGTTGATTTATTATAATTTATATTATTAATAAATAATGGGGATTAAAGTTGAATTATTAGCTAATAATTAATAATACTGAAATATTGTAGAGAAAATTGTTTTGAATTGACATCGCTTCAAATATATCAGTGGCGACTCTTGCATATTTCTTAAGAGGAGGAAAGACGTTAACAGCACAAAATGACACCTTCTTGAATGAAACATGCTACAAATTAGCCTACAAGCATACATGTAATACCAGGTAGTGTTGGGGTTGGTCTTCCCTTTTGTGTAGCAATAACATTGAACAACAAATTTTTACTTTTGGTCTTGCTCCGAAATAGAAATAGGTGAATAATACTAACATATGTGCTCTAAATCCGAATTTAAAATCAAAATTGCTCCATCACGTACCATTTTCCGGGAAAAGTGAATTTAATTTTTTTTATAAAAAAACTTCTTTTTTTATTTTTCACGGCTACTGATAAAATTACGACAGACTAGGGATTCAAAATGCCTCACAATACTTGAAAAATGTGTACTGGATACAAGAATTATGTTACATAGTTTAAAACACAAAAAAACACAACAACAATAAAAATATTTCATGTGTATAATGAGGAAAATCTCGGAATTTGAACTTATCATTTAAAAGATTTTCTGGACGACTTTCGCTTACAACCAAACCCGGGACTATTTTTTACAAGGAACCAACAATAGTCTGCAAGTATGCTGGATGATGATCTCATTTTATATCACCTTTCCATTTCAGATATTTCTTGATGAAATCTTTCCCCATGCTCGTCGTTTACCGCTCCAAGGTCAGGAGGAAAGAAATCCAAATGAGAATGCAGAAAGTGTGTTTTGAAATACATATTACACCCCATTTTGTCATAAGAAGTTAACATGGTTTCCACAAGTTGGATGTTGTTGTCTGCCCTAGAATTTCCAAGGAAATTTGAGCAAACATCTTTGAAAGCGCGCCATGCCATTTTTTCTGTAACGAAAAGTTTTTCCTCAAAGAGTCAGCCATAATTTTTCGAGTTTGTGGACAGATGAAAATGTTCTCTTTTAATTTGCCTTCACTCAAACTGATAAACTTTTCTTTTAAATACTGAAAACCACACCCTTGTTTGTCCATTGCGTAGAACTGTTATGAAATTTACTGAATAAAAGGAACCAATATCTGTTTATTTATTAGAAGTACAAAATAACGTGCTAACAATCATAAGAAACCGGAAATAGGTCATAAACTCATAAAATGCATTAGCTTTTGTTTTGGTTTACAACCCCCAACCCGCACCAGATGTTTCCTGGGAGAGCATTTATAGAAAAGTTAAATCATAGTATATCTTAAAAACCTTACGTGATACGAAGGAAAAAGATGCATTTTCTGATTCAGCGCACACCAAACCATAAGAGACATATTGTTTTAAGTCGGAGCAAAATTCTTGTTGTTTAGTGTAATCTGTTCTTGTAAACTGAGTTTCCTAAATTGTCCAAAATATAATGTGTTTTCACTTCCATCACTGTTGAACAATTGCGCAAATTAACATTACAGCATCACACGTGTGGAAGAGACCAGCTACTAACACATAACCGTTTTACGGAATTGGGAATGGGAATAATCTGTTAAGAAAGCATAAAAACTGTACCCATCCAAGTGATCTGTGTTGCCACTTGTACATTTTACAAGTTCAATGTCACATGCTTTTGAAGAATGTCAGGTCTTGTAAAATCATACTACCATTATCGTTAAAATATAGTTGGAGCATTTAAGGTTTAAGTGAGCTATCGGTGGCCGATTAATTTCTTTATATTACAAAATTTCAAATATATTTGTACAAAACTGACAACTTCGCTGTCGCCCTATCTATAGGTATCCTACAAGCAAAACTCAGCTCGGTCTCCTAGCGGCGCGCATGCTATACCCCTCTTACCCCGTACAGTAGGCGTGAGAGCATGCTGAGAACAGAAGCATACGTCATCTGCGCTAGATAGTCACGCCCCCTGGTTTCTGCACGCTGAGTTTTCCTTGTCGGATACCTATAGTAGACAATGGGTAGTAAGAATAGAGCTTAAGTACTTTCTCAAGGTTTATACTTTTGAGTATGAGCACTTACTGTGATTATATACTCGTAACCACTGGAACATACTCATATTCGTAAGAATAAAGACATTCTACCTAACGCGAATATATACTCATATCTACACCCTTCTTGATCGTTTAAAAGTTAGTATGTACTCATGTTACCTATCCTCTTTGACCACATTGCATCACGATGCTCAGTTTTTTTGTTATAGACTTTCACATGCTATCCGCATGCTGTAGTGGTTTGTGTTTTGCTTTTTATAAATAAATAAATACGTAAATAAACAAACGAACAAATAAGTGAATAAACAAATAATTAAATTAATTAAGAAATTAAATAGTAAAATAAATAAATTAAATAAACAAATAAGTAAATAAATAAATGAATAAATAAATAAACATGAAAGAGAGAGTGAATCAGATAAGTGACGTTAATAAACAGGAAACAAGAAAATAGCACTGGGAAATCGTCATTACGGGATGTTGGATAGAGATTACAATCCATTTCTAGAATTCCAGTTATGCTAATTCTATTTTTTATTATAGAGAGTTTTATATATTGCATTTTGCAATTCAAATTTTACAAAATAAACTGGAATTGTTAATTATATTTAACAATACAATCTAACCTTATAATCTGATAGCCATTCATATTTTTATAGGTTATGTTTTTCATGAATAACAAATACGTGTTTAACCTTTTTCACATCCACTTTTGTGAAGCGTTAAAGGCTTCTGAAGTTCACATCTTTTTCTATATTTTTCCATGAGGCACTAATCGTTCATAAATTCTGCCTTTTTTTATTTAACTTTAAACTAAACACAAATCAACAAATATTCAGAATTGAGCCTGCTACAAACCATACTCAGAATAACATGAGAACGAACTTATAAATATGAGAATATACTAGCTTTTATTCTTATCAAGCATGAGTATATATTCTGTACAAGATGGACACTTGAGTATATTCTACTATGCTTCCATGTTATGAGTATGTAATCAAAAATGAGCAGGTACTCAAATGTTTTTATTCTTACTAACAAGAGTATATACTAAAAAAAAGTCCAGTATATACTATACACTCATGTTTATTCTTACCACGGAATGAATGGAAATTAATTTCAGGGGTCAAAAAGATATGTGGTACTAACGTAGAACTACTTCTTCTTTGTACTATATAAACCCGACTTTAACTTTCAAATTTCCTCGAAAATTTCAAACCATAGTAGCCTATATAAAGTGCAATAAATAATATTTGACTTATAATTTTAAAAAAGTTTATGTGGTGTCTTTCATAGCTATGCGTAAAACTGTTTTTATTATGCCTCCTCCTATCTGTTATAGTCTGGTTGAATGCAACATAGCTAGATGGCAGCGGTAGCGAGCTTGCTGCACGACCCCTCGCTTTCTGTCTGCTACACTATTTCCAGCCCATGCGGAGAACCAGTTGTTTGTTCTCCATAACAGGCGAAACTAATATGTTCGAGGTATACTTACTATTAGCCAATGTAATCAGATGTAGGATTCTGGGTAAAAGTATGAATTTCCTTTTCAATTATATAGTTACTTTCATGCTTTATTAAATTTAATGCATATTGAAAAAAATATAATATATAGGGACATTACTTTATTTTTACCAACATTTTTAACATTAACCTGGCTATACTCGGAAACACTGTTGCCCCCTTCCATTACAGGAGTTTGATGTTACTAGTGCAATATGTAAACAAATCATTTTACTAGGTATAGGAGGAGAGAAAAGTAGTGTATCCATTTATGTTGTAGGGAAATACGATATTACGATTTTCAGTTTGATCATCACTTTTACGGAATTTATCAAAATACAGTAGAGTAGTAACATTTTTTTTCAAAAACTCACTTTTTAGGCGGCTATGTTCGTTATGTAATGTCTACTTTATTTAGCATATTAATTATTGATGTTAACATACAATATAGAGAGTGCATTTAAATTGAGTGGGTCATAAGTAAAGGGCTGTAAGTGCACTTAAGTTACTTTTGAGAAAATGGGGTTTACATATTTAAGCTTTCGTAAAATCGGTGAAATTTTTATTTAAATTTTAATGTGTGATGCGATTAAAATATCCCTTTGCCACTAAAGTTGTAGATACTTTAGCTTACACTGGATGCACTTAACTCATGTTATTACAAATGTCACTAGCATTCCTTTGCTTCTAGCCATCTCAATTCAAAATAAGCTAATCTGAATTTTTAAACAAGTTGCTGAAAATGGTTGCCGTTCATTACAATGCAGGCTTCAATTCTTTACGCATATTATTAAAAACATTTTAAAGCATATTGTAACGTTTTATACTGAACAACAGTATCATTTTATTATCTCAACAATAACTCTTCACTTTCTACAATTTAATTTTACTCCCGTCAACAATGGGATTTTCTCTCCACACAGTAACACAGTTTTCGTTATTGCACTCCACTGACGACAATGACAATTTACTTGGACTATTACGAACAACAATGAACTGTTAATCTTAACTAATATTCACAAAGCACTATTTACAACACAGAACTGTCAGTTCTCAGTTCACAGCTCGTTTGTCTTGGCTAGTTCTTCTAGCTCAGTCACTCGCGTTCACAGAATCTCGAACCCCAGACCTTCAGAGACGATTCGCTGAACTTCGAACTCAGGTCCCCCAACTGCGGTTCACTGCACTCGAACTCCGGGCTTCAGGCTCCACAGTTATGGACACAACTCAAGTCGCACTCTGGTCTCGAAGCTGGCTTCACTGCTACACAAGACTGGCTTACTGACTGACTGACGTTCACTTGCGTCTTCTCTTTTATAACCAAACTATAGTTTCTGGAGAGTTCGCCAAAGATTCCACTCTCGAATAATCCGAATTTCCACTTCGACGGACTTCTGGACGATTCGGGAGGGTCTGTCCCCCCTTCACTCCGCACGTAGCAGTTTGCTTCATTCCATTCTCGGCAAGCACCAGATGCGCGCGCAACCTCCCTTCGCGCGTCGCAGTAGTACACCGCCCCTCTACCCTCTCAGCATCCAGACGCTCCCCTCGCCGCCACACCTAAGCGACCAACGGACACGCGTTCGAACCCCGGTGTAGCTGTCACAATATTCTCTGAAATTGAATTTATCGTTTCTTCAATATAATTTTTTAGTACGATATTATTAATATAGGTTCTTTCTTCCATAGAAAACGCAACCATATTTCTGAAACACATTATACACTGCAGTGTTTACTTCACTGTTGAAGACTTCGAATGCAACAGCGGCCGTAAGTTTGTGTGTCTGACGGGAGCAAGGACATTAGTGGAGGGGTGGGAGTGAAGTACATTCAGAAATGCAGGTACAATAAAAATGCAAGTAAAAATAAAATGATGTCCCTGTATATTAATTACTGGCAGAATTTTAAATTTAATAAAAATTCACCACGCTACTCACGACAGCCATTGAGAATCACAACCAATGTTTGTTTTTTTTTTATTACGACTTTCCTCAAATTAAGTTCCTTTCGGTTTTCTCAAAAATTAATTTTCTTCAAGGCACACTATCTCTTTCGAACTTTCCGCTCCGCCTGACGCTACAACACTTTGACATCCAAGCAGGATTGGGCGAGTAAATTATCTGTACGTACTTTAGTGTAATTTACATGTAAAATACGTAATGTAGAAAACTGTTTTATACACGGAGTAATAAACTGACATTTATTGATTTTGACAATCTAAACATCAATTACTTCATTCCTTTTAAGTCCTGGTAAGAAAAATGTCTGTTGCAGCAGAAAAAAATTTTTTGTAATTTTATACAGTAGTTTTTATATAGATTATAACATTTGTTCTTACTTACTTTCATTCACTCTAATACTTAGAAAAATAGCAATGCCTTTCTTACTTCCACGTTGTTTGTTGGAAAAACCCCATAACATTTTTTGGAAGACTTTATATATATATATATATATATATATATATATATATATTATCAAACACAACTAATTGAGAATAAGCCTAACATTTAGCAACTAATATCACTTGTGAAATACATTTTGCGAATTAAAATAAAATTAAACTAAACTGTTTTTATTGATTTCCCAAAAGTTTTGTTCTTGTCATGTGTGAGGTTTTAAAAATAAACTATTTTAGTGGTGAAGGTCTTTTTATAGTATAACACTTAGAGGTAAATATGATTTGAACACAATAACTCATTAAATGTAAAATTTCCTAAATTTTCTGTAGTTAATAACTAATCATTAAAGAGTTGGCAAGCATGGCTGAATAGACTTTTTGTATATCAGAACATAATGAACTTATTTTATCAATCTTCGCTTCCACCGACATTACTATGTTTGTTGGTCGTAGGCCATGTGTACAGTTCTGTGTAGAAACCTTTCTCTTCATCCGGTATGAATTGCAGAATGTTCTTAAGGTCTCCATTTTTTTAACATTAATTGATAGTCTCGAGTTATAAGTTAGGTTTGTTGGGAATTCAAACGGTAAATTTTCATCACAAACTGAACAAAGGAAGACTAAAATATAAGTTCTTGGAGGTATTTTACACTTTTTACATTTATTACGTTAATTGCGCATTATTTACGCGTATTTTACTGTAATGTAAATAACTTTTTTTACGCGTAAAGACCCAACCCTGCATCCAGGTCACGTGCCCAAGTTATTCCACCCTAGATACGCCACTGTTCATCATATTTTTCAATATAATCATCGTTATAGTAGATCGAAACCAAGTTAGGGGATATATAGGGTAAACCGTAAGTAATGTCTTTAGTTTCAGGGGGTTATTCTTTGAAATACTTCAAACAAAAAAGTTTAATACAATTTTGCTCGTCTTTTGCTTCCTTTCCGAGATAAAAATTGAGGAGCGTTTTTGCAAAAGTCGATAGATGCAGAAATTTTAGATAGTGAATTACATATGGATATCGTATGTTTTCTACCTCCGGAATCGATCTATGAAATCAGATTTACTAAAACTTGATTCATACCGTATGTAGAGACTACCAAATCTTCAAGGTTTTTTTCAAAACTCGATAGATCCTGTCACTTAGTGTAATTTCTGTAAAATCTCGATTTCTGCATCTATCGACTTTTGCAAAAACGCTCCTCAATTGTTTTATTTAAAAAAATTTGTAGCGTGTTTTGATTTAATTCCCGATATGCTCAGTCAATTTAAGAGAGCAGTGTATTATGATAATAAATTATTGAAATAATTTTAGTTTTGTCCTTTAAATGTGCAGAAATTCGATCCGAGGAAATGTAATATTTTAAAATTCCTTTTCAGAACGAAAATTTACATTTGTTTGCATGAAATTTCTGCACATTTAAAGGACAAAACTAAACTTCTTTCAATCATTTATTGTCATAATACACTACTCTCTTAAATTGACTTAGTATATTGGAAATTAAATCAATGGCTTTTTCAAAACATGCCCTGAAATATTTCATATAAAACAATTTTTATCTCGAAAAGGAAACAGAAAAAGCAAAATAGTATTAAAAGGTTTTTGTTTGAAATAACTCAAAAAATAAACACCGGAAATTAATACAATCACTTATGGTTCACGTATATAAACCTTCGCTTTGCCATGTGCTATCGCAGGAGCGCTATTAAAGGTACGTTTTCCTCGGTGCGACTATTGCGATGATCGTTCAACGATGATCGTCTTTAACGACGATCGTACGTCTTGAATAGTCATTCAGGAAAAGGTTGAATATAATCGTCAGTCGCTAACGTTTAGCCTATTGTGAGAAAGACGTGTATCATGGCTCCTTCGTTTTCTGATGCTGATGATGAAATTCTTCTCGAGGAAGTGGCGATCATCCCTCACTGTGGCAGCTGTCACATGCGTCCTACAAAGGGTCAAGGACAATATATGGGCTGAGTTTGTCAATAAAGTTGGAAAATTAAGTTATTAATTAAGTTATTTAAATTTTTTATGCAATCTCTCTTCATTATTGAGCTGAAGCAGACGGTGTTTTTTGGCTCTTTTCATCCCATACGTATGGAGAAATATTTCGTCGTCTTCCATCTCCTCAATCAAAGGCACTTAAGTAATCTTTTACGTCTACTTATTAAACTCATTCTGTTAAACACAATCTTCCTTTAGAACAGCCGTGGCGAAAATGTGACTCACGAGCACATTGTGGCTCGCAATGATAACTATGCATTTCTCTTGCTTCCTACCTTCTCCAACCCCCACCCTCTCACTCACTGGAGTCAAACACCGTTCCATTTGTATTTGTCTCTGACCTGCGAGTGGCGTATCGTCGCAATGTCTCTTTCGAAACCATATACCTCTACAAAAACGAAAGTTTTAAGTAGGATGGGAGGACGCATTTTTTTGCTGCCAGTATGATGAGAATATGAAATGTATGATTTGTTCACAAGTATTACGAGGAAAACGGTTGTATAACATAAAACGGCATTATACTACATGTTACTCATGAAACATTAAAAGGTTAAGTGTTATTGTTATTATTATTATTATTATTATTATTATTATTATTATTATTATTATTATTATTATTACTCGTATTATTATTATTACCTCTGTACGTCGATCATTTTTCAGCAGATGTACGAATAATACGGTTAGATCTCCAATTTAAACTCACAGATTTACAACGTAATGTTAAATAAAAGTTAGATGTAAGGACTTGAAAAATGTTAAACGTTTCAAATCTTTGCCAAAAAATAAATATCCGAAGCTTCGTTCATTCGTTTGCTCTGTTGAAGCCATGTTCGCTGTAACTTACGTTTGTGAAAAATGATTTTCAACAATGAAAATAGTAAAAACCAAATTTAGATCACGACTGACAGACAAATACCTTCGTGATCAACTACGACTGGCAGTAAGTGACATAATTCCTGATTCTGAAACTCTGTCGCAGAGACATTCTGAAGACAGTTAATTTTAGGTTGTGATAATGTGTCCTATGTTTTCTTATTCATTTCTTTCTTCGTTACACGTACTAAACATTAGTTTGTAGCCTTGTACTGTATAAAATTATATTTGAGTGCTTGACTAAGGAAAATGAAAATCCGTTAATAAGTCAGACAGTTGCTTCACTTCCCCTTCGGGTGTCCGCCTCCCTCCATAGGAGTTATGGACGTTGCAGGTTACACAGTGGCTAGGCGCACGATCACATTTTCGCGCCACGGATGCTCTAGAACGATGCAATTGGGAATGAAAACACGCGACTAGTGAAAAATCAATAAATCGTAGACGCTCCGAGCAAAATGGTAACCAACGATTATTGTTCAACGTTTCATCATTCAACAATAATCGTTGAACGATCATCGCAATAGTCGCACCGAGGAAAACGTACCTTTATGACTACATCCGGATATCGTTAGGTGTCTTTCCGTCAACTATAACTGTTACGTTTTTTGACAAAAATTGCCGTAAAATGACCATGTATTATAAATGTGTGAATATCAATGAGATATATCCTGTGCACCTGTATTATAGACCAGTAATTGAATTTCTGTGTCAGAAGTATAATAAACTAGAGCGGAAGGCATCGATTTATATATCACAACGGAAATAAAATTATGATTATGAACTCACATGAAGAAATTCAAGCTTGAAATACAATGACGTGGCGAGAGGAAGCGTTTGTAATTCACCTTATTGAAATATGGTATAAATTTGACAAGAATTTGTCGATCATCATATTATTACAAGATGAAGCTTCTTTCGTTCCTATCAACTCTGGCTGTCGTCACTCATATATCACTGGTAGGTTTCCATTATTGGTAAGTTTAAAATATTTTGTTACCTGTTGTTAGTATAGTATTCTTATGAAGAGCAAAATTGACGAAATTTTTCCAATACGTACCCCTAATCTATTCCTTTCAAAATTGTACAATTATTTCTCTAGCACCTTCTCCATCTTTTCCCAAACACCCCTTTATTATTTTCTTCTTGCCTTCTGCTATATTTACCCTACTCATCACTCCATATGTATGTATGTATGTATGTATGTATGTATGTATGTATGTATGTATGTATGTATGTATGTATGTATGTATGTATGTATGTATGTATGTATGCATGC
Source organism: Periplaneta americana (assembly GCF_040183065.1). Classification (NCBI taxonomy): domain Eukaryota; kingdom Metazoa; phylum Arthropoda; class Insecta; order Blattodea; family Blattidae; genus Periplaneta; species Periplaneta americana. The sequence continues at coordinate 160,220,802 of NC_091123.1, forward strand.
ATGCATGCATGTATGTATGTATGTATGTATGTATGTATGTATGTATGTATGTATGTATGTATGTATGTATGTATTTACACTGCAAGTGGGCAAGCACCCGGTGGCAGTGGTATACACAATATAAACAATACACAATAAAATTACAATACACAATACAATTATGCAATACACAATACAATTATATACACAATACAATAAGAATACACATTACAATTTAACACAATAATTACAACTAATAATAAAACATAAAATAACCTAATTTTACAATACAACCTACATATGTATAGGCCCTACATAAGTTTCAATAGTCTTTCACTTTACTTTCATCTCACTCACTGTAGTGGCACTACGACGCATTTCACCGACACTTTAGGACACATTTCATTGACACTATAGAACACATTTCATTGCCGCTATAAATTATCACTGATCGGAACTATTCACTGCACTGTAAAACCATAACTTCACTGACTCACCTCGCTTCACTGATACAACAGTTCAAATAAGACAAATAATTACACACTTATGCATACTTATAAACAGAACTACATTTAAGCTAAACATTTCTAGTCTAAGATCCTCTTACATGCTATTTTTAAATAATTTACCATTCAAACCAATGGAGTAACTCGTCAGGCTAAATAAATACACGTCACCTTAAAAAATTAAATGTTAAATGTCACCTTAATTTTAATTTGCACTTTATACACAACTTTTCAAGTTATTCTTGAATCTCCTTAAGGAAGGACAGCCCTCAAAGACCGCTGCAGGTAGGTCATTCCAATCATTAATTGTAGTTCTATTTAAAAATGAGAATTTACCTACATCCGTTTTCTGTTTCCTACATTTGATTTTAAAATCATGATCATTCCTACCATAGTACGTTGGCTTTTCTAACCGAGCCGTTATGTCTACCCATGCTTTCTGACCTAGATGTGCTCTATACAATGATGTTATTCTAGTTTTCCTACGTCTGTTTTCCAAAGTTTCCCATTTAAGTTCTTTTATCGTATCGTTTCCATCTTCTCTTTTATCTGTAACAAATTTAGCTGCCCTATACTGGATTCTTTCTAAGGAATTTATTTTATGTATTCTATAGGGATCCCAACATGTAGTTCCGTATTCCATTAACGGTCGCACTAGCGTTAGATATGCTATTTCCCTCGATTTGGGGCTAGCCTTTCTCAAGATTCCCATAATAAAGTGAAGTGCCCTCCATGCTTTACCCGTAACACTATCAGCATGCTCTCCCCAAGAAAGTTTGGAGTTTAAATACACTCCTAGGTATTTACAACATTGTTCTTAATGACGTGACTGAAATGATATAGCAGTGCAGATACTACAAAGGTTTGTTCGTACAGCAAGTTTGTGATGGTTCGAGAACTGTTTGCAAACTGTTCAAACTTCACCTATTGCGCATGATCGGTTTGAAAACTAATTTCAAACCATCCGTGATTTGAGCTGTACGAACGCATTTTCAAACTGGTTGGAACCACTGCCGTTTAGATAAGTGTTTGAACTTACGACAGCAGAATAAATTAATTGAAATATTGTGATACTTCATATTGTTGAGAGAGATTCTCTGCTACATGGCGGGTTACACGAAAATATAAATTCGTTGTTATTGCACCTAGGGATATGTTGAAAATAAGTTTCATTTTAGGGCCTGTCTCTTTCCTCAAATAATTCCAGCAAATCTAACTCATCCCCACTGGTATATATTCTATATCGTTATCACTATAAATGTTTGAATCAGACATCTGAAAGAACAATTACAGGCCTAAATTAGCCTAACTTCTATTTCAAAACACTTTTGGAAAATAATTTTGCTACAATTAATCTGGAAACGACTTCAGAATAATACCGCATATGCCTAAGTACATAACTTATATGCCGTTATTTCATCATTGGTGCAATACATCTTTTTTATGCACCAAAATTGGATCGGTGTCGGGTAGAGTTCCCGGGTAGCTCAGTGGGAGAGAGTTGGTACGTTTAACCAAAGGTCCCGGGTTCGATACCCGGCCCCGGAACAATTTTTCCCTCGAAATAATTCAAATTAACTTTACAGGGAGTTATTCCTGAAAGCTTAATTTGTGTAACATTAACTTCGTCTGTGCTATATATTGGTTTTATAAATTAAATAAAAATAGCTTGACGTGGAGTATCCAGAGAATTAAATGTTACATGTATTGAATAGAAAATAATAGTACGCTTATAACTTAAGCGGTAAAACTTTAGAATAGTACGCACTCTTATATATAGTATTACTTTCCTGAAAAATGGCAATTATACGAAGACAACAGTACTAAAATACAATTGATTGTTTATTTAGGGCAGGGGTCTCAAGGCCAACGCATAAAAGTTGTTACAGAGAGAAAATGTTGATAGCGTAGTCAGTGAAGAGATAAGCGCAATACCCGAAGATAGCCGATCGTTGATTCATGTCACACGCATGAGTGAGCTAAGTTGTAATGTCAGGGGAGAAATTCCACAAAGCTGCACTTTTGAGTTGTACTGTCACAATAGACGGTTGTTTTCGGAAGGAATACAATTTCGTAAGTAGTTTGCGGTAGTAGTAGTAGTAGTAGTAGTAGTAGTAGTAGTAGTAATAATAATAATAATAATAATAATAATAATAATAATAATAATAATAAATTTATGTTTAGTTATGTATTAATGAGTAAAAAGAAGACATCTGAAGAACCATACATGTTACGTAATTATTTAAGCACAAGGAACTGGCTACCCTACCCCATTATCTCCTGGCCTAGTTGTCTCATAAGTGGTGCCTTGTTAGTATCACTTGTGAGGTTCAGACTTGTCTTCGGACAGTTGCCTAGACGACAACAATACTTCATTTCTAATAAATGGTTTTTGGTATCTCTCTTTGTTTTAAGTTTATACTATATTTAATAAAATAAAATTCAATTAAATAATATTACAATTAAACTTGTTGATTGTTAAGGTACGTGTTCTTACGATACGTCAATATTTATATATTAATTATAATAATAGTTAAATAATATGTTTCGTAATGTTCTCAATAATTAACAATAAACAAAACATCTTAGAAATTCACAATTATTTTAAATTAGAATTATTCAAATCTTAAATCTGATCTCAAATTCTTTTCTCAAGTCCTTCAGTACATCATTATATTTGTTACACTGGTCTTGATTCAAATTAGGTAACAATTTTAGATTAATGAAATGGTAACAGTTACCCACTGAAACTTGCGATTCCCACTTTCCCTATGAAAGCTTTTATTTCTTCATACATTTGCGGTAATAAGGACATTCTTTCTTCGGAGATGGAGACAACATCGTAGCGGTTGCAGATATCTATTCAAACGACGCGATCAATGACGTCATCCGGAGATACACGAACTGCTCCTGCATCTTGTTCCACTCTTACATAAAAAATAGATAGAGAGGAGGAAGTGCTCCGAGAAAGCCCTATTGAGACGTCTGATTTAGGGCATACTCATATAATAATAATAATAATGATTTATTTTAGCTGGCAGAGTTAAGGCCGTAAGGCCTTCTCTTCCACTCAACCAGCAAAAAGTGTATATACATATGCATGAACTTACAAAGAATCCAACAATTTGATTGAGATGAGAGTTACATGTATACAAAAGTTATTTACAAATTAAACAACAAAATACTATGAACTATTAATTAAACACTGAAATAAACTGTGTAGCAGAATTAAACTAAAATACATAGAATGTTAATATATTTCAAATAATATTAGATAATAGAAAGAGATTATTACGAGACAATTAAAATACAGCACAATCAGGATGCTGTCTAAAGAAAAAAGTAACAATGTAGTCAGTGATAGCTTAAATCAGTATGATTGGAGTGAAATGCTAATAAGGTTATCTTTTAAGCTGTTCTTAAAGGTGTTTATTGTCTTGCAGCCCCTAATACTTTGTGACAAGGAATTCCATTGACGCGAGGTGGATATTGTAAAAGATGATGAATAACAAGATGTTCTATGAAGAGGTATACTTAGCGTGCCACAGATAAGTGATCTGGTATTTACGTCGTGGTTAGAGTATAGATAAGAGAAACGAGACGAAAGGTAATTTGGTGTTGAAGTGTGCAGAATTCGAAAGAGTAAAGACAAAGAGTGTAAAGTTCTACGTTCTTTAAGTCGGAGCCACGAGAGACTTGCGAAGGACGGTGATATGTGATCATACCGTCGGATGTTGCACACGTATCTGACGCACATATTCTGAGCTCGCTGTAACTTGACTGACAATTCAGAACTTAGGTCACTTAACAAAACGTCACAATAATCGAAGTGCGGCGTTACTAGGGTTTGCACTAGGGTAAGTTTTAGTTGCTGGGGCAAGAAGTTTCTCAAGCGACTCAAACAGTGAATGGAGGAACAGATTTTTTTTATCGTTTCTTTAACTTGAAAATTCCAACTTAGATTATTATCAAAAAAGAAGCCAAGATTTTTTACGACAGATGAATAAGGGATTAGCGTGTTGTTAAGAGTAACAACTGAAAGATTACTGTTATTAAGGGAGTTAACTAAACGCTTATGTCCAATAATTATGGCTTGAGTCTTACTTGGATTAAGTGCGAGTCCGAAATTGGCCGCCCAAGTGGAGACAGTGGCTAGGTCACAATTTAACTTGTCAATCGATTCATTGATCGTAATCGATTCATTGATCGTAATCGATTCATTGATCGTATCGATTCATATAGGTTATGATGTAAATAACATGCAGGAAACAATGGCAAAATTATCTTAATGCGCATGCGTCATCTATGATTTGAGATTGGTGCACTTAATTCGCAAATCAATTCCGACTGTCAGGATTCTATTTGTAACAGTTTGACGTGCTGTATGAACGCGTGACTATTGGTCAGAAACAGTTTGAGTTTGAAGTTTGCGCTGTGCGAACAGTAGAATTCATGTGCGCATGACCGGAACTGTTCAAACCAGTTTGGAACTGCTGTGCGAACAAACTTAGGGGAGGGACGGGCAGTATCGGACATCGGGTAATATCGGACAGTGAGTTTCTTTCATCTACCACACGATGATAGTACCTGATTGACATGGTTACGTTTCTGTGATGTCGCATAGAGAAACATAACCATGTCATTCAGGTACTACCATATGGTGGTATATGAAAGAAACGCACTGTCCGATACTACCCGATGTCCGATACTACCCGACTCTCCCCTAATATTGTCACCAGGATGAAAATGCAAATAAATGTGCAAGTCGTTAGCATACATAATAAATACAATAATAAACGAAGACTTGAATTCGATTTCACTGTGGGCACACAAATTTGGATTAAGGTCAAATCCAGAGAAGCAGTCTTAATAGTAGTACTATTCCAGACATAATATTGAATGGGATTAAATACTTAGAAGGTCGAAATACAACAGTGTTCACAAGTTAAGATTTAAAATAATGGAGATAATTATTACAGTTGTCTGAACACTATTTATTGATGAAATAATAAAATAAATAAAATTGATTAGAAACCATCCCCCATCCCCCATCATCAGTGGTTGTACCACGATTACGGTGTAGTCCCCGAAACATGTATGGTTTCTAACCAATTTTATTTATTTTATTATTTCATCAATAAATAGTGTTCAGACAACTGTAATAATTATCTCCATTATTTTAAATTGAATGGGATTATTGTTAAATACAGTGAAACAGTTACAAACCTTAGCATTTTTATAGATAGCGATCTAAAATTGGAACACTCAGGTAACACACACATGCAAAAAAATATTTTCTCTACTTCACTCCTTGTTTCATATGAAAGAATTTCTACCACTTATTCTTAAAAAGAATAGTATTCAGACGCTTGTAATGCCACACTTTGATTATTGTAATTCCTTGATAACTAAGTAACTTTCTTTTTTTCTTTCTAATTAACTAATGTAAGTTCACTCTTCCATATGTATTTGTTATTTATAATATGTGTACATGATGTGATATGTTAGTCTATTTGTAAAAACTGACTCATTTGTTTATTATCGTTAGTAAAATGAAACTGAGAATAGATTTATTTTATAAAGCTGTTGCATGGCCAATGTAAGTAAATACAATAATTAAATTGCATTAAAGTGTAATTTAATAACAACACAGAACTAAAAATACGCAGTTCTTGTTTAAATAAGTAAATAAACAAATAAAAAAAATGAGTAACAAAAATCATACATATCTGATGTCAACATATTTCAGGCATTTTACATTCAACACCAACAATTTTACGTCCGACACTAAAAGAAATTTAATTTTTGGAAGAATGTGAAGCAGTAAATAGGGTTGGAATGACGCTCCAATTGTAACTTGTCTTAACTTAAATATAAAAATTACTTCACTCAAATTCAGGGTTGATATTTTCAGGCCATGCGAGAAGATTACTTGATTTCCAAAGACATTATTAAATATACAAAAATCTTCTGAATTTTACGTCCGACACCATGGAATTTCCCTCGAGTATTTGTGACAATGAAGCAAAGGCGTAAAAAAATATAGGCTACTAATGGAATTATTTTCATTTTAATAGGGTGAAGAAGCTGAAAAAAGTGATATAATGATGACGTGTATGGCTGAGGAGAACACAAAGGAAGAAGGTAATAGTCACTCATTTCATATTTACATAAGAATACTGTTTTTATTTAATTTTTAATCATGAAATTGTCTAATAGATATTCAGAAACTATAGCCTATCTAAAAATGGGACCTATATTTAAAAGCCGGAAAAAGTAATTTTTGAGTCAGATGTTGGTATCTTCATTTGTAAGCACAAGACTGAGCGAATTTACTCAGACGATAGCGTTTGAGACTCGCATTCGGAAGGCCCAGGGTTCAAACCCCGTGGCCGACCAATCTGACTGGGGTTTTTCATAGCTTTCCTCAGTCACAAAGGCTAATGTCGGATTGGACATTTACATGTCATGTTTCATCACGTCTCAATCACCAATATAACAAACAACAATCAAAATCTGTAATGAGTTACATCTACAATGGTAGAAATGGAATACTGGTATACTCACAGATCGTAAACATGCGATGTGACCAAAGCGTGTATAAATAAACATAACAAAATATAGGTTTTGGATTGAATGGGGCCGTACTCTGCTTATTGGCCAAAGCCTCAACAAAATGAAATTAAATAACAAAATATGATCCCTAAATTGTTAAACTAAGATGAACTGCATAATTTCCTATTTCAGTCAAATTTGTACGAATAAGTACGAAATACTATCAGTAGTGTTCAGTGACCATGTATTGTGGGTCCCTATCACCACGGCATGGCGCGTCCTCAGGTTGCGGATAGAGGAGACGGCCTCCAGATATGGAGGGTAGCTGCGAATATATTGAATAAGCAGTCGTGGACAGCCGATAAGGGGTGGTCCTCCAGCTTGGGGGTTGGGCGAAGGGCTAATAACCCATCACCGTAAAAAGCAGCTTGTTACGAAACCTAACAATAAGCCTCGGAATGGGACTGATTCTCCGGCACGACCACAGAAAAGGAATAAGGTTACAAGATTAGGTACATGGAACGTAACTAGTCTTTATAGAACAGGAGGGGTAACATTAGTAGCAAAAGAACTCCCTAGATATAGAATAGACTTCGTGGGAGTACAAGAGGTTAAGTTAGATGGGAATGGCATATCACAAATAGGCGATTACTTGTATTATGGGGAAGGAAACATTAATCACCAATTAGGAACGGGATTCTTTGTACATAAAAGAATAAAATCAGCAGTTCCAGAAATGCATATAGAGTGTTAATTGGGAGGCCAGAGGGGAAAAGACCTTTGGGGAGGCCGAGACGTAGATGGGAGGATAATATTAAAATGGATTTGAGGGAGGTGGGATATGATGGTAGAGACTGGATTAATCTTGGTCAGGATAGGGACCAATGGCGGGCTTATGTGAGGGCGGCAATGAACCTCCGGGTTCCTTAAAAGCCAGTAAATAAATGAGTGTTCAGTGGCGGCTGACGGAATTTAGATGTGATACTTAAATGTTACAAAACGGTATTAAATAAAAACAAACTATAACATAAGTTTAGCTTACTTATTTGAACTGGAATCCCACAGAAACTATCAATGATAGTAGTTCCATGAAATCAAGAATTTCCGTCACCTATATTTCATTGATAATATTCCGAGTGCATTCAGTCTGTCCTCCCACATACTCTGCGTTTGTATCTCCAGTTCAAACGCGCTGGTCTTAGATCCAGGCAGCCCGGTATCACAGTAAACAAAAGCGTTTTACTCGTATGCCATGAATATAAACAAAGGACAGTCCAATTACAGCAAACAAAAGAAGCGTTTTACTCGTATTCCATGGATATAAATAAAGGACAGTCAAATTACAGCAAACAAAAGAAGCGTTTTACTCGGATTACATGGATATAAACAAAGGACTGTCAAATTACAGCAAACAAAAGAAGCGTTTTACTCGTATGCCGTGGATATAAACAAAGGACAGTCAAATTACAGCAAAAAAAAGAAGAGTTTTACTCGTATGCCATGGATATAAACAAAGGACTGTTAAGTTACAGCAAACAAAAGAAGCGTTTTACTCGTATGCCAGAGATATAAACAAAGGACAGTCAAACTACAGCAAACAAAAGAAGCGTTTTACTCGTATGCCATGGATATAAACAAAGGACTGTCAAATTACAGCAAACAAAAGAAGCGTTATACTCGTATTCCATAGATATAAACAAAGGACAGTCAAATTACAGTAAACAAAAGAAGAGTTTTACTCGTATTATTCGTTAGACTTACATTTTTAGGTTTTCTTAATTTATCAACAATACATTTGTACAGAAGTATGTAACGTGAGTACTTTTTGAAAAGCTCTTAATAAGAATTATTCGAAAATATAAAAATATATTGGGTATTCCATTTAAAATAAGAAAGTTGGAGTTACTTCTGGTTAAACCGGAAGTAGAAAAAATTTGATAATATCAATATTGAGTTCTTAGTATACGGCTATGGGCGAATCCAGAAATGCATATAGAGTGTTAGTTGGGAGGCCGGAGGGAATAAGACCTTTGGGGAGGCAGAGACGTAGATGGGAGGGTAATATTAAAATGGATTTGAGGGAGGTCGGATATGATGGTAGGGAATGGATTAATCTTGGTCAGGATGGGGACGGATGGCGGGCTTATGTGAGGGCGGTAGTGAACCTCCGGGTTCCTTATAAGCCATAAGTAAGTAAGTATCCAGCTATCCCCAGACACCAAGTCTCATGTCACCAAACTACATGTTTCAAAAGTTATTTAGGTGGTCCCGGACATTTAACTAACTCTGTAGCCTATATTACAATACTATAAAGATAATCTTAACATTAGAATAGCCGAGTGGTCATTTTGACCGTTTCACCTGGCTCTACAAGAGGCTGAGGCTGGATGACCCATCTGTCAGCGTCGGATTCACAATGTCACTCAGGCCACCTGTCGTCCTCTCTCTTCTTCAGTGAGACAATGGGTAGGAACAGGCCTGGAGATTATTCAATTCCTGTGTTTTGATCTAACGTAAGAAGCATGATTTCTGTTGCCAGAGGAGTAAGAGAAACAGTAGGTCTAAAGTATATTTTATTGAGTAAAGTAATATATTATATATACCCATATATAAGAGGAACATTGAAGTATTATTGAGTGTTGTTTATTTTGTTATTTAGCGCTGTACTATGTATATATTAATAGAAGCGGTCAAAATGACCGCATCGGCGTTTCTAAGCACATAATTAGTTCCGGCAGTTCCAGTGTTAAAATATATGAATACATTATAAGAGGAAGATAATGATAATGCTATTAATTGGGTATGCTTTCAGATATTCGCTTTGTTGAGAAGAGGACACAACCAACTACACCAGAAGCTGAAGTAAGTCCAACAAATTAGAGAAGTGTTTATAGTACATGGTGCATGCATTTAATTTCTTTCGTATGAATAAAAATGAATCTCTTTCTAAAGATTGTATTAATATTTCTGTATAATGTAACCTTTATTATTCCTAGTTCTAGTACTGACTCAAATGTATTGGGTTATAGTATATCTTAGGCATATACAGGGTGTTAAAAGTATCCAATATTTTAGGAGGTGATAGTATGCATCAAAACAAGAAAATAATGTCTAATAAACATGGGTCCTACGACATATACTTTCTGAGATCTGAACATTTCTTCATAGGAGGTGCTCAATCTGACGTCCATTCATGGCAATGCATTTTTCTGCCCCACAATACACCAGACTACCAGATAATCATACCGTAGTTGACACTTTTGGCATGGAATACTGATACGTCGCAAGGAATACTAAAAACAAAAGTCTGGTTGCGGATATGAGCGGGGTTCAGCAGAGATGGTGTTGTGAATTTTCATAATCAGCATGTGTGGGCTGATGAAAATCCCCATGCAGTTGAAGAAACAAGGCATCAGCACCGATTCTCAATTAACTTATGGGCAGATATTCTTGGTGATAGATTAATAGGGCCATACGTTTTACTACAGAGATTAACTGGGGACTTTCTTATTAACATATTAATACAAATTTAAAAGAGTGCGTGATTCCTTACGCCGAAAGGCATTGGAATGTATTGCCATGAATGGACGTCACATTGAGCACCTTCCATGAACAAGTGTTCAGATCTCAGAAAGTATGTGTTGTAAGACCCATATTTATTAGACATTATTTTCTTGTTTTGATGCATACTAACTTACTTACTTACTGGCTTTTAAGGAACCCGGAGGTTCATTGCCGCCCTCACATAAGTCCTCCATTGGTCCCTATCCTGAGCAAGATTAATCCAGTCTCTATCATCATATCCCACCTCCCTCAGATCCATTTTAATATTATCTTCCCATCTACGTCTCGGCCTCCCTAAAAGTCTTTTTCCCTCCAGCCTCCCAACTAACACTCTATATGCATTTCTGGATTCGCCCATACGTGCTACATGCCCTGCCTATCTCAAACGCCTGGATTTAATGTTCCTAATTATGTCAGGTGAAGAATACAATGCGTGCAGTTCTGTGTTGTGCAACTTTCTCCATTCTTCTGTAACTTCATCCCTCTTAGCCCCAAATATTTTCCTAAGCACCTTATTCTCAAACACCCTTAGTCTCTCTTCCTCTCTCAAAGTGAGAGTCCAAGTTTCACAACCATACAGAACAACCGGTAATATAACTGTTTTATAAATTCTAACTTTCAGATTTTTCGACAGCAGACTGGATGATAAAAGTTTCTCAACCGAATAATAACAGGCATTTCCCATATTCATTCTGTGTTTAATTTCCTCCCGAGTATCATTTATATTTGTTACTGTTGCTCCCAGATATTTGAACTTCTCCACCTCTTCAAAAGATACATTTCCAATTTTTATATTCCACCTCCTAAAACATTGGACACTTTTTAACACCCTGTATATCTTATAACATGTGTGACATTGGTGAGTAGAAATTCTGAACATTACAGGTCATAAACACAATCATAGGTAAATACCAAGACAGGATCTGAGAGCTGAGATTAGTGATAAATTTTCTAGCTACGTAGTAGAGGAACGACAATTTATACAGGAATCTCAGATCCTCGAATGCCATTCATTATCACTTTTTTTCCAGAATGGGACGAGAACACTAGAATCCAAACAAAATTCATAAAATGCGTCTAATAAAAATTGCTTGCATAATTTATATGCAATTAAAATTCTAAACCGCACGAACTGTTACGCAATGGATGAAGTAAACAATGACCTGAAATCAATTATTTCATGGACGAAAAAGTTTGGACTGAAATTGAACTCGGAGAAATCACAGGCAATCATAATGGGACATCAACGACTTTTAAGTAAATTAAACACAGGTGACTTATCTCCTGTTAAAATGAATGAAACTATTATCCCTTACAGTGATAGAGTAAAAAATCTAGGAATTTATATGGACAAAAACTTAAGTTGGAATACTCAAATCACAAACACATGTAAAATAATTTTTATGAAAATTCACTCACTGAAAAGAATTCGAAATTTCCTTCCGTTGCTTCTCAAGAAGAATTTAGTACAGTCGCTCTTGATGCCTCATTTTGATTACTGTGACACTCTCTACACTGACCTTAACATTAGACTGACAGACAGACTACAGCGTGTTCATAATGCATGCGTTCGATTTATTTGCAACGTCCGTAGATCTGACCGTATCTCACCTTCACTAAATATGCTGTCCTGGGTCCGTCTCAAAGAGCGAAGAACTATTCACTCTCTCACTTTACTATTCAATATTCTTCAAAACTCTAACCCTAGCTACCTAGCTTCTCGTTTTCAACATTTGTCCTCATATCACGAAATAGATACTCGCTCACAACACCATATCACACTCTCCATTCCTAAACACAGAACATCCTTCTACTCTTCATCTTTCACCATCTCTGCAGCTCATCTCTGGAACTCTCTACCACAACATGTCAGAGACTGTCGGATATTGTCTAGTTTCAAAAATAAATTAAAATTGCACTTTTTCAATTCAGATTCCTTTCAATTATAAGCCCTTTTCTTTGCGATAGTTTTGTAAAAATATAGGCTATATATTTCTTTCCTTCATTTCCCCTTTTTGTTCTCTTTATCAGCCAATGAATTTATTATCATAGCCTTTTATTGTGAATTTTATTTAATTTTCTTTTTTTTTCTTTTTTATTATTATTTTATTACATTCTATTTTGTTATATTCTTCCTTACGTTTTCCATATTAACCATTTGTACTAAATGAGTTGCTTTCACTATATTCAAATGTATTTTACTTTCTTTTCTCTATTATGGTATTATTTTCATGTTGTTTAGTGTCGATTTTATTATGCTATTATTATTTTTTTTTGTAATATGTTAGTATTCTGTTCTTTAACTTTTTGTTAAATTTTAACTGCTTGTATACTTTCTAACCTGGTAGAGTGTAAGAGAAGGCCCTATGGCCTTAACTCTGCCAGTATAAATAAAGAATTATTATTATTAACTGTCTTACTGTATAAAGGAAAATAAGGGAATGATTATAAATGTTTTCAAAAAAGTTTCAGCAACTTCTGACAAGTAAAAACACTCAACGTTTGCATGAGGCAGCTATCTACTTGATCGACCCCTGAATACCTTACATCACGATTTCATAATCTATCCACACATCATAATCTGTATACCCGGTTATAACACGACACTCTATTGTCAGTCCCTCTCCACATAACTATCGCGTATTCTTCGTCTTTTACAATAGACACTATCCGTTCTTGGAATTCATTACCTACAGACGTTAGAACCTGCCCGACCTTAAACGCTTTCAAATCCAAAGTGAAACATCTTATTTTACAACGCACAGTGTCTCAGGGTATATATTAGATTTCACAATAATTATTGTAACTAGTTTATTAAGTAATCATGTAATTTAATTTGTCATTAGTTTACGTTAGTATTTAGGTTCGATAATCCTCTGGCTTATGTATCTCTTTCTGTTTCGATTTTGTCTTAAGGGTACACTCAACTTAAAAATTGGAGAAAAAGTATCATAGAGATGAAAAATTAAATTTCTACACTAATTTACGTGACAGAACTAAATCAATATGCAGAATTCTTCCCCTATTCATTGAGAAGTCACAGTCAAATGCACAAAGCCAAAAAATAGAAAAATTATAATTAAAAGTGATATTTCAATTAATGATTGATTAAAAATTGAAATATTTTTTATTTTGAAAAGTATTGGATCTAATGAGCTGAGATTTTGCATGTTACTTTCCATGTGTATATTAAACTTTTTTCTCCAAATTTGAAAAAGATTGGTCGAATAGGAAAAAAGTTACAAAATATAGTTGAGTGTCCCCTTAAGTATACCTATAACTTTCTTTGGTATTAATATTACGAGTATATTGTCATGTATTTCCTTTTCAGCCTATGGTTGAGTGAAAGAGAAGACCTCAATGCCATTAATTCTGTCAGAATAAACAAAACATTATTATTATTATTATTATTATTATTATTATTATTATTATTATTATTATTATTATTATTATTATTCATAATGTTCTGCCCAAGGGCAGGTCTTTCACTGCAAACCCAGCATTCTCCAGTCTTTCGTATTTTTTACCTTTTTCATAGTCTCCGCATATGATCTATATATCTTAATATCGTCTATCATCTGATATCTTCTTTTGACCCGAACTCTTCTTCTGTTCACCATTACTTCCAGTGCAACTTTCAGTAGGCAGTTTCTTCTCAACCAGTGACCCAGCCAATTCTTTTTCTCTTCCTGATTAGTTTCAGCATCTTTTTTTCTTCACCTACTCTTTCCAACACAGCTTTGTTTCTTATTCTGTCTGTCCATTTCACACGCTCCATCCTTCTCTATATCCACATTTCAAGTGCTTCTAATCGCTTCTCTTCACTTCGTCGTAATGTCCACGTTTCTGTTCCCATACAATGCCACACTCTACGCAAAGCACTTCACTAGTCTCTTCCTTAGATCTTTTTCCAGAGGTCCGCAGAAAATGCTCCTTTTTCTATTAAAAACTTCCCTTGCCATTGCTATTCCCCTTTTGACTTCCTGGAAGCAGCTCATGTTACTGCTTATAGTATACTCTATTTTATTTCAAGGAGTGCAGTTCAGTGGCTCCTTTGAACACCCACTTACAGATTTATGACTTCCTACACAAACAACTCTGACATTTCCATCCTGTCCCCTCGTCCCAACATTGCACAGTTGCCACAATCCTGATTACCCTCGAAATTATGCAGTGAAACTGAGGGGATCCTTGGAATTCGGAAAAGATGCGACAACTCTGCCTCCACGTGGATTTGACGGGAGCCTGTCAATTCTTCTGAATGAAGGTTGTGATTGGTTACTGACAGGAGAAGACAAGATTTCCGTCACAGTAAGGAAGACCTTTATTTATGACAACCAATTAGTAGTGGGCAGTAGAAGGTCTGTCGGCAAAGTCTTTTCTATGAAACTGCACTCTATGAAATAAAATAAGGTATACACCCCAAGTATTTGGAGCTGTCCACTTGCTCTACTACCTCATTTAGAATTCGCAAGTTTACTTTCTTTACTTTTCTTCCTATGACCATGGTCTTCGTCTTGTTGGCATTTATCTTCATTCCATACTGCTCACAGCTGTCATTTAGCTCCAGTAGCATATCCCTTAGTATCATCTCCTTTTCTGCTAGCAACGCCGTATGAACAGCAAATCTTATACTGGGTGTTCAGTTCAAAATGTGTCTTGGCTCGCTGTATGCCTTCATGTGGCTAGCTGATGAGCCTAGAGAATTCAATCTTCCTACACTTCCGCAGCTCAGGTGTATAATCTAAGAGGCAGAGAAGTTGGCTAGCAAGTACGGCGTTCATTCTGAAGAGTACGTGCCGATACGTACGGTAACGCCAGTAGTGGCAGGAATGTGAACTGTTTGGAAATACGTACTGTCGGGATATGGGGAGAGGGTTAAGACGATTACTTACGTATTTGTTTACATTAACTTCGACGGTCAACATGGACACGGAGCATTTGATTTGTGTTGTGGAATGTTACCGTACGCAACCGATGATAACAAATACCCTGCGTACGATTTGCCGGCGCAAAACACAGTTCGAAAGAGGTTATGGTAGCACACAGACCGTACAGACCGCCATCTGTTGCTACGACGTTCAGTTATACCGTACACGTTCTCAAGTTCAGATTGAACAACGCCTTAAATAATAGGCAACTTCTCTAACATTTAAGCTGAAACTCGCTTCAAATCGGTGACCCAACAACAGTGACGTCATGACACACTTTGAAATGAACACCCAGTATGCTTTATTGTTCTTCCTCCTACTATCACTCCTCCTATGTTCTGAAAACAGTCACTAAATCCTCCAAGTATATTTTGAACAGGGTAGGTGATAAAGGACATCCTTGTCGTACTCCTCTCCCTATTTCACTTCCTTCTGACATTTCTTCTCCTATCCTGACTTTGACTCGTTGTTTCATATAAAGACATCGCACCACGTAGCAGAAATTAAACCATTTTTACATATGCGGAGATTGTTGAGGAGTGCCTTCTAGCTGTATGTGATACTTTATTTCCTAAATTTCCAAATTCAAAACATAGTACAAGTGAAATGAAACAACCTGTTCGTATTGACATGATTTTGCAGAAGAGTTGCAGAGTTCGCTCTTCAGCTTCAAAATACCAGTAATATGTGTTAGTTTTGTTACTTTATAATAATAATAATAATAATAATAATAATAATAATAATAATAATAATAATAATAATAATAATAATAATAATAATAATAATAATAATAAGTTAAATAATTAAAAAATCCGCGCATTTTAAGCTTCAATAAGACTGTGAAATGCATTGCTGCTCTCGGCAAATTATAGGCCTACTATTAAATCTCTCACTTTTGGTTCTTCTCTAATTTCTAGTAGCCTAAGTACCAATGCTCTATAGCAGGCCTGGGGGATTTATACGTTAGCTTGAGCGAGCTCCAGATAGCGATCTCCTTCTATTCCCGCATCGTTGACGTAATCGATCAGTGGCGTGCAATGTGTAAGCTACATTTACATTTTGTTGTGAACAGAAAATTAAATGTAGCTAGTATTTATGTACATATGTAGGCGAAGCACGTCTTGCACAGATTGTGAATGGTACGCCACTGAATCTTTGCGTCGTTTATCGTTTCTATCCACTTGGTTTCTCTGTGAGCGCGAGCGCGCTGAGAGGAGGCTTGCCCCCAGGCCCTGCTCTATAGAATCTCATTAATTACTGGTTGTGCTTATTGATGGCGTTACTTGTCAAAAATGTGACGTTCAAAAATGTATTCAGGTTTCTGCCCAGCGATAGTCCTGATATATTGTATTTTATGCTCGACCATGCCGAAATGTAGTAATTATACACCTGGTAGCAGTCCTTTAATGCATGTCATTAAAGTACACCTATTCATTAAAGTTCAGGTTTTCGATTATTCTCGGATATGCAATCGAAAGACAACTAGCAAAACGTCACGCAGGCTGGAAATCCAATACTGTCGCAGAAGGTTATGTTCTGTTACTATAATAATTAGCGTTAATTGTAAATAATATTCAATTAAATTCAATTTGTCATCTCGTTTTTCAATGTCGAATTCAATTTCAAGGTTATATCAAGTTTACTCTCTAGGTTATATCAAGGTCGTCGACATTCGTTGCCCGGAAAAAATCAATGCTTTCGCGTCTGCGCACATCTCACAATTTACGAGATTGCACAAGGTCAGTTCGCTCCCCAGTCACATAAGAATAACATGAATACTTATGAATAATTTCATGTTAGAAATATGGTCGAGCATAAAAAGTCATATGAAACTTGCCTATAATGGTAGTTAAGACGCTCGTATGAAAATTATGACATCCTCGCGTCTTAATTACTATCATTATAGGCTCGTTGCATAATGTATTATTATTTGAAGATTGGTTAATCCAGTGGCACTCAATCTATAGTCGTTTCAAGCGATATGCATCCCACGTGAGTAATGAATTCACAAGTAATTATAACTACATACTTAATGCTTTAACAGAAGTGTATTATACGATGTGGATCCTTGGAATTATTTGATTACTGACACATTGAATTTGTTTGTCGGTTAGTTCCTTTCTGCAGAATGTGGCCCAATTCATACCTACGCACTTCACAAAACTTGAAGTTGACTGCACACTTTTTTATTTTTGTCTGTGTTTTGTAGCTTTTCATTTTAAATTATTAAATCAATTTCATCTTGACGTGACTCCTGGCCAAAATGATTTGTAATGCAAGCCATTGTCGCCATGTAGCAGTGCGCACTGAATCTTAGTTAAGCCTGTTCAACGAAAAGAGAAAATTAGAGATGATAAAGTCCAAAACGAAAGAGCTGAAACTCAGATTGCGATAATTTTTATATTGAATTACTGCTGTAATTGTTCATATTTGAGATATTCTTTACCTTTATCTTTAGAAAGTAGAATGACGTAACATAAGTGAAATAGTCTTTGTAGTTATTTTCATTTTGTTTTACTCTATTGTAAGCAAATTTACTGAAAATCTGACACTTTCTTACAGTGCTACATAGGATGCATTCTCGATGCACTTGGCTTGGTAAGTAAAATCAACATAGATTTTTGTAATACATTATTTTCATTTCATAAAATTTCTTTGCACATGGTGAGAAGAAAGAATATTAAGTATCCAATACAGCTTAAATAAAAAGATCTCTCACATTGTATACAGAAGAGAACTGAAATATCAATTAAATTTAATATAGTGCAGTTTATTAACATACTTAAGTCACTTCTTAATAGTTTACTGTTGAGAAACCAAAAGCAATGAAAATGGCAGAAATCTAAGCACAACCCGCTGCCGTCATCCAGACTGTTGTGATTTTGATACACTTGGACATGTGCTTGGACAATGCCCTAAAGGCGAGCTGCTGATCAATGCTAGACATCATCGTGTACGACATGCTTTGGCGATATCGTTAAAACTTTAAATTGGGAGATTCATTAGGAAGTACATTGTGTATCATCAGATGGTTCTTTCAGACGGGCAGACATTATTGCTATTAATGGACGCTTAAAACGGGCTCTTGTTCTTGACCCTACTATCTGTTTCGAAAGGAACCTAAATCAGGCCACCGAAGTTGATATTGAGAAGAAGTCTATATATAAAACCTTGTCTGCCTTATCTTTCTCAAAAGTACAACGTCCCTCTTATATAATAATCTGTCACTGGTTTGCTGTTTGGCAGTAGAGGTTCAATTACAAAATTCACATGGAATTATCTTAAGGTATGTATTAACGTTTTGGAGGAAAATCTACATTTTTTAACCAACCTTTTTAAGATATTTATCAGACAACATATGAAAGTAGACTAACATAACCATATATCAGAAACTTCAGTTTCACTTTTTGATTCCTTAAAAAAAATAATTAATTAAAAATTATTCCATTTCTTCAAAATGCCATATATTTTCTAAAAATTACTCAATTTTGAAATTTCTTTCACTGAGTTATTGCTGTTTATACATACAATGCTCTGTACTAGGATTTTGCAGCTAATATTATTACAAAGAAAATTTTAGTCATAAAAACGCCATTTCAAACGTTAATACATACCTTAAGGAACTTCACATGCCTTTTGATTATGTAATGTATATTCTTATAAATATTATCAAGGATTCTCTTCAAATATTACATCATCATCTCTATTTCAATTAATCCACTTACATTATTTGCCTTCAACAATTAACTTTCTTTTTTCTTTAATATTTCAAATCACGTTATACTGTACTTGTTTATTGTATTCAGGACCCTTGTGGTCATTCAAATTCTTTGAGCTGATGTCTTTAATGAATAAATAAAAAAAAAATACCTATAGGCCTGTACCATTGTTGTACTTAAGACATATCTTGTAGTTTACTATTATAAATAGAGCTAGCAAATTGGTACCGAAATTATTAAGTTGTGTCAGCACGGACTACATCTCCATCGAGTAAGGAGTAGTAATGCAGCTCTGAACATTAACAGACCAGGACAACAACCATGTAGGCCTATAGCCGTGTGGTAATCAAACTCGTCTTTGTGTCAATGATCTTTACAATGACCATAGAACAAGGCACTCAATAAGGAAATAATACAAGATGCGGCAAAGGAATCGGATGGTTTTAGAAGGCCGTTTACTCAGCAACATGAGGAGTTATGGATATCGATCGACCGTCGTTTGTTAGCATTTTTGATGCCATTTTGTGTAATCTTCAGTGGCGGCTCCTGCGTATTTCTTAAGAGGGGGAAAGAAGGTAACAGGACGAAATGATACCTTCTTGAATGAAACATGCTACAAATTAGCCAACATGCATACATGTAAGACCAGGTAGAGTTGGGGTTGATCTTTCCTTCCGTGTAGCAATAAACTGAGTTTCCTAAATTTTCCAAAATATATAATGTTTTCACTTCCATTCATTGTTGAATAATTGCACAAATTAACAATTACAAGGAAATTTACCTCGCAGCATTTTTCGAGCACACTACAGCATCAGACGTGTTGGAAGAGACTACTTATAGCTACTAACACGTAATCGGAACCGCGGAAATGGGAAAAAATCTTAGGAAAGCGAGAACACTGCAACCACCCACGTGGTCTGTGTTGCCACATGTACATTTTACAAGTTCAGTATCACATGCTTTTGAAGAATTTCAGTTCTTGTACAGTCATACTACCATTATTGTTCAAAGTTGCCGGTGGCCAATTAATTTTTTTATGTTAAAAAATTATGTAGTTTGGAGTACCACTTTCAATTTCAAATATATTTGTACAAAACTGACAACTTGGATGTTGCCCTGTCTAGTACACAATGAATGGAAGTGAATTTCAGTGGCCAAAAAGATCTGCGATACTAACGGAGAACTACTTCCTCTTTGTTTTATATAAACCCGACTTTAACTTTCAAATATCCTCGAAAGTTTCAAACCATGAATAGTAGCTTATATAAAGTGCAATGAATAATATTTTTGATTTATAGTTTAAAAAAAAGTTTATATGGTGTCTTTCATAACATTGTGTTAAAACTGTTTTTATTGTGCCTCCTCCTAGATGTGTTATAGTCTGGCTGAATGCAACATCGTTAGATGGCAGCGGTAGTGAGCTTGCTGCACGACCAGTCGGTTTCTATTTCCCGCCCATGCGCTGATTCAGAGGAGGATCTCCTCCTCCGTTAATGCACTCGCTTTAAAACTTTGCTTCTTTCTCTGGCCGCTAGTGCGCTGTTGTCTATGTGTGCTAACTGTAGTAAAGGAGGAATGGATTGGCTTTCCTCTACAGAAACAATCTCGCATCTTTTTCACAGTTTTCTAGCAGCACACGAGCGCGCATCGTTTAAAACTCGATCAACCGAGGTTTTCTTATAGCTGTGAACTTAAAAATTAACGAATCTTCCTTGAATTTCAAGGCACATATTTTATTTGGTATTTACTTTCAAAAGAAGAAAAATGTGAGGAGAACGTTCCTCCCTTCCCTCCCCCGAGGAACCGCCACTGGTAATCATGGAAGTATTTAATGACTATTGGGACTTCTGTGGGTTGGTATATATACTTGAACACTATTATTCTTCACATATCTCACGGCTTCAGTCATTTACACATTTGTGGGTTGCAGAAGAATGGTTGTTATAGACAATTCATTATATCCAAAAGTAATTATGTATACATGACTGAAGTTTTGAAGAAGAGGGTTTCTCTTCATTGCTATATTTCCCATGTAAAAAGAGTTATTCTGCGTGTTTTTTTTCATAGCACCGTTTTCCTGAACTGCTATTCGTTTCACAAATTATATTTTCAAATTATATAATTTCCAGCAAAATTTTTCTCCATTTGTTACTCTGATTACCAGCAAATTCTTGAAGAATTGCATTCAACTTCATATGAATTAGGATTCAACTTTCGCCATATTGAAAACCGCTTATTAAATATCACAACTCCACTGCGAACGTTAGTACTGCTTCTGTACTGTGCATGTTATTGTAATGTAGTAACTGAAGTCATCCACTCATAGTTGAGATATATTGTGAGTTGTTTATATGAAGAGTATAGAACGCAAATGCAATAGATCTATAGGTCTATGCCTAGCTGCACTCAACCTGAAAAGAATGTTATGGTACGAACTTCCTAAGACTGATTATAATCAATAAATACATAATATAATAATTTTTTTGTAATCTACTGACGCTATTGTAAATACAGGGCATCTTACAATTTTATAGCATTGTCTCTTGCACTTGTCATTTTAGGGTCGTTAAAAATAAAATAGTGGAGGATGTTAAAATGTTAGATATGTAATGAAGACCTAAGAATTAAGTAAAGAACAATTGAGTAGTAAAACATCTCTCTGTTGAAGGTTGTTTCGTTTATCTCGTGAACTATAAATATATACAGTAGAGTACACCTTGAACGTAGAAGTAACAATATGGGTCTAAAATGATTTTGCACCCTAGAACCTACAAATTGTGACAAGGGAACGGATTTTTATCTTATTACTAGAGATGAGAATTCCATGCAATTGCATGTTTTTATAGGAACATAGGACATAGCTCAAACTTAGTACTTAGCCTTTTCATTACTTTCAGATTCCAAATATGTAATTTTTTTCAATAGTAGATGTTATACATTGTACACACTCTGTTGATGAACATAAATTGGCGCTTAACAATTTTTTTTCTTGCTTGTTTAAGTTTTACATTAATATTGACCTCCTTTACAGTTGGATGACGGGGAATTAATTCCACGGAATTGTAGAAAATTTTCTCAGAATGTTGTAGCAAAGGAAAAATATTGTCTGAAGCTCTATGAGAAGTGCCATCGAAGTGGTAAGTGAAGCATTGTTATAAAGTTTAAATTAAAAATGACATTCATAATTGAACGTAATGAAAAAATAAACCGTATCCCGCTTAAAACACCAATAAAATAAATGGCTGTAACTTAAAATATAAACGCCAAAATAGTACATTATGCAACGAGACTATAATGGTAGTAATTAAGACGCGAGTATGTTTATGAAACGAGCGCAAGCGAGTTTCATAATTTTCATACGAGCGTCTTAATTACTATTATAGGCAAGTTTCATACGACTTTTTATGCTCGACCATATTTCTAACTTGAAATTATTCATAAGTATTCATGTTATTGTTATGTGAGTTAGGAGCGGAACTGACATTGTGCAATAGCCTACCTCATAAATTGTGAGATTTGCGCAGACGCAAAGTATTTATTTTTTCCGGGCAACGAATGTCGACAACCTTGATATAATCTGGAGAGTAAGATAAACATTAATCTTGATATAACCTTGAAATTGAATTCGACATTGAAAAACGAGATGACAAATTGAATTTATTTGAATATTATTTACAATTAACGCTAATTATTATAGTAACAGAACTGACTTTATTTCAAATGTAGGTTATTTATTGTGCAATTGGTGAAATCGATACTTGCGCTTTCATATTGCTACAATTCTGATTGGTGGAAGACCTGAACTTTAATGAATAGGTGTACTTTAATGAGGTCCATTAAAGGGCTGCTACCAGGTGTATAATTAATACATTTCGGCATGGTCGAGCATAAAGAAATAAATGTACCTAAAGAGCACACCAGGTTAAGAAAAAAAGCATTGAACATATAGGGCCAACCATAAAATGACCAGTTGGCATAAAAACGCCTACCTACCACAAAGCTTCTACACTGTACTAAGCACCGCCCCATAAAACCAATGCTTTTTTTAGGTTTGATAGTGAAAATATTGCAATTTATGTAACAATGATTGTCACAGAGATTGAGAAATGAGTAAATAACAACAAACTGTTAATAATTCTGTGAAGCATACAATCGAAATGCATTTTCTCCAAAATTACGAAAAATGGGATTAAGATTATTTTTCAGTGCAGATTTAGCAGGAACATGATAAACTTCTCTGCTGCATTTTGTCTGCTTTAACTTCAGTAGCAAAATAACAGTTTGGAATCTAACTGCAAGAGGAAGTGCAGTTTGCCTCCATGGTTAAAATCGACCAATCAGAGACTCTCATTCTCTATCATATTGTTTGTTCTTCTGAACAGTATCAGTTTTATTTGCAGTCAACTCTGGATATAGTGAACTCGGTTCTAATGAACATTCGGCTATAGTGAACCTTAAAAATTGAAATTACAAGAGTTGTTTGATTCCGTGTATAGTTGGTATAGTTCATGTATTTAGTTAGCATAATTTTTGTGTTCAATTGTATGGTTTTGTGTGTTTTAGTTTGGATAGTTTGATTCCGTGTACAGTTGGTATAGTTCATGTATTTAGTTAGTATAATTTTTGTGTTCAGTTGTATGGTTTTGTGTGTTTTAGTTTGGATAGTTTGATTCCGTGGATAGTTGGTATAGTTCATGTATTTAGTTAGTATAATTTTTGTATTCAGTTGTATGGTTTTGTGTGTTTTAGTTTGGATAGTTTGATTCCGTGGATAGTTGGTATAGTTCATGTATTTAGTTAGTATAATTTTTGTGTTCAGTTGTATGGTTTTGTGTGTTTTAGTTTGGATAGTTTGATTCCGTGGATAGTTGGTATAGTTCATGTATTTAGTTAGTATAATTTTTGTATTCAGTTGTATGGTTTTGTGTGTTTTAGTTTGGATAGTTTGATTCCGTGGATAGTTGGTATAGTTCATGTATTTAGTTAGTATAATTTTTGTGTTCAGTTGTATGGTTTTGTGTGTTTTAGTTTGGATAGTTTGATTCCGTGGATAGTTGGTATAGTTCATGTATTTAGTTAGTATAATTTTTGTATTCAGTTGTATGGTTTTGTGTGTTTTAGTTTGGATAGTTTGATTCCGTGGATAGTTGGTATAGTTCATGTATTTAGTTAGTATAATTTTTGTGTTCAGTTGTATGGTTTTGTGTGTTTTAGTTTGGATAGTTTGATTCCGTGGATAGTTGGTATAGTTCATGTATTTAGTTAGTATAATTTTTGTATTCAGTTGTATGGTTTTGTGTGTTTTAGTTTGGATAGTTTGATTCCGTGGATAGTTGGTATAGTTCATGTATTTAGTTAGTATAATTTTTGTGTTCAGTTGTATGGTTTTGTGTGTTTTAGTTTGGATAGTTTGACTCCGTGGATAGTTGGTATAGTTCATGTATTTAGTTAGTATAATTTTTGTGTTCAATTGTATGGTTTTGTGTGTTTTAGTTTGGATAGTTTGATTCCGTGAATAGTTGGTATAGTTCATGTATTTATTTAGTATAATTTTTGTGTTCAGTTGTATGGTTTTGTGTGTTTTAGTTTGGATAGTTTAATTCCGTGTACAGTTGGTATAGTTCATGTATTTAGTGAGTATAATTTTTGTGTTCAGTTGTATGGTTTTGTGTGTTTTAGTTTGGATAGTTTGATTCCGTGAATAGTTGGTATAGTTAATGTATTTAGTTAGTATAATTTTTGTGTTCAATTGTATGGTTTTGTGTGTTTTAGTTTGGATAGTTTGATTCCGTGAATAGTTGGTATAGTTCATGTATTTATTTAGTATAATTTTTGTGTTCAGTTGTATGGTTTTGTGTGTTTTAGTTTGGATAGTTTAATTCCGTGTACAGTTGGTATAGTTAATGTATTTAGTTAGTATAATTTTTGTGTTCAATTGTATGGTTTTGTGTGTTTTAGTTTGGATAGTTTGATTCCGTGAATAGTTGGTATAGTTCATGTATTTAGTGAGTATAATTTTTGTGTTCAGTTGTATGGTTTTGTGTGTTTTAGTTTGGATAGTTTGATTCCGTGAATAATTGGTTTAGTTCATGTATTTAGTTAGTATAATTTTTGTGTTCAATTGTATGGTTTTGTGTGTTTTAGTTTGGATAGTTTGATTCCGTGAATAGTTGGTATAGTTCATGTATTTATTTAGTATAATTTTTGTGTTCAGTTGTATGGTTTTGTGTGTTTTAGTTTGGATAGTTTAATTCCGTGTACAGTTGGTATAGTTAATGTATTTAGTTAGTATAATTTTTGTGTTCAATTGTATGGTTTTGTGTGTTTTAGTTTGGATAGTTTGATTCCGTGAATAGTTGGTATAGTTCATGTATTTAGTGAGTATAATTTTTGTGTTCAGTTGTATGGTTTTGTGTGTTTTAGTTTGGATAGTTTGATTCCGTGAATAATTGGTTTAGTTCATGTATTTAGTTAGTATAATTTTTGTGTTCAATTGTATGGTTTTGTGTGTTTTAGTTTGAATAGTTTAACTCTGTGTATAGTGGTATAGTTCATGTATGAAGTTAGTATAATTTTTGTGTTAAATTGTATCGTTTTTGTGCGTTTAGTTTAGATAGTATGGGTGTTTAGGCTGTACAATTTATGTGTGCAATTGGTATAGGTTTTTGTGTATTTAGTTTGTGTGTGAGTTAAGACTATGTATGTGTTCAGTTTGTGTAATTTTTTCTTTTTTTCTTTTTATCGTGTGTTTAGTTTGCATATTTTTTTTGTGGATGTTTAGTTTGCATAATTTATGTGTTTAGTCTGTATTGTTTTTCGTGTTTAGTCTGTATAGTTTGTTTATGTGTTTAGTTTGTAAGTATAGTGTAAGCTCTTTTGGACTGGCTCCCCAAGTGTAGTAGATCTTCAGCTCACCCTACACTCTCCTGTAGGAGGCCGTTGCCCTTATGGGATTTCAGGCGTTTCATATTTCATATTTCGTATCCTGACAAATTCTTATTTGAAGTCAGACCTTCTTGTGTAAAATTGAATGAATGTGTTGAGAAAAACATTCTAAGTTTCTTACTCCTCTAGTCAAAGGACAAAAGTAGGATTAGTGATTCCTAGATAATGAGCTGTACTGTAAATCCAGGCAAAGCGTGACGACCTTGCCTCACTCCATCGTCAAGGGGTTTCCATTCTGTTCTCAGGCACACTACTCTACTGTTATTTCTAATCCCCACCGTCAAAGGGTTCCTTTTATTCTCAGAAACATTTCCATTATGACGGATAGCATCGAAACAACGGAAAATGAAATTGTTTTCATTTATTAAAACGGGACGGACATTATGTCCAGAGCATAAATGAAGG
Organism: Periplaneta americana; assembly: GCF_040183065.1. Classification (NCBI taxonomy): domain Eukaryota; kingdom Metazoa; phylum Arthropoda; class Insecta; order Blattodea; family Blattidae; genus Periplaneta; species Periplaneta americana. The sequence goes on from NC_091123.1 coordinate 160,247,406, forward strand.
TAAGATTCCGATAGCTTTCAAACTTCATCAACCCCATCCCAGTTTCCATTAAGTGACCCGGGAAATTCCAAGGCTGAGTACGCAGTCACACCATAACACGTTTGTAATTTCTACCTGAGCAGTCTGTTTCTAATGTTCGAACAGTGATTGTATCGTATAAAAATGTCGAAGCTTAAAGTGTTTTCTTTGGAAGATAAGGCGAATATTATATGTGACATTGAACGTGATCTTTTGCAAGCGGACGTGGGTCGACAGCATAGTTTAAGTAAATTAACTGTGAGTAACAGCATACAGTGTAGTTCATTTCATAAAAATGAAATATTTTAATTACTTGTTCACAATTTCATTCATTCCTGTCATTTAAGGTTAGGGGAGAGATACTTCGGATTTAGTGAATCTCGGATATAACTGAACGAAATATGCAAGTCCGCAGAGGTTCACTATATCCGGAGTTGAGTGTATTTGTGAAATTTAAGCCACCACAATTGAATAACAAAACTACAGATTAGCATACAGGCAAAACTGAAACCCCTGATCGACCAAGATACAAGTAGGTCCATATTAATAATATTGTTTAAAATGGGACAAAATTGACATTTTTAATAAGACGACAGAACGGTGAGTAAACATAAAAAACGGTACTGCCCCGTTAAAAACGGTACGTATGGTCGATCAATCCATATCTGGTGGGCATTCCCATAACTGTCATATGGGGAGGAGCTCGATGGGAGACTAGCAACTCCATACTACTGGAGAAAAATTGATCGCCTTTCAAATAATTTATAGATGGCGTTATATGAATACTAAAATGAAAAATTGAGACTTTCTCTCTGGTAAGATATTATACAAAAATTTATAAACAGAATAATAGGACAAACGTAAGAAATTATTTGAATTACCATTTAATAATTATCGGCAAAATAAAATTGTCTCTTACGACACAAACAAAAATCTGAAAATCCATAACTATAAATGAAAAACATAGCGCGAAGATGTCTTCTAATAATATAAAATATGTTCAAAGTTTCATTCATATCGCACACACACAAAATTATGTGTATTATATATATATATATATATATATATATATATATATATATATTACACTTTCATCCTGTATATATATATATATACAGGGTGAAAGTGAAATAACCCTGCAGATTCTCAAAGCGAATAGCTCATGTTGCATGTAACAAAAAACTATAATATCATATTGGTGGAAAGTTCATAGGTTTTCAGAATTTTTTTTTTTTTTTTTTTTTTCAAATGTTCAACACCCTTTTATTCGGTAGCTATTGCAAGTAGGATCATGAATTTTGTCCATATCGATAGAATATCTAATAAAGAATAATTTATTCCTCTGGCGTATTTCGATATCGTGGGCGGTTTTCGTGCAAATTTAGGGGAGAATTGGGTAGTATCGGACATCGGGTAATATCGGACAGTGCGTTTCTTTCATCTACCGCCAGATCGTAGTACCTGAATGACATGGTTACGTTTCTGTATGCGACATCACAGAAACGTAACCATGTTATTCAGGTATTATCATCTGGTGGTAGATGAAAGAAAGTCACTGTCCGATATTACCCGATGTCCGATACTACCCAACTCTCCCCTAATATAAAACCCATTAATTTCAAGCCACTGTACACTGCAACCAGATAGCGACATTGTAGCTAGAGAGGGAGGTGAGGTAGTTCACGTTCGAAGAGAGACGTGAGTTCGTTTAGCTTTTACATCTATATTACGAGAAGAAAGAGGACTGTGTTAGCGGCGATGTTGCCAGACTGCTGAAACTTCCAATTTAATTTTCTAATTGAACCGGTGAGTGGAAAAAGAGAATAACTACATTTTTTTGCTAAATTGAACTGAGATAGCCATTTTGTTCCTCAATGACAGACCGAATGGGTGAACTGAAAAAGGGAATATTACTAGCATTCTTACCCGGGTAAAATCTCATGTCTGTTCTATGTTGAGTGGAAGAAGGAAATAACTTCTGTAGTAGTTCCCTTTTTCCACTCAAGATTGTGCCAGGGCTGACTCGGCTGTTCTATTACAGCTAATATTGAAAAAAAGTTTTATAATAAACTAATAATAAGCTACATGAAGTAACTGATACGTGTAAACAAAGGGAAAATGTTGTTGGGCTATTATTCGACTACATGCAGAACTTGTCACTTCCCTTTATTCCTGTACAGGAGAATGATGTTTTATCTTCGCAAGCTTTGGATGTACATATTCTGTATTCATAATCTTTCTAACAACACGTCTGTTTTCTACACATACCATAAGGGAAAGGGGGTCATGTAGGTATTCAAAATCATGTGAAATTTTCTGAGAAAAACAATGGTGCAATCCGTTTTGAGATATATCTAATAGTTTTCAAGTTATGATACAAACATTAGTTACTGCATCTACAGATATTTTGTAACATGGTACAGTACTAAGGTGGCTATGGAAAAGGTGTTTTTATGCAATTCTGGTAATTAACTTTTCCTGCTTTACTGTTTGGTTAACCTGTGACAGTTTCAATGCATTGTTGTGATTATTTGAAGCTTTCCTGTAACAAATTTCTTGATTTTCGTGATGGCATTATCGAAAGTGGAAAGAATATTGATATCATTCTTCATTCTGGTGGGTTAAGCCACATACATGTTGCAGCAGACTGAACGAACAGTTCTCTGGACATTGGATCGGTCAGCGTGGACGAGTGAATGGTCGACCAGGTCTCCAGATTTAACACCTCTTGATTTTTTCTTTTGGGGTTACATAAAGAGCTTGATATATGAAGAGAAAATTGAGAATATGGATAGAACATTTTGTAGCATTCCTAGGATGATTTTAGCACAGGCTTCAATGATACATTTCATTAAATGTTCCACATTCTCAATTTTCTCTTCATCCTACCAAGCTCTTTATGTAATCCCAAAAGAAAAAATCAAGAGGTGTTAAATCTGGAGACATGGCCGGCCATTCTACTGGTCCACGTCGACCAATTTAATGTCTAGGGAACTGTTCGTTCAGTCTGCTGCAACATTTCTGTGGCTTAACCCGCCAGAACGAAGAATGATATCAATTCTTTCCTCTTTCGATAATGCCATCAAGAAATTTCTTACAGGAAAGCTTCAAATTATCACAACAATGCACTGAAACTATCACAGATTAACCGAACAGTAAAGCAGGAAAAGTTAATTACCGGAATTGCATAAAAGCACCTTTTCCAAAGCCTCCATAGTACCGTACCATGTTACAGAATATCTGTAGATGCAGTAACTAATGTTTGTGTCATTATTACAGTTATCTTTAAATAACTTGAAAACGATTAGAGATATCTCAAAACGGACTGCGCCATTGTTTTTCTCAGAGAATTTCGCATGATTCTGAGTACATACATGACCCCCTTTCCATTTAAAATTTCAAAGTTGCATTCAAAATGGCGGCTTTTGAAATAGCTGAGAGCTAGAATCGAATGTGTCACTGGTAGAGCATTTGGTCTTACAAATACTGATAACACCTATAGTAATCGAAAATCAAGCATATAGAAGATATTTATATGGTCCTAGACTTTTGATTCATCCTGTATATTTTTTTCCATAAAATTGTAATGTGGAAGTCGTTATTAACCTATTTAATCATTTATATACATTTTTAAAGAAGAAAAAAATGGAGGAGAGGTTAGGAAGCTAATAAAGTAAGTGTATGATTATTGAGTGGAAAAAGGAAATAAGTTTTAAAATTAAAAAAAAAACTTGTATACAAATATTAACAAGGCATAGAGCAAAATTTGATAATAATATATCAACTACAAACAATAGTGAACATTTTTACTGTTGACAACATTTAAATCAAACTTAACAGAAAAGCTGTAGAAAGTTTTTTTTTTTTTTTTTTTTTCCTGAAAAGTTGGGTTCAAAGTAGTTATTCCCTTTTTCTACTCACTGATTCAATTAACCGTGCATTTAATCACGAAACGTAATACATATATGTAGATTTTCTATTCATTTAAGTGTATCCTATCGCCCCTTTCAATCTGCAGGATTATTTCACTTGCACTCTGTACACAATGTTTCCTTTTAAAACATGAAGTGTGACACTGAACATTATACCAGAAGGAATTGAAATTTAAGCCTAATTCTGTGTCTCATACATGCCACTGTGTTTGATTTTGCAGTGGGTTCAGGAAATGATCGCTGTATAACTGGACCTTTGCTTTGGAAGTGCATGATATCCTTGAACTAATGAACTACATCTATGACAAGTAAGATCCCTCAATTTGTTTTTAAGCTGGATTATTAAATCAATAAAGATTATACTATTTAATTTTAATTGTAATGGTTACTTTTATTATGTCACTGGACGAAGTAGAAATCAGAATATTATGTAGCTGTAAACTGTACTGAAATACATGTTTTCACGATTTTTCGCCGAAAAAAAAATACTTTGTTTCCTTGGGTAACGCTTCTGTATGCACGGGTTTAACCTCAGACTGTAACTTCCACATATCCTCGTCCAACATTCAGCACCTCCAAATTGCACTTTCGTCACTCCAAGTCCCAAGTACACAGGTTTGCTAGGATATAGTTCAACGCCGGACAAGGAGTGGGTCGTGCAGCACGCTTTCAAAACCGGCGCCTGATTGATGTACACAATGTAAACATCACTTATTTCACAATGCGGAACAGGTAGGGGAGTAGTGGGTACAGTGAGACACAAAATATTAAGACATATGTATGCAAGTGATAATTCAAGTAGGCTATTTTTAAAATCAAATGCAATAGAAATAGACATTAAAACGTGGAGTATAATAATACATAAACAAAAATGTTAATAAATAAAGGACATATTATACAATACGTGTTTGTCAAAAAATGCAAATGTCTCACTGTTCCCATTCAGGAGGGTACAGTGAGACACCACAGAATCTATTAACGGACATTGAAATGATTTACATTTACTTCAAAAGAAAGGAAAGCTTGATGTCTCTTAATCTTGACATGTTCTGTAGGCTTATTTAGAATCATTTTGATGTCTGACTTCGAAACCATTGAAACATCTGGAACATTTGGAAAAGTGAATTTTCCATGACATTTCAAACTTTTGCGAAAAAATGAAATGAATTTTTGGTGACAACAAAGCTTATAATTATAAGAATTTAATGTAATTCTTCATTATTTTTTAACATTTTCTTAAATTTTGTGAATAATTTTTATTTATGAAACCATTAAAACGTAATGTATCCATTATTTTAAGCTATAGTTCCTAAATTGGTTACTAGTATGTTCATTTTTAATATTAGTTACTGGTAAATGTAATATAATTACAGTTTGTTTTTTCAAATCATTGGTACATGGGAACAGTGAGATGTCTCAGTGTACCCTTCAATGGCATGTCTTACTGTTCCCTTTACGCATAGTTCATTTAAAAATGACGCCATCACTTCAAAATTAAAACAAGAAAGACGAAACTTTGCCAAACATAATCTCAAATACCATAGTATTAGGTAACAAGAGATTCATATTTATATCTCATTTGTATATCCAATATAACCTTCATTAAACACAAGCCAAAATTTTACTTCTAGAGTGAAAAATTACTAATTATTTTTTCTTCACTCACCTTTATAACTAGAATCAAATCGAGTATGAAAATACTGTTACTTGACTCATGCAACATACAACTTCACTGTTACCAATATCTCACCTTCAAAATTTACCATCTAATAAAATATGTCTCACTGTTCTCCCTGTCTTACTATACCCACTTCTCCCCTATTGTACGAGTAACATCAGTTTAAACTGTGACATTGCACAGAGAACTCACAATACAGTACTTGAAAACAAACCAGCTGCAGTCTTGTGATATTTGGACAATTGTGGAAGATAAATGCACGATGATTTATAAATATTTTATGGACGATACAATAAAATTCTCATAAACAGACGATTTGTATTTACTGTACTGTTGTTTTAAATTTCAGGCGCAGAGATATTACTGAAAAATAAATGCAGCAGCTTCCTACAGAAAATGTTTTAGATTTGGATCTGCTAGTATTCACTGTTTCGTGTATGAATATCAAGAAACATAACAAGAGGTCAGTAATGTTACAATTATTGTTATGATTTATATAACTAAAATAATGCGAGAACAATAAATTGTACTTAATTAATAAAAAATATATATATAAATTAATAAACTGGTTTTATTTCTTCAGTGATTTACGATTATTAAGTTAATTTTTTTAATGTATCAGAAATAATTTGAAAAAAGAATTCAAATTAAGAGAGAGATATTAGTATTTTTATAGTACTTATTAAATGTGTGTAAGACAGACATTATTTTTATATATGCGTTTTTATGTTATCCAGCATATTGTAAACGTTGTGGAAGATAAACGTCTGTGAAAAAATAACCAAGTGAATGAGGTGAAGAAAAATAATTCTGAAGTTTTCTTATTGCTGCGAAAGCATATGCTATAGAAATAGAATGTTTTTTTATTGCCAGAATAATATAATACAAGGAAATTGTAAGTATTAAAAAATTCTAGCACTCCACTGAAAAAGAGTGACGTCGTGCATAGGGGAGGATTCGATATATAATAAAATTACATGCATAAATTACTTACTTACAATTAATCCAGTCTCTATCATCATATCCCACCTCCCTCAAATCCATTTTAATATTATCCTCCTATCTACGTCTTTTTCATTCCGGTCTTCCAACTAACATTCTATATACATTTCTGGATTCGCCCATACGTGCTACATGCCCTGTCCATCTCAAACGTCTGGATTTAATATTCCTAATTATGTCAGATGAAGAATACAAAGCGTGCAGTTCTGCGTTGTGTAACTTTCTCCATTCTCCTGTAACTTCATCCCTCTTAGCCTCAAATATTTTCCTAAGAACCTTATTCTCAAACACTCTTAATCTCTGTTCCTCTCTTAAAGTGAGAGTCCAAGTTTCACAACCATACAGAACAACCGGTAATATAACTGTTTTATAAATTCTAACTTTTAGATTTTTTGACAACAGACTGGATGATTACAATAAAATAATACCTATAAAATTAATAGTCACTCAACAAATTGCTTACATAACATTTTTAAGCTTAAAACTGTTCGAAGTATATAGATGAGGATATTTTTTATTAATTTGTTGTAAATTCTAGGGCCGATATTACTACTATGATTAAATACAGTGCTCGTTAAAAACTTGGGTTCAAACAAATGTATTATAACCATGCCTTTGGTTTTGTTTTTCTGAATATATGTTGTGAAATATGTGTAATTTTTATGTATACATTTAATAATACATTGATGAATTTTCAAGACTTTAAATTTTAAAAACAAATTTTCAATAACGTAATCAATGGGTTTTTAGACATATTTTAATTACTCTTCTCTGTAATAAATTTGGTGAATTAAGGTTAGTTTTATAAGTACTACCCCATCCAAATATTTCATATTGGGTTATAGACTGAAATAGGGCAAGGTAAACTGTACGTAGTACATCTATTGGTAAGTAATTTCGTAACTGAACAAAGTAATATATAGTTATAAGTAAATTGTTACAAAGATAGTTGATATGTTTGTCCCATTTCAGATTTTATCAATAATCATTCCTTAATATTTAACCTCTCAAGATTATTTTATAATTGGACAAATACAGCTAATTGCGGAACAACCAAAACTGTATAGTTTAATGTTTAGGGAAAAATTCGGAAATATATAACATTTACTGGTTAATAAAAAAGGAAGAACTATAGTTTTTATCAATGTTAAAAGAAAGAATATTCAAATCAAACCAAGTTTTTATTAATTTTAAAACTATTATTTGCGTTAAAATAAGTTCCTTACCAATATTTTCCTCCAAACAATAATACTGTATCATCAGCATAGAAATGTAATACACCTTTGTGGTTTTGCAGATCAATTTCTAATAAATCACTAATGTATATCAGAAACAAAATAGGACCAAGACCTGCACTCTGAGGAACACCAATATTAATATTGCAAGGTTCACTAAGAAAATTCCCATTTTTTGTCATATGAGTTCTATCGTTCAGATAAGATTTTTGAATGAACACTTCTGAATTACCACATCGAGACATTTCAATGATGTGCCCTTCCTACAAAATAAACAAAACATATACTAAAACAGTATATTAGTTAAAACAAAACCATGTTAGCCAATAGAAAAAAATATACTATTGGCAACAAATCAACACGCACATTACATTACACTGGCTCAACAAATCAACAAGACTATTAGCAGGCCTGGCGGTTTAGGCCCCGTGGACGTAAGGTTAATGGTACATTTACCATATAGCATACTAGATGTTGGGAGCAGACGGTCATTTAAACAATAGTGTGTATGCACCGGTGGACTATCGGCTGTGTGCACGAACAGTTCCAGGATGCTACAACTACATACTGTACCTACTACTTACGCAGACTACAAGTTGTTCCTAAAATAGGTAGTCAAGGCTAAGTTGCACATCCCTGTTAAGGATACATAACTTGAAATAATATTAAATCTCTACATACCTTACTCACATATCTACATTTTTAGAGAACTTTTGAGTAATTTAAATAAGTTACGTATATAAGTTATCTAGTAGACTTTCTGAAAAGCCGATGTACAAACATTTTCGAAATGGATTACGATTGGATTTCGATGTTTTTCCCTATCCCTATATTATATAAATAGACAGTGGATGCGGGATGACTTAAGGAAAAGTGAAGTTGTTTCGTATCAGAGTATATGGCACGTGCCGCGTCGTCCGTCTTTTGTGTACCTGGCGAGTACAGCAGCGTACAAAGCGAAGGAACCCCGGTCCGTGCAGTTGTGTTATCCTGCTCAAGTATTTAGTACGAGTTGAATAGTGTAGTGCTGATCCATTTACAATGGCAAAACGTTAAATTCGTTTAGAGATACGAAATGCAATTAAGAAGTATGAGAGTGACATTTTATGTATTAAGGAAGACAATATCGTGTGCAATGTATGTAAAATTGAAATAAAAACCAGAACAACTCAGGCTATAGACAAACATTGGAACAGTACATCGCACAGGAAATGCGTTGAAATGAAATCTGAGGAACCATCATCATCATTTAGTTCTGTGGGTCTAAACGACACGTGCAACATGATGCTCAGTGCAAATATTCCTCTAAAGAAATTCTCTCAATGGAAAAACTGTTTAAGCGATAGGCGAAGACGATTCAGCTTCGACAACTTACGAGAATATATCGTCGTTTACTGCAACGCTGGTAATTGCATCAATGATGACGAGGACTGAATTTGCAAGGTATGTACTACAGTATGTTATTTTTCTTTTCCTTCTGACTGTACGGAGATACAGTAGCATGTTGACGTCGTCTGTTTACGTTTAACCCTTTCTAACCCAAATTAAATTTACAAGCAATCCATGTTGAAACAAATAGCTGTATTAGGACCAATTCAGTGACCACGTTACGGGAGTGGCAACATTTGAAACAAAACTATATTGATGAAAATGTATTGAAATAGAAGTTATCCAGCAAAATTTACCTTCATATGTAACACACAAGTATATAAATGCTATAAAGTTAATTATTGCCATATGGTATCTATAGGTAAGAAAGGGTTAAAACCTGTTCAGCCAATGGTCTGAATGAAAAAAATGTAACATATAGTAAATGTGCACCTACATTCAATGATAAATCATCCCGCATCCACTGTTTATATATAAATGATTGTATCATGAAAAGACTTGTGTTTGCGTACTTATAGAACTTCAAACGTTGAAATTTGAAAATTCCTTATAGTGGGATTTTTTTTTTTCGATTTTCTTGAATTTTACACATCTCTATGAAAAAGTCAATTTTGTCGTCAGGTTTTGTTTGTGACTTGCAATGCATGTCTGCAATGTCCATATTTTCCATTAAAGCAATATTTTTGTTATGGGTTGGAGATGGACTACTATCGTTTTCATTCTTACATCGATGCGCATCATCAAGACGTCTCGGCAACAATGTAAAAATGATCTTACGTTTTCGATGTACCGTTATTTAATTGATTTTCAAACTTGGAGATTCATTATTGAGGAATGTGCTTTTCTTGTTGAACACGTCTTTCAACAAGGCAATAAATACTGATTTGCTGAACAAATTCCGAGAAACAATTTACCTTACTGATTTTATATGTTATTGAACATAACAGGCAAAGCCCAATTACAATGTTAAAGACTGACAAAGTAAATTGAGGCTGTAGCCGGAAAAAGGGCCCATAAGCAACAGTCATGTTTCGAAAAAACAATGATTGAAAGATTTATTTTTATGTAATTTCGATTTGAATGAACTTTTATCAAAATAACAATTTGCATACTGTTACAATAATATTTTTCTACAAGTTTTTGTTAAATAAAGCATTCCGACTTTAATAGTGTTATAAATATTTGTATTTTATTGGAACATTTTATAGGCCCTTTTTCCAGAGAAAAAGTTTATTTTATCAAAATACTTTGTGTGATTATATTTTAGCAGAAATTAAACATCAGCATTAACCAGTGCACATTAAAGAGGTTCAAAACAATTTTAGTAAAATTATATTTATTTATAATCGGAATAGGTAAAAATATCTGTTGGGTACAGAATACAGATTATAGGTTATTTAGTATTAATCTGGAATGGATTCACACTCACTTCAAAGTTTATCTTCAGAGTGCAGTTTACACTTTAGTGCACATACTGGTTAGACTTACACTCACTTTGAGGATCATCTTCACTGATGTTTCCTGAGTTCCACAACTACGATGAAGGATGGATAGAACAGAGAACTACGCAAGGGTGCATGGGTTCATTCAATTAGCTATCCTGCTCTCTGTTTACAAGATATTGAAACGAAACTTTGTAAGCAAGTAGATTTTAAAACGGAGAATCGAATTAAACATTCTCCCGAAAAAGAGCCTATAGACCTATGGGCCCATATTCCGCCTACCGCCTCAATTATAAAACATAAGCAAGGAAAAGGAAACAAACGTACTCTTATTAAAAACTGAAACAAAACCTCATCGCAATGCAGTTTGTCGACTTAGAGAAATTTCGACATACACGCTCAGTGTTAGATGGCGAACGAACTGGAAAGCCACCTAAACTAAACAAAGAGAAGATGTTGAACATTTCCGACTCTATGCAGCGGACTCCATCAAAATCATTGCGTAAGTTGGCACAAGAGGAAAATATCGGGCTAGCAACCGCGCATAAAGCGATTATGAAAACATGGTTTACAATTTTTATTGAAAGGAATACTGTTGCTAGCCTATGCTTTATGTCACCTTCTATACAGACGAGGCCTGGTTCGACATTTTGGTTATGTTAACACTCTAACCACACGATTATGATCATTGGAGAATCCTCGTACTGTGCATGGAAAACTCTTGCATCAGAAAACTGGAGTGTGGGTTGAATATCCAGGCGGCGCATTGTTGACCCTTTTTTTTTTTTTTTTTTTTTTTTTTGTTGACCCAGTGAACAGTGAACTCCATTGTTCAATGCTCCAAGATTTCATGGGCAAACTATTGGAAGACGAAATTCACTACTCCTTGTTTCAACAAGATGACGCTACTGCGCACACAGCTAACAAACTATACAATTTCTGGATGAGTTATTTGGAGAACGTGTCATCTCTAAGAGCCTATGGCCTCCTCGCTCGCCGGACCTGACTTTTATCTGTGGAGAGCGGTAAAATCTTTAGTGTATCGTAACCGCCCAAAAACGCTTTGTGGCTTAAAACTGCAACAACTGCTTACATAAGAAGTAAATCAAAGCAAAAAGTGTTTCCCAATAAAATTAATCAGGTTCAGGTTTGTATAGCTGCTCGCGGACGTCACTTCCAACATCTGTTATAAGTGCACAGTGACTTTTCGAACATCCTGTAACTACTTCTAACACGACTACATCTAGGTGTAGTATTACTACGAATACTACTACTGCTGCGTCTAGTATTACCGCCGCTGCTGCGTCTAGTACTACTACTGCTGTCTAGTGCTATTTATTAATGTTAAAGAGGATATAGGTAGCAAAATGTGACGGGTTTCTTGGAAGGAGAATTGTATACATCATTGGGCAATAATAATTTCCCAAATCTCCGACTTAAATTACAGAATATATTGAAGTTACTACAACAATCCTAGCACGTTTTCTTATGTTATAGTTGGTTGTCAGTGGCATGAATACCTAATTTGTATAATCACTGCAGAACAGAGATATGTACGAGCATGGCTACGAAAAACATTTCTGGCAATGAGAAATGCGGTAAAAGTTTATTTTCTTTATCGTAATCTTAATGACTTGCAGAATTTTTTGTAAATGAATTGTTCTCACTAGCCTGCGAATTTCAACTTTGTGTTTGTTGTCTAAACTAAGTAATGTGATTTTATATAATGTCGATGTGCTGAATCCGAATTTTCAATCCGTTTGCTTCTATCACGTCAGGTTTGTTTGCAAAATCACTTTAAATATATTTTATAATTACGTGAATTTCATCACAAACATTTTCATTTCACTTTTTTATTTCAAATTCGAAAACAATATTTAAAAGACACAACTTGCTGAAATTATGTGTATGGTTGTTCATATATGTCACTAGAGTGTTTTTGCATTGTTTTGTCTTGTTTACTTCACTTTTGGATGTATAAATTAGCACAATGTATCACACAAAAAATTACACCACTTGCTTCTTAGTTGAGAAAGTCCTCCTGTTTCTCTTTCTTTTATGTTTCTCTTCAGGCATTTCACGCTTTAACATCCAACAATAATCACCAAGCATACTGATGCTCCCGCGTCCCTGGTACCTTCTTTCGAACTCCTGCAGATCCTTGTGAAATCGTTCATCTTACTCCTAGCTGAAAAATCCTAGATTTTCGGCGAAATATTCTAGCTGAGAAAACAGAAAATTTTGATACTCATGTTACAACCAAATTCCTTGTATGCTTCAAGCATGTTAGCCACAATGTTTCGGTAATTAGGATCCTTGTTGCCAAGAAATTTTAAAACAACTTCACAAGACAACATCCATGCTGATTTCTCCTTTTCATCCATACTGTTTCTAAATGCTGCACCAGACATGTTTTCTTATGTCAGAACCATTAAATATATATCTTCTTTCAGTTTGCTTCAGCTAGTAGTGGAAATTTCTCACATAACTTATGTACTTAAAACAGCCTCCTTCCTTATTTAAAGCTTTTACAAGCTGTTTCATTAAGCCAAGCTTGATGTGGAGAGATGGCAGCACAACTTCAGAAGAACTCACAAGGCTTTGGCGCACAACATTCTTACAACCGACTTCCAAATTTTGTCGAGGTGGCCAGTCTTTCATAGTCCAGTGATCAACTCGTGCCCTACTATCCCACAGGCAAAGCATGCATGGAAATTTGGTAAAACCAAATTGACCCAGCAACATAGTAAGAACTTTGAAATCATCACAAACTTGCCAGTTGTGTTCCTATAGTCTAGTCGCAATAACAGCAGTTGCAAATTTGTGTATGACTTTTTGAATATCACTGAATAGGCAACAGGCACTGAACCAAAAATGTTTCCGTTATGGAGGAGGAAATCCTTTAAACTTCGCTTGGAAGCATCAATGAACAGTCTCCATTCACTTAGGTCATAGTTTGAAAGTCCAAGTTTTAGCATAAATTCTTTCACATTACTGCAATATACAAGATTATCATCTTCGGAGAGAAAGTATTTGAAACCTATTTCACGTTGTCAGTACCAATAGAATGATGTTTAAGATTTTCTGGTCGCACAGGGATTGGTACATTAGGCACAGGTAAAATGGCTGACCTAACAACTGAATACACGATTTGATTTTTATGTTTAGAATCGTACCCCTTCACATCACACGAACAGAAGTAGCAGTCATTACTATGGTTCGACTGCTCTCTCCAAACCATAGGTACTCCAAAAGATAGCAACGGTCTTCTCCAATTGATCAAATGACTAAGCTCTTCAGTGCATACTCCACATATTTTGTGTGGTGCCCAAGCTTTACTTTGGTCTCAAAGTTTGATTCCAAAATAGGCATGGTATGACTTTTTCACAAAATCTGTAATATTACACCTCTGCTTAGGCAATGTGTATATCCTACATAAGTTATATAACAAAAGTGATCTGGATTATTTAGACATTCTCGATGCAACATGGTAAATACTTTCTTACTGAACTAAAAACTTTCAACATTCTACTCCACAATAAAACTTCAAACTGATTTCGTTTCGTTTCCAGATGAAACGCAGACTAATGAAATGTGAGAGAAACTAGACGATTTGAGTTCAGTCTCTCACCAAGGAGTGGCTGACATTTCTGTCTTTCACAAATAAAAATAATGACAAGGCTGCACGTTATTTCGCCCTAACATCCTTATGCGCTTGCACTCCCTATCTGCTAAGAAACATCCAGTGTCCTTGGTTTTCAATATAAACGCCTTAAAAATATTGTGACAGCGACGTGAGATTCGAACTCACGACCAGCGTCCCGCAAGAGAGAAAATCGCGCGGAGCACTTTGGAATGGCGCGCGGCTGAGAGGGGAAAGGGCCAACGCGGCGAGAGAGTGGAGAGAGTTTGCGCGCGCATCTTCTGCTTGCCTAGAGAGGCCGAGAAATCCGTCGAAATGGAAGACTCGCGAATTCGAGCTTTCGAGGCTACGTCGCTGTGGTTATAAATTACGGTCGCGAAGGAACGACAGCAGTTTTCAGTTGATTAGTCAGCCAGTCAGTGAGAAAGCCAGAGCAAGCAAGTCTTGTGTACCGGAGTTCGACTCGAGTGTGCGTCCGCATCTGCGTCAGCATCCGAAGGCCTGAGTTCGAGTGCAGTGGACCGCAGTTGGAGGGACCTGAGTTCGAGTACAGTGAACTGTCTCTGGAGGTCTGTGGTTCGAGATACTGTGAACTCGAGTGACTGAGCTAGAAGAACTGTGAACTGAGAACTGATAGTTCTGATTTGTAAATAGTGCTTTGTAAATATTAGTTAAGATTAACAGTTCATTGTTGTGCGTAATAGTCCAAGTAAATTGTCATTGTCGTCGGTGGAGTGCTATAACGAATACTGTGTTGAGTGAAGATCCAATTGTTGACGAGAGCGTTCAAGGCGAATTGTAGAAAGAAATCATTGTTGTGACGAATAAATTACATTGTTGTTACTAATAAAACCACACTGGTGTCAGAATCGGGATATTATCGACAATGGAGAACCTACAGCAGATCCTGCAAGCCATCGCGGAAATGAAAGCTGAAATGAAAAAGGACATAAGTGACGTAAAAGCAGAAATGAAAGACGACATGAACAGGCACATCAGTGAGGTGAAAAGTGACATAAGTGAAGTGAAAGGCGACATAAGCGGAGTGAAAGGCGACATAAGCGGAGTGAAAGATGACGTCACTTCGCAAATTGAAAGCGTTTCGGCCCACGTAGATGGAATTGTCGCCATCGTGAAAGACGAACTCAAAGCCGATCTTGACAACCTAAACAAGAATTTTACAACTATAAACGAGACAGTAGCCGAGTTGAGACAGGATGTAGACCATTTCGATGGCAAAATCCGTGATCTCGAGCGTCGTCAAGAGCAGACGACCGAGTTGCTGGACAAGCCGAGTGAGATGATGGATAAACACGCTGAGGAAAACAAGCACATTCTCGCGTTGGTGGATCGCCAGGCTAGAGAACATAAACAGATAGTTGCCGAGGAGGTTCGACGTGCCATGCAAGAAGCGGCCACGGAGTTGAGGACTCCATATAGTGCCCCTGCGGAACCATCGGCTTCAGCCAGACATCACAACGTCAAGACGCCGAAGTTCGACGGCACGACGTCTTGGGCGATATTCCGTCGCCAGTTCGAGGCCATCGCAGAGCACAATGGGTGGACGCCAGCAGAGAAAACTACTCAGCTGCTGCCCGCGCTTCAGGGACAGGCGTCGGAGATTCTTCACAGCGTTCCAGAAGACGGGACAACCGCTGAGATAATGGCGGCCCTAGAGGGACGTTATGGTGACCATCAACTTGCTGCAGCATTTAGGACCCAACTAAAAACGAGGGTCCAACAGTCAGGCGAGTCCCTGCAAGAATTCGCGATGGCGGTGGAACAACTTGCCCATAAGGCTCTCAGGGGCCTACCTAATGATTTCATCGCTGGAGAGGCGGCCTACACCTTCGGCAGCGGAGTTCGAGACCCGGAAATAAGACAACAGCTACTCTTAGCAGAGCATCGCACCATCAACGCAGCTCTGGCGGCGGCCCTCAATTTGGAGGCGGCCAAGTCGGCGGCGGGAGTCTCAACACCGCACTGGATCAGGAGCGTCACGGCGACGGATGCTGGGGGGCGCCAACCGAAGCCACCCGAGCGGCAGTCAACGGAGCGGCGGAGACGACGGGCGCCCACCTGCTGGTCCTGTGGCAAACCGGGACACTTGAGAAGGGACTGTGACCAATCCGGCCACAGGCAGGAGAGAGAGGTGGCCGACCTCGAGGAGCGCCAGCAGTCAACGGAGCGGCGGAGACGACGGGCGCCCACCTGCTGGTCCTGCGGCAGACCGGGACACCTGAGAAGGGATTGTGACCGATCCGGTCACAGTCAGGAGAGAGAGGTGGCCGACGTCGAGGAGCGCCAACAGTCAACGGAGCGGCGGAGACGACGGGCGCCCATCTGTTGGTCCTGCGGGAGGCCGGGACAACTAAGGAGGGACTGCGACCGCTCTGACCACCGGCCGGAGAGAGAGGTGGCTGACACGGAAAGGAGTCAACAGTCGCCTGAGCAACGGGGACGACGGGTGGTCCTGCGGTGAACCTGGGCACTTGCGGAGGAGTTGCGACCGACCTGGCTACAGTCAGGAGAGAGAGGGGGCCGATGCTCGGAGGAGCACGTCGGCGCCGTCATCACCGTCCCCTCGGCTCGTCCTGAAACCGGTCGACAGAAGGTGCGACGATGGGCTGATTGCTGAAGGACGGATAAAAGGCCGTCCATGCAGAGTACTGGTGGACACCGGGGCGATGCTCACTATCGCCAGACCAGACGTCGTGCGGGGCCTACCTGGGAGGACGCCGCTGCGCCAATACGAGCTACGGACTGCTTCAGGCGAGAGCTTGCCCATCCAGAGAGAGGTCTTCCTGGACCTGACCTTGGGGAAGAGGAAACTGGAGATGTGAGTGTTCGTCGCCAACATCACCGAGGACGTCGTCCTGGGACTCGACGCCATGCGGTTACTCGATGCGCCGGTGGACGTCCGGCGCCGAATACTCCGTCTTGGTCGGGATGAAGTGTTCCTGATGGACGCCGAGGACCAGCCCGTGGCAAGCGAGCTCTCCTTGGAGGGCCAAATGGAAAAGCAAGATGGCGCCCACGCAGTACGAGTATTGCTGCCCAGCCAAGCCCAGGATGGGATAACGCCGCCATAAGGAGGGAGCAGCTGGAGGACCCAAACATTGGATAGCTACTACGTGATGTGGAGTCCGGCCAGAGACCAGTATGGACCGATATCGCCAACCGTAGCACCACTTACAAGAGCTACTGGGCCCAGTGGGAATCCTTCACTGTCAAGGACGGTATCCTGAAGAGGATTTGGGAGTCGGCCGATGGAAGGACCCGCATAGAACAACTTGTCCTGCCCAGGAGCAAGGTGAAGGAAGTGCTGGAGGAGACTCATGCTGGAGTGACTGGAGGCCACCTGGGAGCCAACAGGACGCTGGACAAGTTAAGGCAGAGGTTCTATTGGTTGCATCAGAGAACCGACACGGTACAATGGTGCCGAAGATGCGACACCTGTGCAGCCAGTCGCGGACCAAGGACCCGCAGCAGGGGAGCCATGCAGCAGTACAGCGTGGGAGCTCCTTTTGAGAGGATCGCCATCGACGTTGCTGGACCGTTCCCGGTCACGGATCGCGGGAACCGCTACCTGCTAGTCGCCATGGATTACTTCACAAAATGGCCAGAGGTGTACGCGATTCCCAACCAAGAGGCTTCGACGGTGGCCGACACGCTGCTTGACAACTTCATCTGCCGATTCGGGGTGCCCCGGGAATTGCATAGCGATCAGGGGCGCAACTTCGAATCCAACCTGATGGGAGAATTGTTCGAGCGTCTGGGGGTGCATAAAACCAGGACCACTCCCCTCCACCCACAGTCCGATGGTATGGTGGAACGCTACATCAAAACCTTGGAAGAGCATCTGCGGAAGGTGGTGTCCAACCATCAACGAGACTGGGATGCCAGAGTCCCACTGTTCCTCTTGGCCTACAGAGCTTCGGTCCACGATACAACAGGAATGACACCGGCAAACATGGTCTTCGGGAGAGAGCTGCGCCTGCCCTGTGATCTGCTGTTTGGCAGACCAGCCAGCGACTGACTATGTGGCAGAACTCACCGAGAAGTTGAATGGAGTTCACCAACTGGCCAGAGACCACCTCAAGATGGCCAGCGACAGGATGAAGGTGCGCTACGACAGATTAGCCAACTCTGCAGGATTCCAGGAGGGCGACCTGATGTGGCTGTATCGACCTACCAGGACCAAAGGGAAATCACCAAAGCTGCAGCGTGCCTGGGATGGACCATACCGCGTGGTGACCCAAATCAACGACGTGGTGTACCGCATCCAGCGACAACCTCGAGGGAAGATGATGGTGGTGCATCTGGACCGATTAGCAGCCTACCAAGGGACTGCCCGAGACGAGCAGCCCTAAGGAGGGAGCAATGTGACAGCGACGTGAGATTCGAACTCACGACCAGCGTCCCGCAAGAGAGAAAATCGCGCGGAGCACTTTGGAATGGCGCGCGGCTGAGAGGGGAAAGGGCCAACGCGGCGAGAGAGTGGAGAGAGTTTGCGCGCGCATCTTCTGCTTGCCTAGAGAGGCCGAGAAATCCGTCGAAATGGAAGACTCGCGAATTCGAGCTTTCGAGGCTACGTCGCTGTGGTTATAAATTACGGTCGCGAAGGAACGACAGCAGTTTTCAGTTGATTAGTCAGCCAGTCAGTGAGAAAGCCAGAGCAAGCAAGTCTTGTGTACCGGAGTTCGACTCGAGTGTGCGTCCGCATCTGCGTCAGCATCCGAAGGCCTGAGTTCGAGTGCAGTGGACCGCAGTTGGAGGGACCTGAGTTCGAGTACAGTGAACTGTCTCTGGAGGTCTGTGGTTCGAGATACTGTGAACTCGAGTGACTGAGCTAGAAGAACTGTGAACTGAGAACTGATAGTTCTGATTTGTAAATAGTGCTTTGTAAATATTAGTTAAGATTAACAGTTCATTGTTGTGCGTAATAGTCCAAGTAAATTGTCATTGTCGTCGGTGGAGTGCTATAACGAATACTGTGTTGAGTGAAGATCCAATTATTGACGAGAGCGTTCAAGGCGAATTGTAGAAAGAAATCATTGTTGTGACGAATAAATTACATTGTTGTTACTAATAAAATTCACAATATGTTGAATACATTTGGTTTTCATATCCTAACATACTAAACCTACATATGTTAAAGTATTACAGTTTAAATAATTATGCTATAAATTGTCCTAATATATTATAAGAAAATTAAAATAGCAAAAAAATGGTACATGATAGGAACTTTTTGGCTTTGAATTTGATTTCAGCATGCTAAAAATAACCTAAAAACATTAAAACTTTGGAGACAGGAATTTCATCGCAGACTAGTGTTATTAATGGCTATGTACGAGATGAACTAAATGAAATATTTACTTATACGTTGTGGTTAATGAAATGTTATATTCAGCTATCTAGGTATCAGAGCAACTATAGGATTTGAAAGTCACGTGTCCTTGCAGCCAACAATTATATAAATATTTTACTAAATTGACCGTGAAGTAGTCATTTGATTTTAATGAGAGAATATACGTGACTTCCTAGATATCATCATCGACAATAATTTTGAATAAAGAAATCCGCATTAAGCTTTTTACACATAAAACGGAAGAAGGCAATTTACATCTCGTAATGGACGCATCAAACCATTTTGCACTAACATGAAGAAATTCACGTTCTGAATATACTGCTGTAAAGGACAGAAAACTGAATATTTTTTCCTCATAAAATTACGATATAAATAGAGCATCAACGTAGAAATAATCACAAGACAACATGAAGCTTCTTACGATCTTGGTTGCTGTTATCGCAGTTGTTTCTACTGTACTAGCGGTAAGTTTTGTGATTCTGTTCCACATACACGTGCAAGAGCTACAATGCGATTGATAAATAAGTGACTCAGATACAGTGACATCATTTTATTTTTACTAACATTTTTAATATTAACTTGGCTATACCACTGGATCAACGCCGTTTGCTACCCCCTTCCACGACTGGAGTTCGATGATACTGGCATAATATACAAACAAATCACTTTACTAGGTATAGGAGGGAAGAAAAGTAGTTCATCCATTTACGTAAACTAGGAAATATCGCGATTTTGAGTTTGATCATTTTCATTAGGTTTTTGTTTAATCAAAATACAGTATAGTATTAACAATAAATGTTTTTACTCACGAACTGAGCTGTCCATGTGGACGTATTCATTATGCAGTGTATATTATACTGTCTACAGCACATTAGCATACAATATAGAGAATGAAGTTAAATTGAAAAATAATCATAATATGGATATTTAAACACATTGTTTAAAATGGTTACCGTTCATTTCGATACAGGCTTCAGTTCTAATGTGCATATTATTGCACTATAGACTATTGTACCTAATCCCAATTACCAGTTTCGTCCTTCGTACTAGTAACTCATGTTGAAATAATTCTGTACCTACTCTATAAAAGAATACCTTACGTACTGTAAATTCAATCTTCACTTCTGCTCGATCCGAAAAGATAAAATTACTCAGACACTATCTACTGTCCGTCCAAGTGGTTATGTCGTAGGGTCGTAGAAAGGGAGGATATCACGTGACAGTTAATTACTTAACGAGGCCCTTTTATTTCAGTTATTTTAAACAGTTGTATAATATTAGGCTACGTAGACGTCCAATTCCCAACAGAAATTAATGTTCTCAGAAAAGAGCTAAGACAGCCCAGCCACTAGCTGGTTAATAAAAGCTGGTGGGGAAAACCGGGATGCGATATAGGCAAACGGACGACAGTACCTGTGCGAAAATGAGTCAATATTGAAAGGTTGAACTTCATTAGTAGAAGGGGTGGGAGTGAAGTACATTCAAAAACTCAGGTACAATAAAAATTGAAGTAAAAATAAAGTGATGTCCCTGTATATGGGAGATAAATACATAATTACTAAATTTATGTCACGAAGAAAAGCTTCTTTCCGAAGGAGATCAAAAAAAAGTCTAAAAATTTGTGATGTGGTGCAGTTTTGATCTTGCAATATCTAATAACATGTCCCTGGTTTAAAATTAGCCTCTCTTTGTCCAAGTCATCTCCATAAAATGAGGGAATTTCTTCCATTCCTTATCACCGTCATTCAAACCACCAATTAGAAAATTCTCAATCTTAACAAGAAAATATGCAGTAAAAGTCAATGCGATCATCCAAACAGTTCACAGTATTGTCAACAACTTCGTGAAACTCTTTACAATACAAATCTTCAGGCGATGATAGTTGTGGGAACTGGGAAGTCTGTATATAAATAATACTGGGGGTGCACCCCAGAAGTCGGCGTCTATGGTCTGTATGCATGTAATCAAAATAATGTCCAGTTGATCGTTCTGTTTCCTTGTCTGAATAATTTCCTTTAAAAATAATCATGTCCCGCGCCCTGGCGTCGTGATCTAAGGTATCCTGCCTAGGACTCGCGTTACGGAATGCGCGTTGGTTCGAGTCCTCATGGGGGAAGAAATTTTGTCATGAAATATCGGCCAGTAAAGGTCATGATCTCATGATACTAAATAGAAAAGAAGGAACCAGGATGTAGATAGACTATACAAATCTCAACCAAACAATAGAAGTAGTAAATGAACTTAAATACTTAGATGTAACTATCATGCATTACAATGAAGAGAATATAGAAATCCAGAATCAAATTAAAGTCGCTAATAAAGCATATTATTCACTTATCCCTCTAATTAGGTATCGTGGAGCCAATTGGAGAAGTCGAATTGAACTATATCAAACAATATCCGTAGTATAATTCTGTGGCCGGGAGGAAAATGGTCTTAAGTAAATTTTTTTTTTTTTGTGAAAATGAGGTTTTTATATATTCTGAAAGCGGAAACAATTTTCTACAATCTGGTAAAACGGTTAAAGTCAAATAAGACTCTTGACTGGATTTATAGACCGTTACCAAATGTCCTAAGTACTTTTTGAATCGAGCACACACAGAATAAAGGACTTAAGAATATTTAATAATTTTTCCTTACAAACCATCACATGTTTACTTTCCATGCTTCCCTATTAAAAAGGTCTAACTTGTATTTTAGCTATTTTATTACATACTGATGCCCTTTCCTTTTAAAGCTTTAAGCGCCAGGTAAACAGTCCTATATTGTTTAAGACCTATTTTGCATTCCTAATAACTTACATTTCTCATTTATTTTGACGTGAAAAAGGTCTTATGTTTAATAGTCCCTTCTGCTCGGTTCGTGTTCCAGTCTTAAAAGGGCTGAAGTGCGGTTTATTTTTGGAAATAGTCAAGAAAATTGTTAAATGAGCAACATTACCTATTTTAGAAGAAATATAAACAAATAATATCCAGGAAAAACCTCTTAATTAACAAAACTCTATAATTGACACCAATTTCAATCTTTCTACTGCTCTCCTGAAAAGTATACAGTTTTACTTAAGACCTTTTTCCTCCCAGCCACAGAATTATGTATGGAAGTGAAAATTGGACTTTTGCAAAAAACTCACAGAATGCAGTTGACAACTTTGAAAGAAAGGTGTTAAGGAGGATATCTAGACCAGTGGTAAGGGAAGGAAAATGGAGAATCCTTATATAACGATATAGCTTTGTCAACTTTCATACGGATCAGGAGACTGCAATGGGCAGGACATATAGTCAGGATGGAGAAGGGAAGGATACCAAGGAGAACTTTAGAGGGGCAATATGGAGGATAAAGACCTGTTGGAAGACCACGGAATAGATGGGAGGATATGGTTCAAGAAGATACTACCAGTTTGCTGCGATTGCGGAACTGGAAAGTGGCAACAAGGGACAGAGAAGTATGGAGAGGAAGAATTGGGGAGGCCATGGCCCGAAAACGGGCCGAAGAGCCATAGATAGTATATCGGCCAGTGCATGGGACCGGTGCTCACCTAACATCGTGATGCACTTGGGGAGCTACGATAGGTAGCGAAAATCCGGTTTCGCAAACAAGCTATAACGGCTGGGGGGATCATCGTGCTAGCCACACGATACCTCCATTCTGGTTGGATGATCGTTCACCTCTGCTTCGGCATGTGGACGTGAGGCCAGCAGCCGACTGGTCGGTCGTGGCTCTTCATGGGCTGTAGCGCCACAGATTTACTTTACTTTACTTACTTACTTACTGGCTTTTAAGGAACCCGGAGGTTCATTGCCGCCCTCACATAAGCCCGCCATTGGTCTCTATCCTGAACAAGATTAATCCATTCTCTATCATCATATCCCACCTCCCTCAAATCCATTTTAATATTATCTTCCCATCTACGTCTCGGTCTCCCTAAAGGTCTTTTTCCCTCCGGCCTCCCAACTAACACTCTATATGCATTTCTGGATTCGCCCATACGTGCTACATGCCCTGCTCATCTCAAATATCTGGATTTAATGTAAGGAATAAGGTTTTGAGATTTGGTACTCGGAATGTTACAAGTCTATATAGAACAGGAGGGGTAGCATTACATTAATAATATATTGTGTATTGTTTATATTGTGTATACCACTGCCACCGGGTGCTTGCCCACTTGCAGTGTAAATAAATACATACATGCATTAGTAGCAAAAGAACTAGCTACATATAGAATAGACTTTGTGGGAGTACAGGAGGTTAGGTTAGATGGGAACAGCATAACACAAATAGGAGATTATTTGTTGTATTATGGGGAAGGAAACGATAATCACCAATTAGAAACAGGATTCTTTATTCATAAAAGAATAAAATCAGCAGCAAAAAAGGTCGAATTTATCAGTGATAGGTTATCGTATTTAGTACTTAAGGGTAGATGGTGCGATATCGTAGTTATAAATGCTCATGCCCCTACAGAAGAGAAAGACAACCATATAAAGGATAGCTTCTATGAGGAATTGGAACAGACTTTTGATCAGTTACCTAGATATCACACGAAAATTTTATTGGGGAATTTCAATGCTAAAGTAGGACGGGAGGATATTTTTAAACCGACTATTGGAAAAGAGAGCCTACACATAACTAGTAATGAAAAAAACAAATTGCCACATCAAAAAATTTAATTGTCAAAAGTACAACATTCCCCCATAAGGGTATACATAGCTAAATATACTTGGACTTTACTTTAATAAAATAGTCATACTTCAAACCCTCTCTCTCAACAAACGCTTCATTCAAATAATAATATAGATGCCGACTAAGATATTAATCTCTCCATACTCATTGAATCTTTGTCGTAAGCTAAGTTGCAAATTTATTAACGGCTTGTTTCTTATTGCATTAGGATGAAGCTACTGAGGCTGAGTATCGAAGAATGTCGAGAAGATGTATGAGTAAACTAGGAACAAGAGTGAAAGGTAATAAGTTCTTACTTTATTCTATTGCATTGATATGTTGCCATTCATTTCTTATAATTTATCTCAGATATGTAATTTTCTATTCAATGAATATGTATGTAAACTAAGAGTTTGTTGAAAGTTTATATAAAGTCGATGATAATAATAATTAGATTTCGTTGAATTGCCACACGCAGCATGCAATCAGGTTGCCGATGTACGGTAGTATAGAGGAGGTGAGCGACCGACCGGTCTCGTAGTATAAGCAGTTCATGTTAAGAGTTGTGACCGGTACAAATAGATAGAGCAGCTACAGCTAATGTATACCTATGTAAGCACTTGTTTTTGCATTACTGTGGTTGGAATAGTCAAAGCTTAACATTTGTTCAGTGCAGACAAGAATTCAATCAAACATGCTACAATGAGAGTGTTGCTGTTCCAAACAATTGCCTCTGGAATACCCTTACCCCCGCAGCCAGTATTGACCCGTTGGGAAACGTGGTTGGATGCTGTTAATTATTATACAGAATATTACGGCAAAATAATGGAGGTAATTGATGCATTGGATAGCACAGACAGTTCCGCTATTGCAGCTGTAAAATCATTGCTTTCTGAACAGTTATTGGAAGATATTCTGTTCATTGATTCTGATTTTAAAATCGTGTCCAAAAGCATCATGCTGTTAGAATCGTCTAAACTACAACTCTCAGAAGCCTTTAATATAGTGGATAAAGTATCACAAACCGTTATCCAAAATAACAATTCACTAATTTGAGAAAAAGTGAAATGTAAGTTGAGAAACATTATTGCTAAAAATTCTGCCTATTCACAACTTCGTATTATAAATGATGTACTAGCAGGTCACGACAAGACATCTGAAGTTGGTGTACTAAAAAGTAGTGACTTTCCGTTCTTCAAATATGCTCCTATTACATCGTGTGATGTTGAACGTACATTTTCCCAATATAAAAACTGTTTGAGTGACCATCGGAGGAGGTTCACTTTGGCAGTCGCTCAAAATGTAAGTAACTCTTTACTGCAATGCACATATTCAAGGATGATGTGAGTATATTACATTAAATTTTAAGAGTTAATACATCTCACTACAAAATAATTGTGTATTTATATGTTTAGACATTTCCTACTTCAATGATCATTCATTATATTTCTTGAATGCAGGATACAGGTTTTATTGTAACCGCAGTATACTGCTCAGTGTTTATATCAGAGGCATACTCCATCCGTTGCATGCCCCCTTCTCAAACTGTCTATACCACGTGCGCAGTAAACCTTACGATTCTCGTGGCAATTCCACGAAGTCTAATAATAATAATAATAATAATAATAATAATAATAATAATAATAATAATAATAATAATAATAATAATAATAATAATAATAAACTGCAGAGTCAGTGGAAATATGTTCTTAATGATTTGTTTTCGATTCGCATTTCAAGTACTTAAGGAAAGATTAAAAATGCATACATTTTTAAAATCACAGCTAAAAGTACAATTAAAATCTTACACAGAGGGTTCGGTTCGAGTCTGGGCCGAGAGAAAAGAACGAATCACAGTCGACTAATATCATTCCAACTGAAGGTCACGTGGTGCGCGTCGTAGTTTACTTCCATATTTGCCTTCATCGTGCAGTGTGCAGCCTAATATAACACCTCTTAAAGTTAAAGCGTGATAAGTCGCTGGCTAAATGTTACAAGGGTGTATGTAGTAATATTTCTGATATGGACATAGAACCTTGTAATATTGAGTCAGCGAAGTGTCTTAGAGAACAAGCCATTTCGTTACTTTTAGTGTTAGTTTCAAATGTAATTTCACCGCGTCTGAATTAAATTAGATTGTTAGTTCATTTAAATGTCAACTTGAAAGTACATGCTGAAACTAGTAAGTTTATGTATGACGTATGCGAAAAGCGACTCATGTCGAGGCAAATATAGGACATTTAGACAGAGATTCCTTGACGTTCCGGTTCCAAGTAGACAATAAAGCAGTGATGTCAAAGCAAGCGCATTTTTCTGACCTTGATGTCGTGCGCGGGCAGCAAGCGCTAAGTATGGAAAGAGGAAGGGTTGTGTATATGAATAAGCAACCTGTTGGATTAAGAAAACAGTGGTGCACAAACTTCAAACGGAACGTGAAATTTTATGTCGTTATTTTTATATGGCTTCTTTCTGTTTAATATTATCTATATTGTCTGTAAAACAAAAGTATTAACACTGATTTCTTAATATTGCACTTGTGTTTTAAATCTTAATAACATAATAGAGAGTTAAGAAGGAATATTCACTTAAATTCCATAGTAGTATAATATTATACTGTATTAAGTGGATGAAACACATCTTTCATAAAAAAGTGATATTCCAAAGAAAGAGATTGAGTATGACATGATAAGTTGGAATGTATATTGGTGGTATCTTTAGCCTTACAAAAGTAATCAATAAACTAATCAAAACAATATTACAGTACAAAGCAAAGTTACCTAGGTACTGTATCTGTTTTAAGTGTAACTAATATTACATAACAAAACTCTTATCGCATTATGCTTTTAAGGTGATATTGGTGAGCAACTTCCTATCATCAGAATATTAAATTATTTTCTCGAAATGTGCTGAAGCTATAGAGCTGACATTTTTACAACACATGGGCACGTATCTTTTGCTTATGATGTAACAGTAGTTGCTTTGTTAATTCATTTCCTTACAAACAATTTCCATGCGAATATTTTCAAAATTTTCAATACACTATCTTCAGTAATACGTATATACGGTATATTAGATTTACGAAAACATTCTGCAAGGCTACTAAATAAATAGGCCTATACCTAAAAATTTCACTTTTCTATACGAAGAGTTGAGAAAATATTTCTTTTGAATAAAAAAATCAAACTTGTGAAAAATGAGCATTAAAATTAAAACTTACATTCTTATAATGCACTTATACTTCTCAGGCAAATCTAAAAATTAACATGGATACAGTTTTAATAAGTTCTCTTCCCTTCATCTATTGAATCAGTGCTGGCCATCCCTGAATATAGCTCGACCAAGCGGCATATACTACCTCTTTCGTCTGTCTCTTTCCTTTCCGCTGTAAAGCGCTCAGACTCTCCTGGGTTCTAAACCGCGCGCTTGCTCCTGTGGGTATCAATTGACATGCCAGCAATAAAGGTATGGTCACACGTCACTACTTTTGCAGCGCTGCAATACAAAAAATTGCGCAACTCTCGTACTGCGACGTGTGAACAACGGTGCAACCCGAAAAGTAGCGGCTGCCGAACCTGCTGCTCGCTACTTTTCCATGCTGCGCGCAGCTTAAAAGTAGCGACGTGTGAACAGGGTTCTCAGGGTTGCAGCCGCAGCATTTTTGATATCGGTTTTGTTGAAACTTTTGCTGCGGTTGCGACCAGTGTTGCCACCCAAATGTGCCAATGATACTTTTATTGTTTGGATATATTTTAGTGTTAGATGTTTTATTTTATTTTAGTAGGTTATTTTACGACGCTTTATCAACAGCTTATTTAGGTTATTTAGCGTCTGAATGCCGGTGAAATGAGTCCGGGGTCCAGCACCGAAAATTACCCAGCATTTGCTCATATTGGGTTGAGGGAAAAACCCGGAAAAAACCTCAACCAGGTAACTTGCCCCGACCGGGAATCGAACCCGGGCCACCTGGTTTCGCGGCCAGACGCGCTAACCGTTACTCCACAGGGTGGACGTGTTAGATGTGATGAAAATAAATTATTTGTAACAGTTACTAAATGCACAACACAGTCAGAGTATATTTGCTGACGATATAATTCATTTTTTAATTTTCCTTAGCGTAGTTTCAAACAGGAGTGTTGCCAACATTGATTACGTGAATATGCTGTTGGTTATCACTTAAGAATTTAGGCGTTTTTAATAGCTTTATAGTAAAAAATAATGCAAATTTCTGAATACTAGTTAGGACAGAAAAGCAAATAACAGATAAATAAGCTATCGCATGAGTTTCATAAGAATGCGAACATAACCACAAAATGTATATTGAGAAGTCAACAGGAGATGGAAACCTGCAGCATGACTGCGGCTGCAAAAGTAGCGCCTTGCGTGTGAACAGACTCGCAACCTCCAGTTGCAACTTTTGCAGCACTCGGGTTGCGCAGCACGAAAAGTAGCGTACAGCGCGCTACTTTTGGCTTACGTGTGAACACGACACGCAACTTTTGCAGCTGCAGTACAAAAGTTGCGCAGCAAAAGTAGCGACGTGTACCGTATCTTAAGATAACTTGTTCTTAGATTACGGGAAATGGGATCGCTAGACTCTAGAATTCCTGAGCCATAATGAAGGGCTTCAACGGAACAAAATTTTTTATGGCATTGGTGAATTATTAGAAAGCTCTCCAAAGAAATCTCTACGTCTTGTTTCAAGGAAAGTAAGCGTTTAAAAAAAAAATATATATATATATATTCTCTATTAGTTCCCCTTAAGGGGAGGGGTACGGACTTTAGACTGCTCTCGCACGTAGACCGCTTGGGTGGGCCATTGTACTATCCGAAATTGGTAGTGGGCCATAAGGCCCTCGAGCTACATTTTCCTCTACGTGTCGCTCTTAACATCCCTACAGCCTGCAGAATCTCCTTTACCTTTCCACGTACGCATCAAAACGGTCTCTCAACTCCGGGCCCAGGGGAGAGTCCACGGTAAATAGCACTACCACCAGCAACTAATGACCAAATACCACGGAGTTCAATTTCGGTGACGGCCCCCAGACTCTACATCGGATGCAAGTCCGAAACATGGAAAAGAAACGGAGATGATGATGAAAGAGGGGAAGTGTAATTATGATGGAGAAATGAGTCTGAGGTCCAACGCTGACAGTTACCCAGCAATTCTGCTTCAATTGGTTGAGGAGAAACCTCGGAAAAAACCTTAACCAGTTAACTTATCCCAACAAGGATTTGAACCTGGACCCGCTCGTTTCAGACATGCTTTACTCCACAGAGGTGGGCATCTCAGCCTTTAAGACAACTTTAGAAACTTTAAGACTGAATATTATGGATTTATTAATTTGTCCTACAGAATGATATCTGTAAGTAATATTGACAATTAATATTTGAGGAGAAAAATTCGCTCCGGCGCCGGGGATCAAACCCGGGTCCTTGGTTCTACGTACCAAGCGCTCTGGCCACTGAGCTACGCCGAATTCAATCCACAGCACCGGATCGAATTCTCCTCCTTCAATGTTTCCCTTTGTGGCCTTACTCCAAGTTAGGCATATATAGTGACATATATGTCCAATGTCAACTGCCATTAGCCTATACTAGGAGAGAGTTATTCTCCTCAAATACTGTATTAATTGTCAATATTACTTACAGATATCATTCTGTATGACAAATTAATAAAACTATAATATTCTCATAGCTGCAGTGCATATGTCTGTACAGATTACTGTGCACTTAACTGCGGAATCCCGGCCAAACAAGTCACTCAGCTGAGTGCGCTCCTAGTATAACGGCAGTTGACATTGGACATATACGTCAACACATATGCCTAACTTGGAGTCAGGCCACAAAGGGAAACATTGAA
The DNA here is from genome assembly GCF_040183065.1 of Periplaneta americana. Taxonomy (NCBI): domain Eukaryota; kingdom Metazoa; phylum Arthropoda; class Insecta; order Blattodea; family Blattidae; genus Periplaneta; species Periplaneta americana. The sequence continues at coordinate 160,277,635 of NC_091123.1, forward strand.
GTAGGAGAATTCGATCCGGTGCTGTGGATTGAATTCGGCGTAGCTCAGTGGTCAGAGCGCTTGGCACGTAGAACCAAGGACCCGGGTTTGATCCCCGGCGCCAGAGCGAATTTTTCTCCTCAAATATTAATTGTCAATTTAAGACTGAAGTCTTACAGAGCGACTCCTATAAATCTAACTTCATCAGAAGACGTCGAGAGTTTATGAATGTAGACGGACATCACATTGCTAACTTTTGTGACAAAAGGTAATACTCATTATGAAATAAAAATATAATTGAGCGCATGCTGTTATTAATAAGAATTCTATGTACTGAACTACACGGGAGGCTATAGCTCGAAATTGCCGCTGTCTACGATGCGTCCTGCTCGCCAACATGAATGCTTTTTGTCGGCCCACATCCGAACCGAACAATCTGTACTTCATACGTCAACAGAATAGGTTACTCTATGTTACTGAAGAGGAATGTACGAAATAGGCCTACTGTCTATTTTTCAGATGTTGAATTCTTGATCGACCATCAAATGCCAACCACGAGAGCAGGAAAAGTGAGTTTGTATATAATATATTTTCACTAAACATTCAAATATGTGACTTTCTAAAATAATAATAATAATAATAATAATAATAATAATAATAATAATAATAATAATAATAATAATAATAATAATAATAGTAATAATAATAATAATAGTAATAATAATAATAATAATAATAATAATAATAATAATAATAATAATAATAATAATAATAATACCGTAATACGTGGTACAGTCATTAAGTTCTGACACTGACGCCTGAAGGGTAGGCACCCACAAGAATCTGGATGTCTCAGAAGATGCCGCGTGATACGGCGTACACTTAAACAGATCGACATCCTCCCTCAATATAGTCGCCGTTGGCCGCTATGCACGTCTGCCAACGTTGGTGTAGCTGCTGGAAGCACCGCTGAAAGATGTTGGCAGGAAGATGCCGTACGGCTTCTCTTGTGGCAATCATGACCTTTTCGGCCGCATAAAAATTACGCCCTCGTAGGATTGATTTCATGAGGGGAAAGAGAAAAAAAAATTGCATGGTGCGAGATCAGGTGAGTACGGAGGGTGTGGCAAAACAGCAACCTGTTGCCTTGCAAGTTCCTCTTGGACAAGGATGGAGCGATGTGCAGGGGCGTTGTCGTGTAGCAACAGCCAATTCTTCCTATGCCAAAGTTCAGGACGCTTACGACGAATTGAATTGCTTAAACGGCCATGAATCTCTTTGTAGAGGATCTTGTCTACAGTTGCACCTTGTGGGATGAATTCTATGTGAACAATTCCATTTGAATAAAAAAAACTGTTAAAGCATCACCTTGCCTTCTGACCTGTCTTGTTTTGCGGATTTTTCTGTCGTGGAAATAATGGCGTTTTCCAGGTGGCGGATTGTCGCTTCAGTTGCGGATCGTAAAGGAAACACCATGTTTCGTCTCCAGTTATGATCGGTTATAGCAGTTTCGCCTAATCTCTGATAGAACGTGACGTTTGCCCGTTGCTCAAACTGCAACAAACTCGAGTTCCCACGCGCGCATTCAAATCACCGTCACAACAAAGACCGTAGTTCTACTTACAGTGCATGCACTCAACTGTCTCTTGTTGGGTCGAGAGACTAACTAACAAGGTATCATACCATGGCGCCACCTATGCGCTATAGTGCACCACAACGCCACTATGCGCTCAGTATTAGAACTTAATGACTGTACCACGTAATAATTACATACATACATGTTTGCCCATGGGCAGGTCTTTCACTGCAAACCCAGCATTCTCCAATTTTTCCTATTTTCTGCCTTTCTCTTAGTCTCAGCATATGATCCATATATCTTAATGTCGTCTATCATCTGATATCTTCTTCTACCCCGAACTCTTCTCCCTCCACCATTCCTTCCAGTGCATTCTTCAGTAGGCAGTTTCTTCTCAGCCAGTGACCCAACCAATTCCTTTTTCTCTTTCTGATCAGTTTCAGCATCATTCTTTCTTCACCGCCTCTTTCCAACACAGCTTAATTTCTTATTCTTTCTGTCCACTTCACACGTCCCATTCTTCTCCATATTTATTTTTATTTTATTGTGTTATTTTACGACGCTTTATCAACATCTTAGGCTATTTAGCGTCTGAATGAGAAGAAGATGATAATGCCGGTGAAATGCCTCCCGAGTCCAGCACCGAAAGTTACCCAGCATTTGCTCTTATTAGGTTGAGGGAAAAACCCGGAAAAAATCTCAACCAGGTAACTTGCCCCGAACGAGAATCGAACCCGGGCCACCTGGTTTCGCGGCCGGACGCGCTAACCGTTACCCCACAGGTTTGAACTTCTCCATATCCAAATGCTTCCGTTCGTTTCTCTTCATTTCGTCGTAATGTCCATGTTTCTGCCCCATAAAATGTCACACTCCACACAAAGCATTTCACTAATCTCTTTCTTAGTTATTTTTCCAGAGGACTGCAGAATATACTTCTTTTTCTATTAAAAGCTTCTTTTGCCATTGCTATCCTCCTTTTGACTTCCTGGCTGCAGTTCATATTACTGCTTATAGTACATCCTAAGTATTTAGAGCTGTTTACTTGCTCTACTGCCTCATTACATTTCGCAAGTTTACCTTCTTTATTTTTCTTACGACAACCATGGTCTTCGTCTTGTTTGCATTACCTTCATCCCATACTGCTCACAGCTGTCATTTAGATTCAGTAGCATATCCCTCAGTATCGTCTCCTCTTCTGCTAACAACGCCATATCAATCAATAATACAATATTTTGTCCAATACTCTTTTGAGAACATTAACATCATATATAGATGAAATTATTGGGGACCATCAATGTGGTTTTAGGCGTAATAAATCGACTATTGATCAGATTTTTTGTATTCGACAGATATTGGAGAAAAAACGGGAATATAAGTATACAGCGCATCAGTTATTCATATTTCGAAAAGGCACGTGACTCCGTTAAGAGAGAAGTTTTATATAATATACTTATTAAATTAAATTTGGTTTTTTCAAGAAGCTACTTCGATTAGTTAAAATGTGTCTCAGTGAAAAGTACAGCAGAGTCCGTATAGGTCAGTTTCTGTCTGACGCTTTTCCAATTCGTTGCGGAGTAAAGCAAGATGCACTATCATCTTTCTTTTTTAACTTTGCTCTAGAACATGCCATTAGAAAAGTTCAGGAAAACAGAGAGGGTTTGGAATTGAACAGGTACATCAGTTGCTTGTTTTTGCGGATGATGTGAATATGTTAGGACAATATTCACAAACTATTAGGACAAACACGGGAATTTTACTTGTAGCAAGTAAAGAGATAGGTTTGGAAGTAAATCCCGAAAGAAATAAAACAAAATATATGATTATGTCTCATGATCAGGTCATAATATGGAATGGAAATTTAAAAATTGGAAATTTATTCTTTGAAAAGGTGGAAAAATTCAAATACCTTTGAGCAATAGTAACAAATATAAATGACACTGGAACTTAAACGCAGAATAAATGTGGAAAATGCCTGTTATTATTCGGTTGAGAACATTATTGTCATCCAGTCTGCTGTCAAAAAATCTGAAGGTTAGAATTTATAAAACAGTTATATTACTGGTCGTTTTTTATGGTTGTGAAACTTGAACTCTCACTTTGAGACAGGAACAGAGGTTAAGGCGTTCGAGAATAAGGTGCTTAGGAAAATATTTGGCGTAAGAGGGATGAAGTTACAGGAGAATTGAGAAAGTCACACAACGCAGAATTTCACGCATTGCATTCTTCACTTAACATGATTAGGAACATTAAATCCAGAAGTTTGAAATGGACAGGGCATGTAGCACGTATGAGTGAATCCAAAAATGTAGCCTGTATAGAGTGTCAGTTGGAAGAGCTGAGAGAAAAAGACCTTTGGGGAGGTCGAGACATAGTTGGAAGAATAACATTAAAATGGATTTGAGGGAGATGGGATATAATTGTAGGGACTGGATTAATCTTGCTCAGGATAGGGACCGATGACGGGCTTATGTGAGGGCGGCAATGAACCTTCGCGTTCTCTAAAAGTCATTTGTAAGTATTATTATTATTATTTTTTATTATTATTATTATTATTATTATTATTATTATTATTATTATTATTATTAGGGGGCGGAAAAATGTGCGTTACCACGCGATACAGGTTAGTTTGGTCTGAAGTATGGATGACGTCACAGGTACAAGCGCAATAACATAAATGCACTACTAGAGGGCGGCAGTACAAGTAGGAACCAACAAATGATCGACAGTGTTAACTTCTAGTCGTATGGGAAAGACAGTCAGGTGTTTACAGTATTGCTTATTGCTTTTGTGTAGGTGCTAGTGTTCTGTAATAGTAATATGCGTTACAAGAGCGGTATGTTGACGTTTTCATGTTCGTGGAAAAGAATGAAAAAGCTAAACTTAGTTGAGCTTTTTTAATTTCCGAGAACATGAAAACAAACATACCGCTCGTGTATCGTACATTATTTTGTTCGAAGATCGTTTATTACATACCTGAAAGAGGAATTTCTAATTAGTTGCAATGAAATCTCCATCTTGGTTTCCGTTCAATGACGGCAACATTGGGAAACAAATATATCTATCTTCAACATTGTTGCTATAAAATGTTTTATGTGTTCTATACTGCAGCAGGCCGTGATATACGTCTGTCTTTTTTTTCCCCCAGTCTATGATGAGTCTGGAATCTTGTTGATTTTTTCACGGCTTCCTTTATGTTACTTGGATTACAAATGCAGTAACTTTAGTGGAGTTGTAGAGTCTACTCCATTTTTGCAAATATTTAAAAACAATAATTAACAGTGCAATTTAGGTGAAATTGCAGTGGTAAGTTTCCAATTTATAATTATTACTATATTGAACGTCTTTAAAAATAATATGTTAAAAGCCTAAAGCAGTAAAATGAATATGACGCTTAAGCGGTAAGAATAGGGAAATTGTTATGTGTGTTACCTTGGGAATACTGAATATGGTATTTCACACTTACCGCGTATTGGTTTTGTGAGGAAAGCAAGCAAATGCGCACGATCTCACACAAAAGTGATTTAAAATGCCTAAGTCGAAGGATTTGGAATTAAAGAGTTTAAGAAATAAATATGGAAGAGAAATTTTGATTCCGCAAGGCGAAAATATTTTCTGTGCCGTGCGCAAATTTGAAATTAAAATACGTAGGAAATATTGCATAGAGCGGCATTGTAACAACAAGAAACATACCGAAAACGTACAAAGATCTTTAACATCAAATAGTGAAAAACATACACGGCCTGAATTTAATGTGGATTTATGTAATATGATGATTACTGCATATATTCCGTTCAAGAAACTTGATAATCCACAATTTATAGGTGAAAAGGTGAAAGAAAAATTCCTCAAATTCTGCAAAAAAAAAAAATACCCGTTATATACCTACAGTTATGTGTAAAATTTTGAGTGGAGGGAAAAACTACGATACTACGGCGTTTTTTTTTTCATTTGCACCTCTAACATCTTGTGACACGGAAAGTAGCTTTTCGATGTTGAAAACTCTTGGAGTGAGGGACGTCGAACTTTCTCTTTCGATAATTTACGGATGTATATTGTGGTTCAGTATAATGCATTCTTTAATCATCAGGCGGTGGCAGGTAACATTCGAGGTAAGTTTTTGAACCATAATAACTATACTACAACTTCATTCCAGTATTTATAAATCGATTGGAGTGGTGAGGTTATCATTACCAGACTGTACTCTCTTAAAGTTGTTTACGTGAGTGAATGACAACAGTATAGTCCGTTGATACTGAACTTAAGGCATAACGCACATCTTTCCGCCCTTTAATTATTATTATTATTATTATTATTATTATTATTATTATTATTATTACTATTATTATTATTATTATTATTATTATTATTATTATTATTATTATTATTATTATTATTATTATTATTATTATTATTATTATTATTGTCAGTTTCTGTCAGATGCGTTTCCAATTCACTGTGGGCTAAAGCAAGGAGATGCACTATCACCTTTACTTTTTAACTTTGCTCTAGAGTATGCCATTAGGAAAGTCCAGGATAACAGAGAGGGTTTGGAATTGAACGGGTTACATCAGCTGCTTGTCTATGCGGATGACGTGAATATGTTAGGAGAAAATCCACAAACGATTAGGGAAAACACGGGAATTTTACTGGAAGCAAGTAAATCGATAGGTTTGGAAGTAAATCCCGAAAAGACAAAGTATATGATTATGTCTCATGACGAGAATATTGTACGAAATGGAAATATAAAAATTGGAGATTTATCTTTTGAAGAGGTGGAGAAGTTCAAATATCTGGGAGCAACAGTAACAAATATAAATGATACTCGGGAGGAAATTAAACACAGAATAAATATGGGAAATGCTTGTTATTATTCGGTTGAGAAACTTTTATCATCCAGTCTGCTGTCGAAAAAATCTGAAAGTTAGGATTTATAAAACAGTTATATTACCGGTTGTTCTGTATGGTTGTGAAACTTGGACTCTCACTCTGAGAGAGGAACATAGGTTAAGGGTGTTTAAGAATAAGATTCTTAGGAAAATATTTGGGGTTAAGAGGGATGAAGTTACAGGAGAATGGAGAAAGTTACACAACGCAGAGCTGCACGCATTGTATACTTCACCTGACATAATTAGGAACATTAAATCCAGATATTTGAGATGGACAGGACATGTAGTACGTATGGGCGAATCCAGAAATGCATATAGAGTGTTAGTTGGGAGGCCGGAGGGAAAAATACCTTTCGGGAGGCCAAGACGTAGATGGGAAGATAATATTAAAATGGATTTGAGGGAGGTGGGATATGATGATAGAGAATGGATTAATTTTGCTCAAAATAGGGACCAATGGCGGGCTTATGTGAGGGCGGCAATGAACCTCCGGGTTGCTTAAAAGCCAGTAAGTAAGTAAGTAAGTAAGTATTATTATTATTATTATTATTATTATTGCATTTCCTCATATTATCTTCTCATTCTCTCTTCTATTCCTTCTCGTTGCAGCTCTGTTATTCCACATTATTAACTCTATTTTAACATCTTTCCACAGTGCTACCTTGCGTGCCTATATGAAGCATGTGGCTTGGTAAGTAAACACATATTCAATTTGTAAAATCTTCATCTCATGTACTTTATATTGCACACTGTACTTGCGTGGATATGGACTGTTAAATATCTACAATATCATAAATAATAACTATGTACTATTATATAGTCGACCTGGTTGGCGAGTTGGTATAGCGCTGGCCTTCTATGCCCAAGGTTGCGGGTTCGATCCCGGCCCAGGTTGATGGCATTTAATTGTGCTTAAATGCGACAGGCTTATGTCAGTAGATTTACTGGCAAGTAAAAGAACTCCTGCGGGACAAAATTCCGGCACATCCGGCGACGCTGATATAACCTCTGCAGTTGCGAGCGTCGTTAAATAAAAGATAACATTTAACATTTAACTATTATGTAAACGAAAAGTTATCTACTCCGAGTTCAAATCTAATGTAAGTACAGGGTGTAAGGGGTATAAGTGCCGTCCTTTTCACAGTCGTCGGGGACGGTCTACAGGATCAAAAAATGTCCATACAACATAGGGTCAAAACTTGATAGTTTTCCCAGAAAAAATATTTATTTTCTTATTTTATTGCGTTATACTACTTATATCTGACCTGCACAAGGTTTGCGCTCTCCGAGCCGGCTCACAGCTCATGAGCGGAATGCAGATATTAGCTGCGCTCTGTATAAGGGTGGACTGGAAGAAGGGGTGATTTCGTACAAAATATACACAAAAGGAAATAAAGTACTAGTAAGAGTGTTTATGAAATGAATTCCCGTTCAGTGTTTGCAAAACTATCTTGGACTATTATTAATTAATAAAGAAATATTTATTTTACAGAAATAATAGAAATTCTATAGCTACTTAAATGTACAATATCATTTTGTTATATTTTTATTTATTTTTATTTTATGCTGTTGGCAGCTGAAAGGAACAGTAGCCTACTGATCGTAATGAAACATCAGTTACAGATGTTCGATGTCTGCCTTTATTAAAGTTGATTATAGGAAACAGTTGCTTACAAATATAAACGTTGAGCCAAACATAGCAATCATTTTCATAGCCACCCTGTGTAGTCGTGGATATTATTGCTAATGTTTAGTCTTGTAAAACTCAACCAGGCTAGTAGTATTATTCAAACGATCTTTAGCCCTTAGGTCACATTGAAGATCAAAGTTTAAATCGTTAAATGTTACGTTCCGTCTTTTAGATTCCTCCATACTGTACTGTAGAAGTAGGTAAGCAACGTGAAACAGTTACTGAGAATAGACCTACACACTGCACTCCATTAGATAACTGAGTGGTCGTTTCCCTCTCCTCTACCTATAGCAAGTCTATGTCATTCTGACGTATCTTCCTCTCCGTTTCGGCGAGCGGTAAACACAGCTCTACCGCTCCGAAGGAGCGCGGGCGCTCGTTGAGCGCTGTATGTGCAGGTATGGCTTATATCGTTAGTAAAATTATGAAAACAATTATATCATTAGGTATATCTAGCAAAGAGTTAATATTAGTTAAAATAAATATTCGTGTGTTCTATTACGTTTTCGTGAAATTGAGTAAAAATGCATGCTTAAATTTGTTAATATTCTGGCGTGAGAGACGTGGCAACGTGTTCAGCAGGCAGTACTCTGCACAGACGCACGTACTCTAATCTTTATTTACTTTCTTCTAATCGTGTAATAATAAATTAAATCCCACTCGAGTTTTGATTTTCCCTAGATGAATAAAAAACCTCATGGAGATTACTTTAAATAAAACATTTTGAAAACGACAAAATATCAAGTTGAGCACAAAATGTGACAAATATAATAGCAAGTCAGAACGGACATAAATTTTTATTTTATTGGGTTATTTTACGACGCTGTATCAACATCTAGGTTATTTAGCGTCTGAATGATATGAAGGTGATGATGCCGGTGAAATGAGTCCGGGGTCCAGCACCGAAAGTTACCCAACATTTGCTCGTATTGGGTTGAGGGAAAACCACGGAAAAAACCTCAACCAGGTAACTTGCCCCGACCGGGATTCGAACCCGGGCCACCTGGTTTCGCAGCCAGACGCGCTGACCATTACTCCACAGGTGTGGACCACGAACATAAATATTATATTACTTTATCCTTCATATTCTCACAGAACATGTTTCTTGTTTAGTCAACTATACGAAGACAGGTCTGAATCTCACAAGTGATACCAGCATGGCATCACTTATAGCCTTATCTAATTCATTAGGTCACAGTAAGGATGTTTTTTTTATATGTTTTGGAATAAAATTTTACTGATATAATATTGTCGACTATAGAAGGCGGATTGATCCCATATTTTTGCTAGTACTAATTTATTTTCAAAGTTAAAATCTAAAATCAAAATGAAAGTATCACCTTTCTTTATGAAATCATAAAAATCCTTAGCTCACATTTTATGGACCCTTCAACGAGCAATCAAATTATTTGTTATATAATCAGTCTTCATTCTAATACATCTATCTATATATATATATATATATATATATATATATATATACAATTTGAAATGGTAATGGAAATTACGGGAAAACGGCTGAACGGATTTTAATAAATGACCCCTCATTTTGAAGCTTGGAACACAAAGTTTTTCAGAAAAATAGTAGTTTTCAGTGAAATGTCAATTTTTCAACATAATTTTCCTGTTTTCTAAAATCCATCTGTCGTCACTAATCGCATTTCAGAATAAAACAAAACACACACTACAGTAAACAATATTACACGAAGGCCATGATCTGCAAGACATATTTAGAGCTCAAATTGATGGTTATTAAAAACTTCGAGACTTGCTAAAAATAATTTACAGGTCTCATTCTGCGGTGTGTAATTTTCTGAGTACACCTGTATATTAGATATTAAAATCTACAAAACTTTAGGTGGTTTGATGACATTATTACCATTAGAAAATTAAATATTATTATAGTTAATGCCATGATGTGAGTGTTTTTAATTAATTATACTATTAATGCTATATTGATGATATGAAAGTGAAACATTTTGAGGTTATGTAAGTACATGTAGAGAATATCTTAAATTAGATCTTAATTTCTATAATTTACTGAGTGGCGGCTATGTAGTATATATAGTATATGTTACTGAAAACTATAAAACTTACGTAAGATACCGGTAATAATATTGCTATTAAAAATCAAATATTTTTATAGTTTTTAATCAAGTGGGATTGGATCTTTTTCATATATTTAATGGCGGTGCGGTGTAGGTATTTATATGCGTGATTCTCTTCACTATTAGCTCGAGAGAGCGCAAAAATTAAAGCTCCTAAGGAAAGACGAAAAGATATTACTTACTGATAAAATAGGAGGCCTACAAGATTTTGTAGTCTCCCGATCATTTCAGCAAGATCTCTTAGTAGGATAAAATGATTTTACCCTCTATATTTCAAGGTAGTTTACGAAACATGCAGCAGCTATACCAAGATGCTATGTCAATTATTCGAAAGCATAGCAAACCTGACATTTGTTTAACTCTCACCTACAATCCACAATTACCTGTAAGAGCTACTTCTTCACTCCCACATGAAAAACTCACTGATCGTCCTGACATTGTTACTTGCGTTTTCGCGTTCAAACTAAAAAACTGAAGGTGTATAGGTTCAAGAAAAAGTATTTGGCATAAAAAAAACCATTCAGAGGGAGTATGTTTCATTATTATGGAAACAAATAACTTTCAGAACGTCTGGTATTCTTCATTGAAAATAAATCTGAAAAATGTTTATTTGAACATCTAATGAACTTAGTTTGCAGCATTTGCTGCATAAGTCACTAGTTGGTCTATAGTTCGCAGGGGACTTAAAAACTGACATTGTAATTGTTTACAAAGATATCTTGTAAAAGGTATTATTTCACTTTCAGATTTGCACTACCGTATTATATGCTAGCTTTAATTTTAATACTACAGTACAGTCATTCGAAAAACATTGGCTATAACTTTTTCTTCCAACCACAGAAAGACTAAGACAAATCAGATTTCTTATAAAATTTTCAACAGCATGATAAAATAATATGTGCAGAGCCATTATTATCAATGGTACCAGAAAATAGCGGCCGCGCGCTGCATGGTTTCCGCCGAGAGCGTAACCATTTCTCCGGCGCTTCTTCAATATAATATCAATACTACTATTACTACTAATAAATGTTCAATTATTAGGACTTACCATGTTCACAGTCGATGCTGAAAATGGCCCCCATTTGCCGCCACACTCAACTGACATCTTCTGTTGAGGGAATGAACAAAACTCTGAAGTTCCACGTCAATGATAGCTTCGATTTCTTCTCGTCCTATGCTCTTTTAGTTCATCTATAGAATGAGGATGTTTCCTATAAACCCTACCTTTCAGTATTCCCCATAAATAAAAATCACAGGATGTTATATCTGGATATCGTGGAGACCACAAATTATTACTGATTAGTCTCGTACCGAAAACACACCTCAATTCCCTCATTGACGCGACAGCTGTATGACCAGTGGCGGAATCTTGTTGGAAATAAACTGACAATCGTTTCGCGTACGTAAGTTCGTCAAAGAAGGGGTCCAGAAATAACTGGAGATATCTTTCGCTATTAATTCTGCAATGCTTGGGAAAAGTGGCATAAGTCAGTTTCCACAAATATTTTTTATTAATTTATTGACAACTTACGGAACTTCTGCTCGCTTGGGAAAAGAGACATAAGTATTTCTCCCATTACAATAATTCCTACAGAACAAAAAATCGACATAAACCCAGTGTGAATAGTTTTTTTCCTTCTCCTGTAAAATTAACATTTTTTACTTGTGCCACTTTTTCCGAGCACTACAAAATTGTGCCCTAAAAAGAGCCCAATAATGCTATGTCCGTTAATTGCACATCAGACCCCTATCTTCTCACCATGCAAGGGGGAACGGCATGGTTGCGCCCCATGGTCAGTTAAGATGCAGCAGATAAAACTGGTTCCCTGTTTTGTGGGCATAGTTGCGCCCCCTTCCCATCAGGCAGAGATAAGGGGCATAGCATAGTTGTGCCCCGATGAAATAGGTAGAAAGGGCATTACGGGAACTCGAGCCTCGTAATCAACCAATCTTATTGATTTCTTATTCGATTTAAAATTCGTTATCGATACCGTTAAAATGAATGCCATGAAGTTGGCAGTACTTTATTGACTGTTTTTCTACTGTTTATGCAGTGATTATCGATACCCTACCGTAAAAATGAACACCATGAAGTTGGCAGTAGTTTAGTAACTGACATATTAAAATGAGTGAGTCGTTGGAATATGGGGCCTTAGCAATCTTGAGATTTTATTTGTAATTTACACATCGTCTGTGACGTATAGTGAGGTTAATTAAAACATAGCCTATATAACTTTGAACAGCTTACATTTGAAAAATAACTGCAATAATAAGACATACCGTGAAAGACTCCGTTTTTTAAACCATGTGATCGAGGAATTCAGAAGCGGTAAAATAGACAGATATATGTTCTTAAAAAATGCAGCTACCACTATAATATCTTTAAGTAATTATTATTTTATGACAATCACTTCCGTGTGTACCATGCCCTCTCCATTATGCTACCTGATTTCAATGCAGCTACCATTATAATATTTTTAAGTAATTTATTTATTTTATGACAGTCACTTTCGTGTGTACTAAATCCATCGGGGCGCAATTATGCCATGTCCATTCTGCTACCTGATTTCTTCGGGGCGCAACTATGCCATGCCTAGGCCTCCTAATTGACCGTGGGGCGCAACTATGCCGTACCGGTATGAGCATTGGCGGAATCTTGTTGGAAATAAACTGACGATCGTTTCGCGTACGTAAGTTCGTCAAAGAAGGGGTTGAGAAGTAACTGGAGATATCTTTCGCTATTAATTCTGCAATGCTTGGGAAAAGTGGCATAAGTCAGTTTCCACAAATATGTTTTATTAATTTATTGACAACTTACGGAACATCTGCTCGCTTGGGAAAAGAGACATAAGCATTTCTCCCATTACAATAATTCATACAGAACAAAAATCGACATAAACCAGTGTGAATACAGTTTTTTTCCTTCTCCTGTAAAATTATCATTTTTTACTTGTGCCACTTTTCCCGAGCACTACAAAATTGTACCCTAAAAAAGAGCCCAATAATACGATGTCCGTTAATTGCTCATCAGACCCCTATCTTCTCACCATGCAAGGAGGCAGGGCATGGTTGCGCCCCACGGTCAGCAGATAAAGGGTCCCTGTTTTGTGGGCAAACTTGCGCCCCGTTCCCATCAGGTAGAAAAAAGGAGCATGGCATAGTTGCGCCCCGATGAAATAGGTAGAGAAAAGACATTACGGGAACTCGAGCCTCGTAATCAACCAACCATATTGATTTCTTATTCGATTTAATATTTATTATCGACACCGTTAAAATGAAGACCATGAAGTTGGCAATACTTTATTAACTGTTTTTCTGCTGTTTATGCAGTTATTATCCATAGCCTACCATTAAAATGTACACCATGAAGTTGACAGTACTTTATTGACTGTTTTTCTACTGTTTATGCTGTGATTATCGATAGCCTACCGATATCGATAGGCTCCGTTTTTTAAACCACGTTATCGAGGAATTCAGAAGCGATAAAACAGGCAGATGTTCTTAAAAATCCTGCTACCACTATAATATTTTAAGTAACTTATTTATTTTATGACAATCACTTTCGTGAAGTACTACGCCCATCGGGGAGTAACTATGACACGTCCATTCTGCTACCTGATTTCTTCAGGGCGCAACTATGCCATGTCCATTCTGGTACCTGATTTCTTCAGGGCGCAACTATGCCACGTCCATTCTGCTACCTGATTTCTTCAGGGAGCAACTATGCCATGTCCATTCTGCTACCTGATTTCTTCAGGGCGCAACTATGACATGTCCATTCTGCTACCTAATTTCTTCGGGGAGCAACTATGCCATGTCCATTCTGCTACCTGATTTCTTCAGGGCGCAACTATGCCATGTCCATTCTGCTACCTAATTTCTTCGGGGAGCAACTATGCCATGTCCATTCTGCTACCTGATTTCTTCAGGGAGCCAATATGCCATATCCATTCTGCTACCTGATTTCTTCAGGGCGCAACTATGCCACGTCCATTCTCCTACCTGATTTCTTCAGGGAGCAACTATGCCATGTCCATTCTGCTACCTAATTTCTTCGGGGAGCAACTATGCCATCTCCATTCTGCTACCTGATTTCTTCAGGGCGCAACTATGCCATGTCCATTCTGCTACCTGATTTCTTCAGGGTGCAACTATGCTATGTCCATTCTGCTACCAGATTTCTTCGAGGCGCAACTATGCCATGTCCATTCTGCTACCTGATTTCTTCAGGGTGCAACTATGCTATGTCCATTCTGCTACCAGATTTCTTCGAGGCGCAACTATGCCATGCCTAGGCTTCCGAATTGATCGCAAGGCACAACTATGCCATACCGCACGCAAGAGTGTTTCGATCACTAAATCCGGTTTTTCCTAACTAATATCGGTTATTTTGAGAACACACGTGCCCATTTAAACGGAACCATGCTTCATCAGAAAATAATTAATTTCGGATCAATTTCCCCTGAATTTACCTTCTCTAGCATCCAGTTACAGAATTGCACTCTCCTATCAAGATCTGACTTAATGCTTGCACTACTGGAATTTCATATGGCTTCAGTTTCAGTAGTTTTGTTGTATTTCTTGCAGAGGACTGAGATATTCCAGTTTCCTGTCCTAAATGCTTTAGAGATTTTTGAGGGGCATGTTCTAATCTCATCTAATATTTATTCTGTAAAAACACTACGTTTTCTGCTTGATCTTGGATTCTTCACTGAGACTGTTTCTTTAAAACTTCTAGGTATGTTTGGAAACTTTATTCGAAATTTTCGTCTCGTTTTCCCACACGAACTTCTGCCTTTTAATTACGTATTGTATATATACACACGTTCACGTAGTGAGAATTTGTTGCTAGGCATTATCTAAATACACAATAATCACTGAACTTTATACACTAACGAGTTTCATTACACGACTTCTAAGCACAATGAATGCCATATGGCTACTGGAGGTCGATTGCTCGGGAGAGCGGTTACGCGCTCGCCGGAAACTATGCAGAGCTCGGCCGGCCGCAGTTTTCTGGGACCATTGATAATAATGGCTCTGTAGAACAAAAGCATAAGTATCAATAGTCTAATCCATGCTTAGTTATTTCTTTCAATTATATTTATTACGATATGTGACAAGTTACTTACCGAGTTCCCAAAGCTTTTCCCCTTTTCCCATGAAGCTACTTCACGCATCCTCTTCCTTCGTCTTCAGTCAGCAATAGGGTTCATGTCTGAAAAATATCCAAGATAGACTTCACTTCACTTCATATTAGTTTATTTATCGACGTCCTATCAGTCTGTAATTACAGCTGACGTTACGTCCGGATTCATAATAGACAATCAGTCTATAATATGTAAGCAAACCACGAAATAGATTAAGATTTTGCACTAACTATGAAATAAAGTAAGTAGTGATTTCCTGTTTTCTAAACGGCTGATGAACAGGCATTCCAACTGTAAAAATTAAATTAAATAAGATCCATACTGAGTAACACATTCTGTCATTGTGTGCGCAAATCATATCAGTAAAAATTACATTTCACCTTAATAACAAAAGATCGTAAAAAAATTTATCTAGGTGTTCATTCTCTTGTTTGTATGAACTATGCTACCTACTTCAATTATCATACAGTACTTCTACATGTATTTAACAAGAAGAAAATGAAGTCTTCTATAACTAAGTTTAAATTTAATTATACAGGAATGAAAATATTGATTATATGGTTTATGCATATAGGCTACATAAATATCAAACAAAGTGCACTGCAGTACACTCTCAAAGGAAGTACGTACTGTCTTATTGTATTTTCTTGCTTTAATTCGACTATAGACGTTTGATACAATTACTGGAAGTTCCTTACATCTCTTGTCAATCTTTAATTTTATGATCAAACAAATTTTTCAACTCGCTTCCTCCATAGTTATTTGTAAAAAAAAAAACAAAAAGTAGAAATAACCTATAAAACCTATTATACAACCTGTAAAAATGCATTTAGCTGTGAACTTTTTTGAAATGACACAAATTTTATGTAGCATGATGGTAAATATTTCTTAGAAGCTAACTTTTTTAGTTAAAATACAAGGCGCTAAATATTTTTAATTCAATTCTTGCTTCTCAGCTTAAGGATGGTGAATTCACAGAGGAAACTTGCAGAGAATGGACTGAAAAAGGAGGAATGGGCAGAGAGATGGGTGATGACCTTTATCAGTCTTGCCATAGAGCTGGTGAGTATATATCGATAAAATGTAAACTCTTATTATATTTTGAAAATCTACGTAATAAAATATACGCCAAGATAGGCCTACGTTAAGGAAAAGTACACATCTTGCGATATATTTTGAGAAACAGCGATAGTTAGACTTGAAGTGGGTGGTACCTATTGCGCACGCATTACACTGATTTCTACACAGAGTTGCATCGATGAGGTATGCCGTATAGAAGCGCCCGTCTTCAGTTCTAACGTCCACACTCACGTTACTCGACGCTCAAGAAATACTGCGAAGCACATTCCAGTGACCGTCAATCGCTTATAGTGAGTTTCTATTCCTGGAGCTTTATTGGCTGATATTATACAGGGTGATTCACGAGGTAAGGTAAAAAATTTAGGATACGATATCTTAGGCCATTTTGAGTGAAAACGTTCTTATGAATAAGGTCCGTTTTCGAACGATGGCGGAGCTAAATGCATTTTTTTGGTAAAAGGTCTCGCCCCAATGTGAATCAGACGTTACCATATGCTGCTGACGTGAGAACTTGAGACAAGGTCACCGACCGCAATGAATGACGTAACATTGGAATCTGCATTGTGAGCGATGTAGATAAGAGAAAGAAACCGGGTGGTGGGGCATTACAAATGTCCAATCGCCTGCCCTTGTCTGATGTAATGACTGAGAACCTCCAGATAACATAAATAGCCTACACTATCATCAGTTCACAGCAGTTCAGTCAGCTACCTACAGTACAGTAGTTATACAGGTACAGTTATCGGAAGTGTTAAGTTGTGTTTTTCAAGATGCCTTATAAATTTTCGACTACAGAATACGTCGATATTGTTTATGTTTATGGTTTGTGCGATGGAAGTTCCTTGCGTGCCGTCGCTGAATATGAACGACGTTTTCCGAACAGAAGGGTACCATATCGAAGGATACTTACTGTCTATGGGGTTGGATGAAAGACTTGGTATAGCAAAGGAAGGGGGAAACGAGAGAGGCGCTAATCGATCGTATATTTTGGATGCGGAATAAAGAACAGTCACATGCAACTCTCCCGAGCGATGAGCGTGATTCACGCCCGAGCGCAACAATGCATTGAAGCAGAAGGAGGTACCTTTGAAAATGTGCGAAAACATCGACTCCGACATCTAGAATACTAGGTATGTTATGCATACGTGAATATAAACTTTAAATTTGTCCGTTATCTGTCTCTAAATGCGAGTTAGTACAATGGAATCTCAGAAGTTTTTGTGAAATCAAAGAGCCATATCTCCGTAACCGTTCGAAAACGGACCTATATTCATATGAACTTTTTGACTCAGAATGACTTCAGAATTCACATCCTAAATTGTTTGTCTTTCCTAGTGAATCACCCTGTATAGTTGCCATAATTTATCAAATGACACATATATATATGGTACATATATATATATATATATATATATATATATATATATATATATATATATGAATAAGTACAGTATAAATCATTATGCAGCTGTTACATGCTCTACAGGGTGAAAGTGAAATAATCCTGCAGATTTTCATCTTGTATATAACAACAAAGTTTAATACCATATTAGTTTCAAGTTCATGGTTGAATACCATCGGCTATGTGCGATACGTCTATGTGTACCACCTCTCGTCGAAACGCTGTTAAGATGTCCTCCCTGTTTGCTAACTGCTTTCCACGCAGCGGCTTCTTCAATTGCGGAATGAGATCAAATACGCATGGACTGAGATCAGGCGAGTAGGGAGGATGTTCCAAGATCTCCAATGTTCACGTATGACCGCTGTTCAACTTTACTTACATCCATCTTGGAGCACAGCCTCTAGCATACTAACTTTTGCGTGTGCTGTCAACTAGCCACCAATGCAAACAGACGCAATCTGGCGATGACATCCCGAACAGGTTTTCAAACTTTTATACTGAAGCTGAACTAACCACATTTTCAATTATTAGAAAGGTATAACATAGCTGCCATTACTTATGAAATGACTCTCGTGTGTGTGTGTGTGTGTATATATATATATATACGGAGTGCCCCAAATTGATGTATACACTCTTTGAAATACTATTTCACAGCAAAGAAATGAGATAGAAATACGATTTTTGCTGTTTATGATTCAGAAGGCAGTGGAAAGCATTGACACATGTTCATCTGTTTATAAACAAACATGGCGCTACAATTATCGTTCGATGAACGTAAGTGGATGCTGAAATGTTATTGGAAAGTGGAGAATGTTGTTGAGGTTCAACGACGTTGGAGAGTTGAATTTGGAACACAACTACCAACAAGGTTAACTATCACAAGAATCCGAGACAAGTTTGAAGTCGACGGAACGTGCAAGATGTGTTGAAAAGCCGGTGCGGAAGAAAGAGAAGTTCCATCTATAACGAGAGTGTTGATGCAATCATGCAGGCTTTTGCATAATCCCAAAGAAATAAATGAGGCAATGTTCTCGTGAAATTGGTATCAGCGAATTCAGTGTTCTTCAAATTTTGCGAGCTCAAAAATGGAAGCCTTACATTCAGAGACTCTTCCACGCACTAAATGAGGACGACCCAGATAGGCGACTGGAATTTTATGAGTGGTTCTTGAACATGAGTGATGAAAGAGAAGATTTTCAAGACTTAATTGCATGGTCAGATGAAGCCACATTTAAACTTAATGGCACAATTGTGTGTACTGGGCTAACAAAAACCCACACAATATCTTTCAAGAAAAGGCCGTCAATCTTCCAGGAGTAACAGTGGTGTGATCTGTCCTCCAGAGGAACAATTGGGCCGTACTTCTTCGAAGGAACTGTCACGAGTGAGAAATACCTGAAAATGTTGGAAACCACGATTCCACGTCTTAATGATCCCTTTGAGAATGAAAATGGGTTTTAATTTGAACAAGACTGGGCTCCCGCTCACTTTCATGTCAATGTGAGGAATTTTCTCGATCGCACACTCAATCAGAAATGGATAGGACGAAGAGGAAGTGCTGCGGAGTTTCCGCCTCGATCTCTAGCTTTCATCCCTCCAGACTTCTACCTATGGGGAGCTGTAAAGGACACAGTGTTCGCCACAAAACCACAAACACTGGAGGAACTGAGAGTTCAGATTGAACATGTCTGTAATGATATTCCATTAGCAACAATCCAGTTGGTATGTCGCTCTGTTGTACGTCGTTGTTGGGAGTATACTGTGGCGGAAGAAGGCCATTTTGAACATGTACGGGCTTAAGGAATACAAAACAGCAAAAATTGTATTTCTGTCTCACCTCGTTGCTGAGAAATGAAATGAAATGATTAGCCTAAAAATGTCCCGTTAAGGGCAAAGGCCTCCTCCTATAGAGGGAGAGCTCTATTTGTCTCACGCGGTGAGCTACTCCGCGTAAGAGAATTTTTTCATGCTTAGAATTGTTCACTTAGTTCACATTCTGCACTGTTTGATATTGTTCGCTTGTTTCTGTCGCACTGGTTTTAGTCGCTGTTCACTTGTCTTCTTAGGTTTTTCCAGTCTTCCCTATGTCTTGCTCTGCTTGACCAAGGGCTTCCTACACGTCCACTGAAGAGGTCGGCCCATCTTCTTCTTGGTCTTCCGCGTGAGCTCTTGCCAATGCGGGGATCCCATAGTGTGACTGTCTGCGTCCATCTTCCGTCTCTAAGTCGTGTAACATGGCCACCCCACTTCCATTTGATGTTGGTGGCTTGCAGTGCTGGATCTTTAATTGCTGACATCTTTTGTATCACTTCGTTTGGAACTCTGTCCCTCAGTGATAAGCCTAGTATCCTTCTCAGCATCTTCCTTTGGCATATTTGGAGACTGTTACGAAGTTTGGCAGTAAGAGACCATGTCTGACACCCATATAACAGTACAGGAGTTACGCAGGTCTCCAATATTTCTATTCTGAGTTTCTTGCTTAGTGTTCTCTCCAGTATGATGAACTTGAGAGTTCAGAATGCCTTCCACGCGAGAGAAATCCTTCGTTTTATTTCCTTCTCTGTCTTCTGGTGAAAGGCTGAGAAATAGTGTTTCAAAATGTGTATACATCAATTTGGGACAGTTTGCATATGTGTGTGTTTAATACTGTTATTTAAAAAATTAGCTAATAGTAATGAACGGAAATATATGTTTCAGTGGAAGATACCTTTGACAGATGTGACCTTGCCACCAAACTCTACAGATGTTTGCGTGACACGTATTTGAAGAACTAATTTCTGACAAGTAAGTTGTCATTCATTATTGCTGACATTTTAAATCAGAATTAACAATATTTTGTTAATTCTTATAATAGCACGAGTATTAATATTGGTAAATACTATCTGTGATATATTTATTTTTACTACATAAAAGAATGTCATATAATTGGTACGTATACTTTGATAATACATGAATACATCACAACCAGACAGTGTATTAGACATTTGTGGCTGTTTCAAATTCAGAGGATTGTTGCAACCATCTTAACATTGGATGTCCCAGGTTTCTCTATCCATTCGCTTCCTTTTGCGTTTTTCGATATTACTGTCAGGCTTTTTATTTAAATATTCCTTCCAATGACGTCTGTATTATGTTATTTTTATTTAATAAGAGAATGTTCAGTTCCTTCGTGTTACTGTCATTTCCCTTTCTTGTCATTATCTGATGCCCTGTCACCGATCGTAAGAATTTCGTTTCAGCTGCCTGAATTCATAAAGCCCACAGAGTGTAAACGATATAAATTGCCAAAAAAGTACTTGTGATAGAGTATAAATAACTTAAGAAAAAAGTAAAATGTTATACACGGACATCATTTTATTTTTACTTCAATTTTTATTGTACCTGAGTTTTGGAATGTACTTCACTCCCACCCCTTCTACTAGTAAACTTCTAACCGTTCACGATACAGAGCCGAGGGCGCGTAAGCAGTACTGAGTTAGTGAGTATAGTACGTTCCAGAAATATATTTGCGTTTTCCAGTGACGAAAGAGCTTTCAATATTGAATCATATTTTCGTACAGGTACTGTCGTCCGTTTGCCTACGTCGCATCCCGATTTCCCCCGCCTGCTTCTGTTCGTCCCTCTGTTAAATCTAGTAGCTGGGCTATCTTAGCTCTTTTCTGAAAACATTCATTTCTGTTAGGAATTGGACGTCTATGTAATATTATACAAGACGTGTTTAAAATAACTTATAAAAGGGCCTCGTTAAGTAATTAACTGTCACGTGATCCCCCCTCCCTTTCTAAGACCCTGCGACAAAACCACTTGAACGGACAGTAGATAGCATTTCTGAGTAATTTTATCTTTTCTGATCAGGCAGAAGTGAAGATTGAATTTACAGTACGTAAGGTACTCTTTTATAGAGTAGGTACAGAATTATTTCAACTTGAGTTACTCGTACGAAGGACGAAACTGGTAATTGGAATTAGGTACAATAGTCTATAGTGCGATAATATGCACAGAAGAACTGAAGCCTGTATCGAAATGAACGGCCACCACAAATAACTACCACTTTTGTTTTATCAATACATATACTAACATTTTATTCGTCAACTACTTCGTCAAAATCAAATAATCGTTTTTTTTACACATCTCTCGATCTTGACAATAGATCTGGTCAGGAAGAAATAAAATTTAATATTACAGTTTTAGATGGTTTTAGAAATGCAGGTACAATATAAATATAAAATGAAGATTAATATGTAGAATTCTAAACAGACCTAACTTAAGTGCAGATGAATATTATTAAAAGTAAAAATTAATACAATTAAGTATTCTTTGATATTTCAGACGCAGGGACACCAGCTGGACCGAAGCTTTAAAATGAATGCAGAAATATATCTTTCAGAAGATTTTCTTGTTTAAATTTACAAATATGCGCACTTATATTGTATGACTGTAAGGATCACAAAAGTACGCGTTACACTTACTTCTATGATTTTAAACGGCAATAAATAAAACATAAAATATATAAGGTTACACAATATCTTATTTTATATAAATTGAGTTAAAAGGGTAATTATATCACCATTAAGCTACCAAAATCCTCTGATTGAGGTTATGGCTGATATGTACATCTATTATCAGGCAGTACATCTTGATGATATGTGTCAGAGGAAGAACAATAATTGTTTGTATGCATATGAAGTCTGACTAGTGCAATATGTAACTAGTCGGCGATGTATGTAATGGAGGGAGAAAGGAACTGGGCATCCTTCCCCATTATCTCCTGGCCTAGTTGCCTCATAAGTGGTGTCTTCTTGGTATCATTTGTGAAGTTCAGACCAGTCTTCCGGCACTTGACGAAAAAAACAATTAGTTGTCCAACTGTGATTCCTCTAGGTTTTTAATCGATATGTTGTGTGCGTTTTATTATTTTTAATACACTCCTTTTTTTATAATTTGGTTATTTTACGACGCTGTATCAACATCTAAGGTTATTTAGCGTCTGAATGATATGAAGGTGATAATGCCGGTGAAATGAATCCGGGGTCCAACACCGAAAGTTACCTAGCATTTGCTCGTATTGGGTTGAGAGAAAACCCCGGAAAAAACCTCAACCAGATAACTTGTCCCGACCGGGAATCGAACCCGGGCCACCTGGTTTCGCGGCCAGACGCGCTGACCGTTACTCCACAGGTGTGGACAATACACTCCTATCAAACATTAAAGTTATCAATCAACATAATTTTTGAAGCATTCAGAGTTTCGAATGGATTTCATTCTAACGATTTAATTTTGAAGGAGTATTTAAAATACAGGCCTGTAAATATTTGTATTTTTAATTATGCACTTTGTTTGATGTATGTTATACTGAATTGATGTGTGTATTCAGGACTACCATAATCTGAATACAAGTATATTAGAACAATATTATCTAAAACATAGCAAACTGTCTTATACTTACTTACTTACTTACTGGCTTTTAAGGAACCCGGAGGTTCATTGCCGCCCTCACATAAGCCCGCCATTGGTCCCTATCCTGAGCAAGATTAATCCAGTCTCTATCATCATATCCCACCTCCCACAAATCCATTTTAATATTGTCTTTCCATCTACGTCTCGGCCTTCCCAAAGGTCTTTTCCCCTCTGGCCTCCCAACTAACACTCTATATGCATTTCTGGATTCGCCCATACGTGCTACATGTCCTGCCCATCTTAAACGTCTGGATTTAATGTTCCTAATTATGTCAGGTGAAGGATACAATTCGTGCAGCTCTGCGTTGTGTAACTTTCTCCATTCTCCTATATCTTCATCCCTTTTAGCCCCAAATATTTTCTTAAGAACCTTATTCTCAAAAACCCTCAATCTCTGTTCCTCTCTCAAAGTGAGAGTCCAAATTTCACAGCCATACAGAACAATTTTTGATGTGGCAATGTTGACTAACCTAACTCCATTGTCATTACCAGAGAGAGCATTTGGTGTACGTAAACCGTTGAGTTAACTGCTACATGCACTATATCGTAATGTATTAGGGAGCAAGGAAGGGAGGGGGGGAATGTCATCGTGTCGCTACAACAACGATGACTGGAGTACAGTTCCTGCAGCAAATTATCTTTACTATTCAGTAATTGCACTTCATAATATTAAATAACCTATTGTTTATATTGTGCATTCAAGATATATAGTTCTGTGTTACATGATATTAATGTAGCTACATAAGAACAATATATTGTATATAAATACAACAACATAGAAAACATAGTATTTTACTTTGTACTACTTTGCTCTTCTTCATGACTGCATTTGTTACAGTGCACGACAGTATACTTCATTAAGCTTTTCTGCTTACAAGTCGTCAGACCACAATAATCGCATTTATTTTTAAAACAGAGCTTTTCTAGTTTCATTTCGTCAGACCACAATAATCGCATTGATTTTTCAAACAGAACTGCAATGGTAACATGATTTACTTTCTCTAGCTCTTCGGATGTCAATAGAAACGTTTTGCCCACACATTCAGTTTGAAATGCCCCAACAATAACAATAGCAACGGATCTGTTTGCAATATTTGTCGTTTCGTCTATGGAGACCCACAATTTTTCATCTTTTAAGGTTTCTCAAAAGTTTAAATTGGAACATTCAAGTTGCAGAAACCTGCAAAAAGGTATTCTCATTAATCCACTCGTTTAGACGATTGAAGAATTTTCTACCCTTTTCCATGAAAAAAATGCTAGTGCAAACACTCGTGATGCCCCACTTCGATTACTGTGATATTCTGCTTACTGACCTAAGCGTTACTTCGGCGCAGAGACTACAACGTCTTCATAATATGTGCGTCCGTTTCGTCTGCAATATTCGCCGGGCTGATCACGTAACACCATCCCTCGAAATGTTGTCCTGGCTCCGTCTAGAAGATCATAGGAAAATCCACTGTCTTTCCCTTCTCTTTCACTTATTGCATTTCTCCACTCCTGTCTATCTTGCGTCTCGTTTTCAAAATTTATCCACCCATCATAACCTAGACACACGATCACAACACTCCTCAATATTATCCATTCCCTCCCACCGAACATCCTCATATTCATCTTCTTTCACTGTGGCTGTTCCTCGACTTTGGAATTCCCTACCGAGTAATGTCAGGGACTGTCAGACATCAAATCAATTTAAGAATAGGCTAACGAGATATTTTTCTAACAATTATTGTCAACAATAATAGCTGTTTCAGGTTTCTCAATGTTTAATGGTTGTATATATCACAGATAAATATCTAAATTATCTCATTATTATTATTATTATTATTACTATTATTATTATTATTATTATTACCTTATTATTATTATTATTATTATTATTATTATTATTATTATTATTATAACTATTTCTTAGCAGTGTTTATTATTGTCACACTAACATTAGTTATCCAATTTTCATTATTTACTTTCATGTTGTTTTATGATCTAGATATTAATGTAATAACTCTGTAAGCTGATGTATTTAATTAGAATTAGAGTCTGGCTGGGCGGAAGAAAAGGCCTACTGGCCTTAGCTCTGCCAGATTAAATAAATAAATAAATTATTATTATTATTATTATTATTATTATTATTATTATTATTATTATTATTATTATTATTATTATTAATTTCACGTAAGGCATCGTCATAACATTTTGCTAAATAACCCTTACGCAGAGTAGATTGTCCTGATAGTGTTCTACTTGTATATTTTTGCAAAAATGATCTGACACATGAGTGTTTCAGTTTTTTAAATGGAATATTTGCCCTAACGAACATGTGGGTCAAGTCTTGGTAAAAATCACATTCCATATTTGAACTCGTGGAAATAGCTTCGACTTTCTTCCAATTCAACAACTTAAAACATTCCTTGTGTCTTTTAGTGTTTTTGTACATGGTGTCTCTTGTCCCCCAGTAGATCGACTTTACACACCATGCATGTAAGTTTTTCACATCCGTGGAAAAGTGCTGCGATCCGAACTCCTCAACAAATCGCTGCAATTGTACATGCCGAGGCTTCTTTTTTTCCGCATATCGTAAACTATGTTGTAATGTAAAGGCAAATAAATGCTTTGCACTTATGGTAAACACAAGTAGAACTAATTAGAAGGACTGCGATAGGAAAAACTGAATACAGGAAATAGTGTAGAAGGACCAATAAAGAAGAATATGAAGAAGACAGGAAATTCAAATACGCCAGGAAATGCACAGGTATTGAAAACTATCTAAGACAGCACATATAACATCAGAGAGCTCTGTGCGTACAATGACTGTACCTGGTAGGTAAGACACCTTCCCCCACCTCGTGACGTAGTCAAAGCTTTCGGTATAGTAAACTTGTGTCCACTGATAACGTACCCGATCTGCTCTCTTTGGTCATTACTACTTACGTGTAGGCTCTCTTTTCCAATTGTTGGTTTAAAAATATCCTCCTGTCCTACTTTAGCGTTGAAATCCCCCAATAAAAATTTCATGTGATATCTAGGTAAATGATCAAAAGTGTGTTCCAATTCCTCATAGAAGCTATCCTTTATATGGTCGTCTTTCTCTTCTGTAGGGGCGTGAGCATTTATAACTACTACATCGCACCATCTACCCTTAAGTACTAAATACGATAACCTGTCACTGATAAATTCGACCTTTTTTACTGCTGACTTTATTCTTTTATGTACAAAGAATCCTGTTCCTAATTGGTGATTAATGTTTCCTTCCCCATAATACAACAATAATCGCCCATTTGTGATATGCAAACTATTTTATACTAAATAAAATTTAAATTGGAAATTTAAATTAAACAATTGAAAAAGGAATAAACTAGAAATTTGCAACAAAACTAAAGGATGCGAAAAAAACTGTCTACAGCTCTACACGAAATAAAGTATTTCTTCCAATGCTTTAGATTCTGGAAAAGTCTCCATAACACTTACAGCGTTCCCTCGTTGAATGGCAATACAGTACTAATTCTTTGGCGGAGGAAAGCCGTGGAGCGAGAGTCAACGTTAAGTGTTGATAAATACTTGCCGATATCAGAAGTTAACAACTTCTCCTCGGAACACCATGGGCCCATAGATTCTACGGCGAAAATAACAAAATTATATCGATTCAGAAGTTCGAGATACTTATTGCGTTTAATTGTCACAGTAGATGCAGAGGCTGATCCGGCGAGTTTGGAAGTTTTGGGCAAGTATATTATGTACGCGCGACCGTGCCTAACTCAAAAATGACTTAAGTATATTGATGTGTGGGATTTACTGTAGTTGTTTCCACAAAATAACAGCAACAATTTATTGTTTGTAAGAGACGTTACTTATTATTGTAATATTGAGGTCACAACATTCAATAGTACTTAGATCCTTGGTATGTGTAAACTAATAATAATAATAATAATAATAATAATAATAATAATAATAATAGTAATAATAATAATAAATGTATTTAATCTGGCAGAGCAAATGCCAGTAGGCCTTCTCTTCCGCCCAGCCAGACTCTAATTCTAATTGAATACAATTAGCTTTTATTACATTAGCTAATATCTGGATCGTAAAACAAAATGAAAGTGAATAATGGAAGTAAAAGAAGATAATGTCAGTGAGACAATAATAAACACTGGTAAGAAATGGCAGTAGTAGTAGTAGTAGTAGTAGTAGTAGTAGTAGTAGTAGTAGTAGTAGTAGTAGTAGTAGTAGTAGTAGTAGTAGTAGTAACAATAATAATAATAATAATAATAATGAGCGATAGGGTTGGAAGTAAATCCCGAAAAGACTAAGTATATGATTATGTCTCGTGACCAGAATATTGTACGAAATGGAACTATAAAAATTGGAGATATATCCTTCGAAGAGGTGGAAAAATTCAAATATCTTGGAGCAACAGTAACAAATATAAATGACACTCGGGAGGAAATTAAATACAGAATAAATATGGGAAATGCCTATTATTATTCGGTTGAGAAGCTTTTGTCATTTAGTCTGCTGTCAAAAAATCTGAAAGTTAGAATTTATAAAACAGTTATATTACCGGTTGTTCTGTATGCTTGTCAAACTTGGACTCTCACTTTGAGAGAGGAACAGAGATTAAGGGTGTTTGAGAATATGGTTCTTAGGAAAATATTTGGGGCTAAGAGGGATGAAGTAACAGGAGAATGGAGAAAGTTACACAACGCAGAGCTGCACGCATTGTATTCTTCACCTGACATAATTAGGAACATTAAATCCAAACGTTTGAGATGGGCAGGGCATGTGGCACATATGGGCGAATCCAGAAATGCATATAGAGTGTTAGTTGGGAGGCCGGCGGGAAAAAGATCTTTGGGGAGGCCGAGACGTAGATGGGAAGATAATATTAAAATGGATTTGAGGGAGGTGGGATATGATGGTAGAGACTGGATTAATCTTGCTCAGGATAGGGACCAATGGCGGGCTTATGTGAGGGCGGCAATGAACTTCCGGGTTCCTTAAAAGCCAGTAAGTAAGTAAGTATAATAATAATGAGATAATTTAAATACATACTATGTGATATATATTGATAAACTTATAACACTCTATTGTTTTAACTAGAATTGTTTGAAAAATATTCCCTTAGTCTATTCACAGTAGAAGAAGAATATATATATATATTTCACCTACGTTCAATGGGCATTTTTTTTCTCCGCTTGAAGATGATTTTTTTAAAATCGGAATTTTTGTGGCTATATAATGACGTGAAACTTAAAAACATTCTTTTCTGGATTACTCGATAAGTTTTTGATTGAAATTAAAAGCAATTCTTTACTATATATACTTTCAAGTTATCTGAAATATTAACCTCAATATGAGTTTTAAATTCTATCGTTCGGCTTAAATGGATTTGAGGGAGGTGGGATATGATGATAGAGACTGGATTAATCTTGTTCAGGATAGGGACCGATGGCGGGCTTATGTGAGGGCGGCAATGGACCTCCAGATTCCTTAAAAGCCATAAGGTAAGTAAGTATGAAGAACGTCATGAAAATTTGGTTTGGGAAACTGTAACTGATGGCTAGACTATCTAATGGACTTCCTTGGGCTCCGGTTGAATGCAGTTCGTATACGATCGACCGTTTTTTCGGTTATTTTTTTCTTGGGATGTTTACCTATTTGTGAAATCAAGGATCCTGTCTCTTTGAGAATTCTATCCCACTGCAAAACTAATTTCGACAAAGGTGGATCGACGTTGAATTCTAAAAGAAATCGGCATTGAACTCCGGTAACAGATTTGAATTCAGCAAGCCAGAGTACGCACTTCATTTTTTGCCGTGGTGTCCACATTTTACATTCAATTAGAATGACTAATGTTGACTGATAGCAATCCGTGATATAAATCGCAATGATAAATCGTATCGTTTTTATTTTCTTCAAAATTCTCGCTTTGTTGCATAGATTTCTAGCATTGTTATTACAAAAATAAAATTTTGGTTATTTTCTTCATCCTGTGCAAATGGAAATTACGGGAAAATGGCTGAACGGATTTTAATAAATGGCCCCTCATTTTGAAGCTTGGAACCCAAAGTTTTTCGGAAAAATAGTAGTTTTCAGTGAAATGTCAATTTTCCTACATAATTTTCCTATTTTCCAAAATCCATCTGTCGTCAGTTTTGAGAACTAGCTAATTGCATTCAGGAGAAGCGAAGCGAGTATCAGGTCGGCCGTGTTGCATTTCAGAATAAAACAAAACACACACTACAGTGAACAATATTACACGAAGGCCATGATCTGCAAGAATGCTGACATATTTAGAGCTCAAATTAAATTGGTTATTAAAAACTTACTTACTAAAAGTAATTTACAGGTTCGATTCTGTGGTGTGTAATTTTCTGGGTACAGCTGTGTATTGGATATTAAAAACTACAAAACTTGAGGTGGTTTGATGACATTATTACCGTTAGAAATTAAATATTATTGTAGTTAATGCCATGATGTGACAATTTTTAATTAATTATACATATTAATGCTATTCTGATGATATGAAAGTGAAACGTTCTGGGGTTATATAAGTAGATGTAGAGAATAACTTAAATTAGATTTTGATTTCTATATTTTACTGAGTGGCGGCTATGTAGTATATATATTATATGTTACTGAAAGCTATAAAGCATACGTAAGATAATAATATTATTAAAAATCAAATATTTTATAGTTATTAATCAAGTGGGGTTGGGTCTTTTTCATATATTTAATGGCGGTGTGGTGTAGATATTTATATGCGTGGTTCTCTTCAGTATTGGCTCGAGAGAGAGTATCTTTCATTATTATGGAAGCAAATAACTTTCAGAATGTCTGGTATTCTTCATTGAAAATAAATCTGAAAAATGTTTATTTGAACGTCTAATGAACTTAGTTTGCAGCATTTGCTGCACAAGCCACTAGTATATATATATATATATATATATATATATATATATATATATATATATATATATTGAACTGGTAATGGAAATTACGGGAAAACTGCTGAACGGATTTTAATGAATGGCCTGTCATTTTGAAGCTTGGTATCCAAGGATTTTCAGAAAAATAGTGACTTTCAGAGAAAGCCTTAGTTTTACTACATAATTTTCCTATTTTCCAAAATCCATCTTTCGTCAGTTTTGAGAACTAATTGCACTTCAGTTTAAAACAAAACACATACTACAATAAACAATAGGATATTACACGAAGGCCATGACCTGCAGGATTGCTGACATATTTTTAGAGCTCAAATTCAATTGGTTATTAAAAACTTCAAGACTTATTAAAAATAATTTACAGATCTGATTCTGCGGTGTGTAATTTTCTGAGTACAGTTGTGTATTGAACATTGAAATCTACAAAACTTGAGGTGGTTTGATAACATTATTACCATTATAAATTAAATATTGTTACAGCTAATGCCATGATCTGACTATTTTTCATTAATTATACATATTAATGTTACACTGATGATATGAAAGTGAAACGTTTTGGGGTTTTGTAAGTAGATGTAGAAAATATCTTAAATTAAATCTTCATTTCTATAATTTACTGGCGGCTATATATATATATATATATATATATATATATATATATATATATATATATATATACTTACGTAAGATAATAATACTGTTATTAAAATCAAATATTTTTATAGTTATTACTCAAGTGGAGTTGGGTATTACTTATTGATAAAATAAGAAGTCTACAAAATTGTGTACTCTCCCGATCATTTCAGCAAAATCTCTTAGCAGGATAAAATGGTTTTGCCCTCTACATTTCAAGCTCTACATGCAGCACCTATACCAAGATGCTATGCCTATTGTTCGAAAGCCCAGCAAATCTGATATTTTTTTTAACTTTCACCTAGAATCTACAATGACCTGAAATAGCTATTGCTTTACTCCCACTTGAAAAACTCACTGATCGTCTTGACATTGTTACTTGCGTTTTCACGTTGAAACTAAAAAACTGAAGGTGGATAGGTTCAAGAAAAAGTATTTGGCATAAAAAACATTCAGAGGGAGTATGTTTCATCAATGCGGAGGCAAATAAATTTCAAAATGTCTGGTATTCTTCATTGAAAAAAAATCTGATAAATTTTTACATGAACGTGTAATGAACTTAGTTTGCAACATTTGCTGCACAAGCCACTAGTAATAATAAAATATCCTTCTGTTAATAAATAGTGAACAAATATTTCTTGATATCTCTGACCTAGACACGTTGTATATTGAAAGCAATTTTCCGCAAAGCTTTCTTCCTCAAATAGGTTTATAAAAGATATGAAAGATAGAATATATATTATCGATTTCGTATATGACCACTTTGTATAAGAACAAAACGACAAAGGGGTTTTAAATTGCATATTTTTGCTAAGTAATCCTGTACGTGTTATATCGTGTGCTGTTACTGTTACCTAAACTTTCGTTTTATTTCTTAAATAACAATACAATATGAATACGAATATTAATGCACGAACACCGCTCAATAGAACTTGCATTACTCTGAAATAAAGGTTACGCAACATTTGTTGTTCTATAATGTGCTGTATTGCCTACATGAAGAGGAATTAGTCTGAGAAATAGTTCTTAGTTGTGAGGTCCACTTAGTTTGTGCTGTCCAAATTTTCTAACAAATTTTCTATAGCGACATTTTGCTAGACAGTTTTTCGCAATATTTATAAAAGCCTAACAAGATATTACAGAAGATTATAATATCATTTACAGGAAGAAGAATCGGATGGCTTTTTGAAGTATTGAATATAATTCCCTACAAGAAAAAAAAATCCAAGTATTTTTAGGAACGAAATTTATGAACAACGAAATTTATAACCAACTCCCTACACACAATGTAAGTCGTGACAGAAATTACATAATTTTCCCAAAACATACTTAATTCTTATTGGTGTAGATTTCCGCGTCTGCTGTCATGGTTGTGAGTTTCTGGGCTTGTGCCTCGTTATCTCAGTTGCTACAGCTGACGTTTCGACCATCGTGCTATGGTCGTTCTCAGAACTTAAATCTTATCCGCAGCTCTGAGGACGACTACAACAGGCTGGTCGAAAAGTTAGATCTAGAAACTGAGACAACGCAGCACAAGCTCAGAAACTCACAATCAACCCTTAATTCTTGTCTACAACAATAGGAAACTGGTATAAACATAAAAGAGTTAGTAAAATGAATTAAGGGGTTAGGTACAGCTTACAGCAATAAAATTTTGGAAATATTCAACTTTTCTATCCTCCATTTCTGTATCTTGTACAATAATTCTAGTATTTATTCAAGGGAGGTAAATATGAGATACAGTATTAAATTTAATTTCTATGTTTTAAAATCACAAATCTTTACTGGAGAATTACGCGATGGGAGATTAATGCGGTAAAATGGGTACGTCTATTTCTACCAAGTGAGAAGATATTTTTCATCAGCAACTTACAGATTTACGGCCAAGTATTTCGAACTCTATCGCTAAATATAATTCATCCATTATAAAATCACTGTTATTTTTTTCTTGAATAGGGGTTCTGACTTGTGCATCAGTTATTCATAGATTTCAAAAAGGCATATCACTCGGTTAAGAGAGAAGTTTTATATGATATGTTTATTGAATTTGGTATCCCAAAGAAACTACTTCGATTAATCAAAGTGTGTCTCAGTGATACGTAAAGCAGAGTTCGTATAGGTCAGTTTCTGTCAGATACGATTCCAATTCACTGTGGCCTGAATCAAGGAGATGCACAATCACCTTTACTTTTTAACTTTGCTCTAGAGTACGACATTAGGAAATTCCAGGATAACAGAGGGGGTTTGGAATTGAACGGGTTACATCAGCTGCTTGTCTATGCGGATGACGTGAACATGATAGGACAAAATCCACAAACGATTAGGGAAAGCACGAGGATTTTACTGCAAGCAAGTAAAGAGATACCTTTGGAAGTAAATTCCGAAAAGACAAAGTATATGATTATGTCTCTTGACGAGAGTATTGTACGAAATAGAAATATAAAAATTTGAAATTTATCTTTTAAAGAGGTGGAGAAGTTCAAATATCTGGGAGCAACAGTAACAAATATAAATAATACTCGGGAGAATATTAAACACAGAATAATTATGGGAATTGCCTGTTATTATTCGGTTGAGAAACTTTTATCATCCAGTCTGCTGTCGAAATATCTGAAAGCTAGAATTTATAAAACAGTTATATTACCGGTTGTTCTGTATGATTGTGAAACTTGGACTCTCACTTTGAGAGAGGAACAGAGACTAAGGATGTTTGAGAATAAGGTGCTTAGGAAAATATTTGGGGCTAAGAGGAGAATAGATAAAGTTACACAACACAGAACTGCACACATTGTATTCTTCACCTAACGTAATTAGGAATATTAAATCCAGACGTTTGAGATGGGAAGGGCATGTAGCACGTATGGCAGAATCCAGAAATGCATATAGAGTGTTAGTTGGGAGGCCGGAGGGAAAAAGACCTTTAGGGAGGCGGAGACGTAGATGAGAAGAGAATATTAAAATGGATTTGAGGGAGGTGGGATATGATAGAGATTGGATTAATATTGTTCAGGATAGGGATCAATGGCGGGCTTATGTGAGGGCAGCAATGAACCAACGAGTTCCTTGAAAGCTAGTACATAAGCAAGTAACTAATTAGGGCTTCTCACTTAACAAATACAAAGCTTCTCACTCAGAATCGTAATAGTTCAATTGCGTCTATGAAATATTTAAAATGTATTTATAATACACTTTTTTTAATAAGTGCTATCAATTAATAAGACAACTCTTCTCTCCCACAGAGACATGTTGGTACGCCTGTTATTCCTTGCCATCACAAGCAGACTTCTGTACTGTCACGTGATGTCAGAGGATGATCACTGGGTTCGCTGCATAACCAACATCAGTATTCGATACTTCAATCCCGGCCAAACTCTGGTAATGCTGACAATGTCACCTCCAGTCGCACATAGAAACACTGATGTTCAAGCGAAACTTACAGCCAAGATACACGAGTTAAATGTATGGCCCGTCATTTCATATCCATGTGAACCTAACATATTTAAAACTATTACTGAGAAGTTCAAGCAATATATAATCCTGTTGACGGGTGAGTGTGTACAATCTGTAATAGACCTCAGTACGTGCTTCACTCATTTTGCCTCTTGGACACCGGACTCAAAATTTATAGTAGCTTTCACTGTTAAATGCAGGAAAATGTTTCAAATTGCAGCACTTCAATATCTATTTTGGCCTTTCAGACTGACAAATGTAATACTACTAATGACGGAGCAATTTCGACTTAAGACCAATAATACATTTATCGAAAATGATGTAAATTCATACATTTCATTTGGCGCGTATTCGCTATTTCCTTACAATGATACAATTCGTTGCCAAGTAGAGGCAGGTGGATTGAATATTCTCAAGCTAGACTCTTGGATTTTGGACGACGAAGGATACTTTCTGGAGAACACAGACTTGTTCCCTAAAAAAATTCATACGCAACTCAATGGATGTCCATTATTTTTCCAGGTTATATATCACATTAATTCTCTCAATAAAATGTTTCTTGATTTGATACTAAATAAAATGAATATGACCTACAGAATTGTGGATCATGTAGCTTTAGGGGATCGTCGTTTCAATTGGTATACTGTGTTTAAAGGAGAAGCAGATATAATGACGGGACGTGTTAGTACAAGAAATTGTCACGTTTTCGATATCATGACAACTAACACTTACCATATTAATGGGTTTCACATTTACGTCCCATGTTCCTTGAAATATCCGAGATGGAGCCGCATCTTCGTAATATTTACCTTTGATATGTGGATTTGTTTGTCATTTGCAATACTTGTTGCTTCGGTGATGCTGAAAGGAATGGCCCGATTTTCCTTCAATAAATCAGAAAGGCTTGCGTATCAGACTTTTGACAGTTCATTCACCAATGTTTGGGCCGTGATTGTGGGTGTTTCTGTGTCTTTCATTCCTCGCACGTCATTTCTCCGCATATTCTTCTTCATATGGGTGTCTTTCAGTCTGGTTGTGAACACGGTCTTTCAATGTTTCCTCACTACGTATCTCGTAGAGCCAGGTTATGAACCTCCAGTGAAGACCATAGACGAGATGAAAGCAAGGAATATCAAGATTTGTGTCGAACCTTCATTTAAAAAATGGTTGACGTCTGCTGACGTTGAACTAAGTTCTAAACTTGAGGGTTACTTTCTGGAGATGGATAGTGACGTAGATTGTATCAATACGGTTGTTAATTTTCAGAATGTGTCTACAGTTCTTGCGGATTTGTATGTGAAAGTAATGCACTCTGCTGGATTGCATCGAGATGAAAATGGAAAATTCATGTATTGTAAAAAGAACGAACGCCAGTTATATTTCAGCCAATATTCCTTCTGTATGTCACACGGTAACCCACTGATAATACCAATAAATTACAACATTCGTAGAATTATGGAATCGGGATTACACCCGCATTGGGTGAATAATCTTACATACGAATACCATGCTACTCAAAGAAAATTCACGGAGGAGGAGGAGGAGTATTATAACTACAATATGAAACACGTTTACCCCGCATTTATTATCTTCTCAATTGGAATCATTTTATCTTCTGTTGCTTTCATATTTGAGTTGACGGTTCATTACACATTCCGCCGATTGAGACAAAATTCCTAAGGAGTAATTGCATCTCTGAGTTTATTTTGTGATGCTAACAATATTTAAGAGGGGCATGTAAAACTGGGAAATATTGGGAAATATGTAACTGACTTATTTCAGCATATCTATGACATTGTAAATTATAATTGACCATAGATTCTTACATATTGATTTTAATAAGTATTTGGTTGCTACAATATTATAAAATGTAATAAAATTGCCTTTTTAACAGCAATTACAGTCACATGTGACAATTATGGTTGTTTAGTGATCACTTTGGTTTTATAGCTTATTCACCACCTAATATAAAAATGCACGAAATTAATATTGTAACATATTTATTGTGATTAATCTTTAAGGTGCGTTATACCCCTAATTACATATATAACAGATTTGCCATTCCCACGTTAAAAACGGTAACATTTGGAAGAGAACAACTGCCAGAATCGCCACCGTCAACTGAGAACGACCGCTAGATGGAAATGCAGTTGCTGCATGCAATATAAATGAGAGTTGTAACGTGACTTCTTATGCAGTAGCTAGATGGCAGCACAGTGAATTTGATAAAAGTTGTTGCCGTCAAATCCTTATAAGGCTCAGCATTCTTTTATATGTGATCTGGGGTTATACATTGCCAAGAATCATTATTTTCAAGAAGTGTATATTGCAGTAATTTTTGTGATGTAGTGTTTATTATATTGTAAAATGGTTTTGAATATATTTATCATCACTTTGAGTAATAAAAACAGAATAACAAGATGCGAAGGAATTCGTAGAATCTCTTTAATTGCGAGAAGGTTTTAAGTGATTGGTAGAATTTGTGATTATAAACTATTGATTTGGAGGTTATGATGTTGTTTAGTTGATGTTTAGGAACTGTCCGAAGACAGGTTGGAACCTCATAAGTGAAACCAATAACGCGTCAAGGCTGGTTCACAATAAACCGGGAACGGAGACAAGAACGAGAACGTAAAAATTGTTAAAATAAATATATTTGAAAGTGAACATCACTTATTAAATCCACGATTAATTAAATAATACATTACAAATACACATTACAAATCCACAATTAAATTATCTATGTACTATATAGAATCAATCCTCTCGCCATTTACAAAGCTTATGCCTAAATGCATTATAAGAAAAATTTTGTACAAGTGTTCAATATTATATGTTATGTTTATAATATTAATCGAATTTGATATATGTAGAATAGTTCATATTTATCTAGCAATACACTATTGTAATAGATAGAGTCAAATTTAAATTATACCTTACTAATCCCAAATTTAACATATGTATTCCAAATCCACAATTTAAATTGTACCTTTCAAATTCACAATTTAAAATATTATACATTACAAATCCACAATTTAAATTGCACCTTACAAATTCACAATTAAAATATTATACATTACAAATCCACAATTTGAATAAAATTTTCTACTCTATACAATGGATGATAAGCTACCTTATGCTTAAATACATTACAAGACAACGTTGTACAAGTGTTTTAATATATTTTGTATGCTATTTTTACGTTACATACATATTCACAGTCATTTAACAGTACACTTTTGCAATAGACGGAGTCATATTTGAATTGTACATCACAGATCCACAATTTAAAATCTTATAATTGTATGCTTGTTTGGATTCATGTTTACAATGTGTTGTACTTATTTGTATTCATGTTTATAATGTGTTAAAGTCTATTGATTGTATGAATGTTTTGAATTGTTTGTAGTGTTTCAAAATGAGTTGATCTTGAGAAACTGGCAACATTCCATGATTCATTACTATTTGATTATCTGCTGCTGAAGTTTTCTACACCTGTAAATTAGATGATCCACAGTTTGGGCCTCTTGAAGACAGGAGCATCATTTATTATCCTAAATCTTTGGAGATAGGATTTTAGTATGCCGTGTCCAGTTACCATAGCTGCAATTGAAGGCGCCATTATTATCCTATTCTGTCTTAATCTCTGCCGAACCGATGGGAAGAAGGTCCTGCAGACAGCCCCTTTGGTCGCAATAGTCCATTCTTCCTGCCATTTTGCTAATCCTTCTTCTTTGATCTTTCCAGTAATAGCAGTTTTTGGTTTTTTAGAGTATATTAATTCTCTATATTCTTCTGTTGCTGCTTTCTTGGCTAACTTGTCTGCCATCTCGTTCCCAGGAATTCCCACATGGGGTTTAATCCATTCAAAATGAATTTGCCAATGGAGATTCTGGAGTCTCTTAACTTGGTTTCTGATTAGCTCTATTATATAGCTATGGTTGCGGCTGTTCCTGAGTAGAGCTATAGTGATTTGGCTATCTGTGAAAACTGCCACTGTTCTTTCCTCTGGTATGATATTTAGTCTATTAAGTTCTTCTATAGCTTTTAAGATGGCCATCTGTTCCGCCTGGTTATTTGAACAGTCACTGTGAAGTCTGTTCTTCATGGAGTGAATTAATGCACCCTGTTTGTAAAATGCGGCTGCTGCTCCCACTTTTTCTTGAATTTTGCTTCCATCTGTGTATATTTCCACAGCATATGTGAAAGAATTCTTCACTTCGCCTATTGTTATCCTGTCAGATGGATGTGGCCAGTATCTTACTTGAAGTGGTCTGTCGTAATCTTCAGGGTCTTCATTGCTATTATATTATATTATATTATATTATATTATATTGTGTTGTGTTGTGTTGTGTTGTGTTGTGTTGTGTTGTGTTGTGTTGTGTTGTGTTGTGTTGCGTTGCGTTGCGTTGCGTTGTGTTGTGTTGTGTTATATAATGAACGTGGCGAGACCTCATATAATGAATGTGATGTATATTACATTTACTATATTATATTATATTTTATTTTATTTTATTATAGTATGTTACATTATATTATATTGTGTTGTGTTGTGTTGTGTTGTGTAGTGTTGTGTTATATTATGAACGTGGCGAGACCTCATATAATGAATGTGATGTATATTACATTTACTATATTATATTATATTTTATTTTATTTTATTATAGTATGTTACATTATATTATATTGTGTTGTGTTGTGTTGTGTAGTGTTGTGTTATATTATGAACGTGGCGAGACCTCATATAATGAATGTGATGTATATTACATTTACTATATTATATTATATTTTATTTTATTTTATTATAGTATGTTACATTATATTATATTGTGTTGTGTTGTGTTGTGTAGTGTTGTGTTATATTATGAACGTGGCGAGACCTCATATAATGAATGTGATGTATATTATATTATATTATATTATATTATATTATATTATATTATATTATATTATATTATATTATATTATATTATATTATATTATATTATTCTGTATTTATGTTTCAATAATTCTATTATTTAATACTTTTTTATTTTCCTTTACGCCAGCAGTCTGCATAAATTAGAAAAATTTCTTTTTGGAGTTAAAATTAGATGGGAAAAGTAAGTCAAAGCTCTACCGGATATGGAATTATAAATGTTGAGTAGTCGGACACGACAGGAAACTACGAAAAGTAGTCAATGAAATTAACAAAATAATTTTTAAGAGATTGAGTATAGAAGTGAAAAAGCTAAAGTAAGAGTTTTATATACAAGAGCTATTATTATTATTATTATTATTGTTATTATTATTATTATTATTATTATTATTATTATTATTATTATTATTATTAGGGTGTACAGAGGATACTTATAGGTTCAATATGTAGTTGTTCTTGTAATGTTTGTATAGAGAGTGATGGCGGATTAAGAACTGGAACACATGTAATCCGCCATGACGTGAACAAAGATTGATGAAATAAATAAATATAAATATCAAAAAGTACTTTTTTATTTTCCTTTATTATTGTTTAAAGAGGCCATCGCCCCTTGTACTTCCTAGTTAACCTTCTCTTCTGTGTATTACCTGATATAATTCCATTGTATTTCTTTTATTATTATTTTGGTATTTTTCACTTTATTTTTGCTTACTTATACCCCAGCTTGTGAAATAAATAGATGCTTAGCCAGCGTTAAAGAGTTTTGTCGCGCGTGCGGTAAATCAGTGCTTACGATAAAAGTATTCTTACGCCACGAATCACTGCCGGACTAATCGCATTACTCCAGTGGAACAAAGCATGCATTTTAATTGGTTAAATTAAATCACGCATTCTTCGAACTCTTCTCTTACGCATAGCCTCATTAAAGCGACTTATCACTCTATTGCACTGAATCGAATTATTTGTAACTGATGTTTGATCAAGACGACATCCTTAAGCACGTGTAATCAAAAGGATTTTAAAGTCCATCTCACCTGGTGGATAGCGTGGGTGGTACTCCGATAGGGAAACCGATAAGAGAACATAAAAAGTGATGGTTAGAAGATTGACGGCAGACACTGATATAATCAGTGATAGAATCCAAGGAAGAAATAAGTCGAAGACAGGATCGAAATGACGTCAGCTCCGACAAGAGAGATACCATGTTCAAGTATAGCTTCATTCACAACTAATTCAGTCTAGAACAGAGGTCTCCAAAAATTGTATCTTCATTCGTGCTCTCGATGCTGCCCGCCGAACACCGTGTGCTTTAAGGCTAGAGAGGGGAAAGAGACTCGTACCTGAACAGATGGGAGCGGTCAGTGGGGGATCGCGGCAACGGTCTGCTTATGTTTACAAATAATAGCATCAAAAGAATAAGAAATATTATACGTTTGTATATTATTTTGACATACTATGAAGCTGGAGCCCCGTCTGTTGCTATTGACACAAGCCATTGCAAATTCATCCTCTTCTGTTCTATGGTGCCTTTCAGTGCCTGGAAAAGATCTTTTCCAGTTGTATTTTGTAATTACATCTAGAAGACATTCAGACACAGTAGAATGTTCATTAAATCCTCGGATGAAAATGGCTAGGTGAGCTTTGTCATTTCTATCTGTGCTTTCGTCCAATGCAAGTGAGTAAGCTACAGACTGGTTAATTGTGGTTTCAACTTCAGATTCAATTACATTTACAATCTTGAAATTCCTTCTCTGAACTGTAATTGGAAACAATTTAATTTTCTTAAACTTTGACTTTGTTCTGGTCAAAGTATTTTAGTAACGTCCTGTATGCACGATTTCACAAATGATGCTTCTGTAAAGAGCTTCATTGATTTTCCAATATTCCAAGTTAGAACATAGCTAGCAGGAAGATTTTTTTGTGTATGAGAACATGTGTATGATTTGTGTTTGTATTTTCTTGTTTCATATTTATCAAAATATTTGTAGGCCTAAGCATTTCACCTAAAATTAAACAAAAAACTATAAGTATGTTATGCGGAACTGAGTGTAAACGTATTGCAATATACTGATTATTATGTATAACCAACATTTATAGAGATAGGCTCAAAATAAATTATTTTTACATGTCCAACATGCCTGTAATTGTATGGTATTCTTTGTGAAGAGTCAAGTATTGTCTTCGCATGTTGAATTTTAACACACTCTTAAGAATTTTCGAACAAATTAAGCATTTCACATTCTCCCCAAAAACACAATTTCTCTTGCCCTTCATCCTTGAATGTACTACGTCCATGATTAGAAGACATTGTGAAACGGTGGAACACGCCGACTAACACAATGATAATGGCAGTCCGCCACTGCTCTTCGTTTGCGCACAAACATTGAGTACAGTACTGGTGGGGATGGGTGAGGCGGAGCGCGCTCATTACGTACTGGCTTCGGTTCCGTTCAGAGGCTTACTCGCGAGTATGGTTTTGGAGACGTCTGATCTAGACCATAAAACAACATAAAAGTTATTAATGAAAGTAAAAGAAAATAATGAAAGTTAGATAATAATATTAGTGATACAATAATAAACATTGGTAATAACAATAATAATAATAATAATAATAATAATAATAATAATAATAATAATAATGAGGTCACATAAATAATTATTCTCTGATGCATATACCCATTAATCATTGAAAAACCTGAAATAGCTATAATTATTAACAAGAATTGTTAAAAAAAAATATTTTCTTAATCTATTCTTAAATTGATTTGATGTCTGGCAGTCCTTGATATTATACTCGGTAGGGAATTCCAAAGTCGAGGAACAGCCACAGTGAAAGAAGATGAATATGAGGATGTTCAGTGGGAGGAAATGGATAATATTGAGGAGTGTTGTGATCGTGTGTCTAGGTTATGATGGGTGGATAAATTTTGAAAACGAGACGCAAGATAGACAGGAGTGGTGAAATGCAACATGTGAAAGAAGAGGGAAAGAGAGTGGATTTTCCTACGATCTTTTAGACGGAGCCAGGACAACATTTCGAGGGATGGTGTTACGTGATCAGCCCGGCGAATATTACAGACGAAACGGACGCACATATTATGAACACGTAACGAAGTAACGCTTAGGTCA
The DNA here is from genome assembly GCF_040183065.1 of Periplaneta americana. Taxonomy (NCBI): domain Eukaryota; kingdom Metazoa; phylum Arthropoda; class Insecta; order Blattodea; family Blattidae; genus Periplaneta; species Periplaneta americana. The sequence goes on from NC_091123.1 coordinate 160,320,031, forward strand.
GTAAACACAATATCACGGTAATCGAAGTGGGGCATCACAAGTGTTTGCATTAACATCTTTTTCAGGAAAAAGGGTAGAAAATTTTTCAAACGCCTAAACGAGTGGTTTAATGAGAATACTTTTTTGCAGGTTTCTGCAACTTTAATGTTCTAATTTAAACGTTTATCCATATAAATACCTAGGTTCTTTATTGATTCACTGAACGGAATTTCGGTGCCGCATTATGTTAATTAGAGACAAATTAGATATGTTAATAGTGCTTGACAAACGTGAATGGCCCACAATTTTATTGATTCGGATTTTTTAAAATTTAGTTTAAGTAGGAATTTCTTTGTCCATGTCTAAATTCAGTCGAGATCGTCATTAATTTCAGTTATTACGCCATTTATTTTGTCAATGTGGAATTTTATGTACATTTGAAGATCGTCAGCATAGAGATGGTGTCGGTAGTACTTTAAAGATTCTGATATGTCATTATATAATTTCAAAATAAAATAAATTTAAATTTAAATTATGGTTCATTTAACGACGCCCGCACCTGCAGAGGTTATATCAGCGTCGCTGGTGTGTCGGAATTTTGTCCCACAGGAGTTCTTTTACATGCCAGTAAATCTACTGATATGAGCCTGTCACATTTAAACACACTTAAATGTCATCGACCTGGGCCGGGGTCGAATCCGCAACCTCGAGCACAGAAGGCCAGCGCTATACCACAGTCTAGTATATACAGTCGCGAAGCTCAATACGTAGTAAATATGCAAACATTAGGTAGTTGCGCACCACTAGGATCGCTAATATCGCCTCATTACAGCCAATGCAAAATAGTACCGTCACAGTCTATTGTTTCTAGCACCCTCAAAACTCAAGCTTCGTGACTGTATTTAGTAGACTGTGGCTATACCGACCACTTTTTCTCTGTCTCCCTGGTGTTCCACTACAGCACGAGGGTGCTCGCAATCCCATATGCGGCAGTTACGGCGGTTAACTTCAACGCAGAGATGAATGTAGCTTCATCACTGAATACCACTTCCTCAAGATATGGAGGGCTTTCGTCAATGCGTTGCAGAATTTCAGTCGCAAAATTTTGCCTTAATCTTCTATCGTTCCCATAATAAAGAATTGTTTTTATTTTCAGTCAACAACTTATCGAGTAATACAGAAAACAATTTTCTGTTTTTAATTTTCACATATTATACTTCCACAAAAACTTTCGATTTTTTAAAAATCATCATCAGGTGGAGATACAAGACAGACCAATTGAACATAGGTGAAATACAAAAATATATAATGTATATTTATATATAGTATATATATACACATTATTAATAAAACTGTTTAAATGCAACACGACATAAAATCTGTTTTCAAATCATTTCTATATATAAAACATTTTTAAAATATCATGTTAAAGTCATTCAAAGTGATATACACACTAATCGCAGGTCTTGATGTTATAAACTAAGTTTCGAATACAAAATATGTGTGTGTTGGTTTTGAAATGTTAAATTCTAATTATCAACACACACATATTTTATATTTGAAATTTATTTTATGACATCAAGAGATGCGAATAATGTGTATATTATCACTTTGAATGACGTTTAGATTGAAATTTTATAAAATGTATTATTATATAGAAATAATTTAGAAACAAATTTTATGTCATGTTGGTTTTAACAGTATTGTGAATTTTATTAGTAACAACAATGTAATTTATTCGTCACAACAATAATTCCTTTCTACAATTCACCTTAAACGCTCTCGTCAACAATTGGATCTCCACTCAACACCGTATTCGTTATAGCACACCACCGACGACAATGACAATTTACTTGGACTATTACGCACAACAATGAACTGTTAATCTTAACTAATATTTACAAAGCACTATTTACAAATCAGAACTACCAGTTCTCAGTTCACAGTTCTTCCATCTCAGTCACTCGAGTTCACGGTATCTCGAACCACAGACCTTCAGAGACAGTTCACTGTACTCGAACTCGGGTCCCTCCAACTGCGGTCCACTGCACTCGAACTCAGGTCCCTCCAACTGCGGTCCACTGCACTCGAACTCAGGCCTTCGGATGCTGACGCAGATGCGGACGCACACTCGAGTCGAACTCCGGCTGGCTTGCTTGCTCTGGCTTTCTCACTGACTGAATAACTGAAAACTCGAAAACTCTGCTCGAGTTCGCTGGTGCTTCTTCTTTTATAGCAAAATCATAGTTGCGAATTTTCTACAGGTGTGTAGAGAATTATCTCGATATCTCCACATCGACAGACTTCTGGAATAGTCGAGAAGGTCGTTCCACATTCACTGCGTTAAGTAGCAGCTGCGCGCGCAGCCTTCCCTCGCGTGTAGGCTCCTTTCCCCTTTCCCCGTGAAGCCCGCGCGATATGCTCTCTCGCGGGACGCTGGTCGTGAGTTCGAATATCACGTCGCTGTCACAGTATTATTAATAATGTTCATATATGTGTATATATATTTACTTAATTACCTAATTTATGTATTTATTTATTTATTTGTTTGTTTATTTTTTGTTTGTTTATTTTTTTATTTATTTCTTTATTTCTTTACTTCTTTCTTCCTTTCTTCCTCTTTTTCCTTCTTTCTTCCTCTATTTATTTCCTTATTTCTCTCTTTATTTATTTATTTACTCACTCACTCACTCAATCAATCTCTCATTTATCTGTCTGTCTGTCTATGTAGCTACATACCTACCTACCTACCTGTCTATCTATCTATCTATCTATCTATCTATCTATCTATCTATCTATCTATCTATCTATCTATCTATCTATCTATCTATCTATCTATCTATCTATCTATCTATCTATCTATCTATCTATCTATCTATCTATCTATCTATCTATCTATCTATCTATCTATCTATCTATCTATCTATCTATCTATCTATCTATCTATCTATCTATCTATCTATCTATCTATCTATCTATCTATCTATCTATCTATCTATCTATCTATCTATCTATCTATCTATCTATCTATCTATCTATCTATCTATCTATCTATCTATCTATCTATCTATCTATCTATCTATCTATCTATCTATCTATCTATCTATCTATCTATCTATCTATCTATCTATCTATCTATCTATCTATCTATCTATCTATCTATCTATCTATCTATCTATCTATCTATCTATCTATCTATCTATCTATCTATCTATCTATCTATCTATCTATCTATCTATCTATCTATCTATCTATCTATCTATCTATCTATCTATCTATCTATCTATCTATCTATCTATCTATCTATCTATCTATCTATCTATCTATCTATCTATCTATCTATCTATCTATCTATCTATCTATCTATCTATCTATCTATCTATCTATCTATCTATCTATCTATCTATCTATCTATCTATCTATCTATCTATCTATCTATCTATCTATCTATCTATCTATCTATCTATCTATCTATCTATCTATCTATCTATCTATCTATCTATCTATCTATCTATCTATCTATCTATCTATCTATCTATCTATCTATCTATCTATCTATCTATCTATCTATCTATCTATCTATCTATCTATCTATCTATCTATCTATCTATCTATCTATCTATCTATCTATCTATCTATCTATCTATCTATCTATCTATCTATCTATCTATCTATCTATCTATCTATCTATCTATCTATCTATCTATCTATCTATCTATCTATCTATCTATCTATCTATCTATCTATCTATCTATCTATCTATCTATCTATCTATCTATCTATCTATCTATCTACCTACCTACCTACCTATCTACCTACCTACCTATCTATATTTATTAATTTATTTATTCATTTATTTTTTTTCTTTGTTTGTTTGTTTATTTTTATTTGTTTCTTACTTTATTTCTTTACTTTTTTCTTCCTTTCTTTCTTCCTTTCTTTACTTCTTGCTTCCTTTCTTCCTTTACTTTTTTCTTTATTTCTATCTTTATTTATTTATATTTTTATTTATTTATTTTTATTTATTTGTTTCTTTCTTTATTTCTATATTGCATTCTTCTTTCTTTCCTTCTTTCTTCCTTTCTTCCTTTAATTATTTCTTTATTTCTATCTTTATTTATTTAATTATTTATTTACTACTTATTTATTTATTTACATTTATTTATATATTTATTTACTTACTTACTACTTATATACTTATTTACATTTATTTATTTATTTATTTATTTATTTATTTATTTATTTATTTATTTATTTATTTATTTATTTATTTATTTATTCATTTCACCTATGTTCAATTGGTCTATTTTGTATCTCCAACTGAAGATGGGTTTTTTGTGGATATATAATGATGTAAAACTTAAAAACAGAAAATTGTTTTCTGTATTACTCGATAAGTTGTTGACGGAAATTAAAAATAAATTCCTTATTAAATATTCTTTCAACTTATCTGAAATATTAACATTAATATGACTTTTTAATTCTATCTTTCGGCTTAATGCGGTGAAGAACTTGGAGCTTGTATGCACGTAGTTCGAATCGTTTATGCAGAACGTCATAAACAGTTGGTTTGGAAAACTGTAAATGGTGACTAGCCTATCTAATGGACTTCCCTGGGCTCCGGTTGAATGCAGTTCGTATACGATCGACAGTTTGCCTGTTTGTGGGATTCTGTTTCTTTAATAGATCTATCCCACTGCAAAATTGATTTCGACATCGGTGGATCCACGTTAAATTCTAGAAGAAATCGGCATCGAACTCTGGTAACACGTTTTAAATTCACTGTTTGCTGTGGTGTTCACATTTTACGTTCAATTAGAATGATTAATGTTGACTGTTAGCAATTTTTAACATAATTCGTAATGATAAATCGTATCATTTCTCTTTTCTTCAATTTCCTCGCTTTGTTGCATAGATTTCTGGCATTACTTACTTATTGGCTTTTAAGGAACCCGGAGATTCATTCCCGCCCTCACATAAGCCCGCCATTGATCCCTATCCTCGGCAAGATTAATCCAATCTCTACCATCATATCCCACCTCCCTCAAATATATTTTAATATTATCTTCCCATTTAAGTCTCTGCCTCCCCAAAGGCCTTTTTCCCGCCGGCCTCCCAACTAACACTCTAATGCATTTCTGGATTCACACATACGTGCTACATGCCCTGCCCATCTGAAGCGTCTGGATTTAATGTTCCTAATTATGTCAGGTGAAGGATACAATGCGTGCAGCTCTGAGTTGTGTAACTTTCTCCATTCTCCTGTAACTTCATCCCTCTTAGCTCCAAATATTTTCCTAAGAACCTTATTCTCAAATACCGTTAATCTCTGTTCCTCTTCAAAGTGAGAGTCCAAGCTTCACAACCATACAGAACAACCGGTAATATAACTGTGTTATAAATTCTATATTTCAGATTTTTTGACAGCAGACTAGATGACAAAAGATTCTCAACCGAATAATAACAGGCATTTCCCATATTTATTCTGCGTTTAATTTCCTCCTGAGTGTCATTTATATTTGTTATTGTTGCTTCAAATTTTTTAATTTTTCCACCACTTCGAAGGATAAATCTCCAATTTTTATATTTCCAGTTCGTACAATATTCTGGTTACGAGACATAATCATATACTTAGTCTTTTCGGGATTTACTTCCAACCCCCAAGCTGGAGGACCTCCCCTTATCGGCTGATTATTCAATATATTCGCAGCTACCCTCCATATCTAGAGACCGTCTCCTCTATCCGCAACCTGAGGACGCGCCATGCCGTGTAATTACAAAAAATAAAATCTTGCTTAATTTCTGTATCCTGTGCAAAACATATAATAATAGAATATCCTTCTGCTAATAAATATGAACAATTATTTCTTGATACCTCAAGCTCGCGCACTTTGAATATCGAAAGCAATCTTCTGCAAAGCTTTTTTCTCTCACATAGGTTTATGAAAGATAAAATATATACTATCGATTCTGTACATGCAGAACACTTTGTATAAGAACAGACGACAAAGGAATTTTAAATTGCATACTTTTGCTAAGTAATCCTGTACGTTTTATATTGTGTGCTGTTACTATTACTTATTTTCGTTTTATTTCTTAAATAACAATACAACATGAATGTGAATACGAATACTAATGCACGAACACCGCTCAATAGAACTTGCATTAGACAGAAATAAAAGTTACGCAACATTTGTTGCCATATAATGTGCTGTATTGCCTACATGAAGAGGAATTAGTCTGAGAAATAGTTCTTTGTTGTCAGGCCCACTTAGTTTGCGCTGTCCAAATTTTCTAACAAATTTTCTGTAGTGAGATTTTACTGCATAGTTTTTCGCAATATATATATAAGACTAAAAAGATGTGACAGAAGATTACAATATCTTTTACACGAAGAAGAATCGGATGGTTTTGTGAAGTATTGAATACTGTAATTCCCTACAAGAAGAAACATTCAAGTATTTGTCAGGAACAAAATTTATGAACAACGAAATTTACACGCAGCTCTCTACACACAATGTAAGTCGTGACAGAAATTACATAATTTTCCCAAAACATAATTAATTCTTATTGGTGTAGATTTCCGCGTCTGCTGTCATGGTTGTGAGTTTCTGGGCTTGTGCCTCGTTATCTCAGTTGCTACAGCTGACGTTTCGACCATCGTGCTATGGTCGTTCTCAGAACTTAAATCTTATCCGCAGCTCTGAGAACGACTACAACAGGCTGGTCGAAAAGTTAGATCTAGAAACTGAGACAACGCAGCAGAAGCTCAGAAACCCACAATCAACCCTGAATTCTTCTCTACAACAATAGGAAACTGGTATAAACATAAAAGAGTTAGTAAAATAAATTAAGGTGTTAGGTACAGCTTACAACAGTAAAATTTTGGAAATATTCAACTTTTTTTTTCCCCATTACTGTATCTTGTACAATAACTCTAGTCTTCCTTGAAGGGAGGGAAATAAGAGATACAGTATTTAATTTAATTTGAATGTTTTAAAATCACAAATCTTTGCTGGAGAATTACGCGATGCGAGATTAATGCGGTAAAATGGGTACGTCTATTTCTACCAAGTGAGAAGATATTTTTCATTAGCAACTTACAGATTTACGGTCAAGTATTTCCAACTCTATCGTTAAATATAATTTATCCATTATAAAATCACTTGTTATTTTTTCTTGCATATGGGTCCCACTTGTGCATCAGTTATTCATAGATATCAAAAAGGCATATGACTCGGTTAAGACAGAAGTTTTATATGATATTCTTATTGAATTTGGTATCCCAAAGAAACTACTTCGATTAATGAAAGTGTGTCTCAGTGAAACGTACAGAAGAGTTCGCATAGGTCAGTTTCTGTCAGATACGTTTCCAATTCACTGTGGCCTGAAGCAAGGAGATGCACAATCACCTTTATTTCTTAACTTTACTCTAGAATATGACATTAGGAAATTCCAGGATAACAGAGAGGGTTTGGAATTGAACAGGTTACATCAGCTGCTTGTCTATGCGGATAACATGAACATGTTAGGACAAAATCGACAAACCATTAGGGAAAACACGAGGATTTTACTGGAAGCAAGTAAAGAGATAACTCTGGAAGTAAATCCCGAAAAGACAAAGTACATGATTATGTCTCCTGACGAGAATATTGTACGAAATGGAAATATAAAAATTGGACATTTACCTTTTAAAGAGGTGGAGAAGTTCAAATATCTGGGAGCAACAGTAAAAAATATAAATGATACTCGGGAGGAAATTAAACACAGAATAAATATGGGAATTGCGTATAATTATTATTCGGTTGAGAAACTATTATCAACTAAACTGCTGTCGAAATATCTGAAAGTTAGAATTTATAAAACAGTTATATTACCGGTTGTTCTGTATGATTGTGAAACTTGGACTCTCACTTTGAGAAAAGAAAAGAGATTAAGAATGTTCGAGAATAAGTTGCTTAGGAAAATATTTGGGGCTAAGAGGAGAATAGATAAAGTTACACAACACAGAACTGCACACGTATTCTTCACCTGACGCAATTACGAACATTATATCCAGACGTTTGAGATGGGCAGGGCATGTAGCACGTATGGGCGAATCCAGAAATGCATATAGAGCGTTAGTTGTGTGGCCGGAGGGAAAAAACCTATAGGGAGGCGGAGACGTAGATGAGAAGGGAATATTAAAATGGATTTGAGGGAGGTGGGATATGATAGAGATTGGATTAATATTGTTCAGGATAGGGATCAATGGCGGGCTTATGTGAGGGCAGCAATGAACCAACGAGTTCCTTGAAAGCTAGTACATAAGCAAGTAACTAATTAGGGCTTCTCACTTAACAAATACAAAGCTTCTCACTCAGAATCGTAATAGTTCAATTGCGTCTATGAAATATTTAAAATGTATTTATAATACACTTTTTTTAATAAGTGCTATCAATTAATAAGACAACTCTTCTCTCCCACAGAGACATGTTGGTACGCCTGTTATTCCTTGCCATCACAAGCAGACTTCTGTACTGTCACGTGATGTCAGAGGATGATCACTGGGTTCGCTGCATAACCAACATCAGTATTCGATACTTCAATCCCGGCCAAACTCTGGTAATGCTGACAATGTCACCTCCAGTCGCACATAGAAACACTGATGTTCAAGCGAAACTTACAGCCAAGATACACGAGTTAAATGTATGGCCCGTCATTTCATATCCATGTGAACCTAACATATTTAAAACTATTACTGAGAAGTTCAAGCAATATATAATCCTGTTGACGGGTGAGTGTGTAAAATCTGTAATAGACCTCAGTACGTGCTTCACTCATTTTGCCTCTTGGACACCGGAGTCAAAATTTATAGTAGCTTTCACAGACAAATGCAGAGAAATGTTTCAAAGTGCAGTACTTCAACACGTATTTTGGCCTTTCAGATTGACAAATGTAATACTACTAATGACAGAGCAATTTCGACTTAAGACTAATTATACATTTATCGAAAATGATGTAAATTCATACATTTCATTTGGAGCATACTCGCTATTTCCGTACAATGATACAATTCGTTGCCAAGTACAGGGAGGTGGATTGAATATTCTCAAGCTAGACTCTTGGATTTTGGACGACGAAGGATACTTTCTGGAAAACACAGACTTGTTCCCTAAAAAAATTCATACGCAACTCAATGGATGTCCATTAATGTTCCAGGTTATATACAATATTAATCCTCTCAGTAAAATGTATCTTGACTTGATACTAAATAAAATGAATATGACCCACAGAATTGTGGAACATGTATCTTTAGGAAAACGTCGTTTCAATGGGTATACTGTGTTTAAAGGAGAAGCAGATATAATGGTGGGACCTGTTAATACAAAAAATTGTCAGCTTTTCGATATCATGACAACTAACTCCTACCATACTGATGGGTTTCACATTTACGTCCCATGTTCCTTGAAATATCCAAGATGGAGCCGCATCTTCGTAATATTTACCTTTGATGTGTGGATTTTTTTGTCATCTGCAATACTTGTTGCTTCGGTGATGCTGAAAGCAATGACCCGATTTGCTGGCAATAAATCAGAAAGGCTTGCGTATCAGACTTTTGACAGTTCATTCACCAATGTTTGGGCCGTGATTGTGGGTGTTTCTGTGTCCTTCATTCCTCGCACGTCATTTCTCCGCATATTCTTCTTCATATGGGTGTCTTTCAGCCTGGTTGTAAACACGGTGTTTCAATGTTTCCTCACTACGTATCTCGTAGAGCCAGGTTATGAACCTCCAGTGAAGACCATAGACGAGATGAAAGCAAGGAATATCAAGATTTGTGTCGAACCTTCATTGAAAAAGTGGTTGACCTCTGCTGACACTGAACTAATTTCTAAACTTGAGGGTTACTTTCTGGAGATGGACAGTGATGTAGATTGTATCAATACGGCTGTTGATTCTCAGAAAGTATCTGTAGTTCTTACTGATTTGTTTGTGAAAGCAATGCACTCTGCTGGATTGCATCGAGATGAAAATGGAAAATTTATGTATTGTAAAATGGACGAACGCCAATTATATTTCAACCAATATTCCTTCTGTATGTCACACGGTAACCCACTGATAATACCAATAAATAACAACATTCGTAGAATTATGGAATCGGGATTCTACTCGCGTTGGGTGAATAATGTTACATACGAATACCATGCTAATGATAGAAATTTCACGGAGGAGGAGTATTATAGTTACAATATGGAACACCTTTACCCCGCATTTATTATCTTCTCATTTGGAATCATTTTATCTTCTGTTGCTTTTATATTTGAGTTGATGGTTCATTACACACTCCGCCGATTGAGACAAAATTCCTAAGTAGTAATTACATCTTTGAGTTTATTTTGTGATGCTAACAATATTTAAGAGGGGCATGTAAACCTGGGAATATTGGGAAATGTGTAATTGACTTATTTCAGCATATCTATGACATTGTAAATAAATAATTGACCATACATTCTTACATATTGATATTGATATGTATTTGGGTACTACATTATTATATAATGTTATAAAATTGCATTTTTGAGCAGCAATTACAGTCACATATGACAATTATGGTTGTTTAGTGATCACTTTGGTTTTATAGCTAATTCACCCCCTGACCTAAAATGCACGATATTAATACAGCAACATATTAATTGTGATTAATTTTTAAGGTACGTTATAATCCTAATCACATTTATAACAGATTGGCCATCCTCACGTTAAAAATGGTAACATGTGGAAGAGAACAACCACCAGGATCGGCATCGCTGGTTGAGAACGACCGCTAGATGGAATTACAGTTGCTCGATGCAATTCAAATGAGAGTTGTAACGTAACTTCTTATGCAGCAGCTAGATGGCAGCATAGTGAAATTGATCAAAGTTTTTGCCGTCAAATACTATGAGGCTGAGCAATCTTTTATATGTGATCTGGGGTTATAGTTTCCCAAAGTCTCCTTATTTTCAAGCAGTGTATATTGCAATAATGTTTGTGATGTAGTGTTTATTATATTGTAAAATGATTCTCAATATATTTATCATTGTTTTCAGTGATAAAAATAGAATAACAGGATGCCAAGGAATTCGTAGAATCTCTCTAATTGCGAGAAGCTTTGAAGTCATTAGTGGCTTTGTGATTATAAACTATTAATTTGGAAGTTATGTTGTTAACTTGATATTTAGGAACTGTGCGAAGGCAGGTTGGAACCTCATAAATGAAACCAATACCGCGTCAAGGCTGTTTCACAATAAACTGGGAACGGAAACGAGAACGAGAACGTAAAAATTGTTAAAATAAATATATTTAAATGTGAACATTCACTTAGTAACAAGGAGTTTGTCGGAGCCCGGGAACGGGAACGTGAGAGTTGACCAAGTTTTAACTTTGCCGTTCCCGTTTCCGACCACAGCAAGTAGTTTCATTGTGTTGTCGTTTATTTTGTAGCAAGGAGGCCGTGACATAAATTCTTTTCCATTCATTGCTTTTAACTAACGCGGAAATTCAGTAGAATTACTTTCCATATATGCTACGTGTATATTATAAAAAAACTAACACCTGAATTGAATTCTTGAATATTCCATATCTTAAATTTTGAAGTTGGTTAATCTATGTTTATGTTGGCTGGCTTGTACTTATGAGAGAAAACCAACGAGTTAGATAATATTGAGAGGCCAAAGACCTCAGAAAGTTGAAGACAATTGAACATTGGTCCGCCATGTTTCGGTTAGTTAAAACAAAGGGGCGTGGCTCGGATGTTGTAGGAAATGACTGTGATGAAGTTAGTATTATTGTGAATTGAGTTACATATTAAGCCTATGTTAATAAGTAAAAAGTAAAATACACACTTTACGTTTTATAACAGCTGTAGGCCTATGTTTTATTTGTTTCACTATATATAGCCCAGATAATAAATGACAAGCTATACTCGATGCAACCAAAACAAAGCACCTAAAGGCGGATGAATTTAATCGGCAGAAGAAAAATAAATAATGTTTTGACTTCGTCACAAATTTAATTACTTTACATCTAATCTAACCTAATATGAAGTTATGTAATTCAGTGCTCGCCAGGTGATTTCAAGAGGGACGACGTATGTAACTATTAGGAGTAAAATATAGGAAAGCTAGTGGCGAAAATTAAAAAGAATATCCAGTAATTAAGTTATTGAGAAAAATTCATTTGAAATTGGAATTAACACAGAGAACTTTTGAAAACTGCAATTATTAGAACTACAAATAACCTCTTAGCATGCAACATAATAATTAAAGAATGACACTAATAGAAAGTTACTCGTGATCATAACTCGCCACATTTATTGAAACGATAAGATACTTACGATTAACATTGTTATCACAAACAACAGGAGCCACAGTTAGCTACACTTCTTTTCGCGTGATGGAGACATCGTGTACTCTAAAATAATTGGAAACAAATATTGTCGCGTGATGGAGACATCGTGTAGTCTAATATAATTTGAAACAAACATTGATCTCACACGTGTCTCACAACTAGGCAGAGGCTTTTTCAGAATAAAACTGTTCTTACATTATTTTGAACAATAGGGACAAATTGTGTGTGATGCAAGTGCTAACTTTCCTCTTTGGTAACAAAAGGTTCCCTACGCATTAATAAAAAGAAAATTGGTGTAGGCCCTATAAACACAATAAGTATTAAACTCTTGATGGTACAAACTTATTAATACAGATATTTCGCTTATGCTCTGTCCGTCTTATCTTATAATTCTCTGGGGCAATGGCACCTGTATTGAGAGGGGTTAATTATCCAGCAACGAATATTATGATTTACGGTATATTTAATTTAAATCCGAGGGGATGAGACATTTTTGTAAATTTTAAAGTCTTAATTATTACTTTTTCATTTATAAATCAGTTTTTTACAAAACCTATAGCGAAATGTTTAAATTAAATATTGATGTATCTGAAAAATATAATATATGTACCAACTCGTTGCAGTGTACCTTTGATAAGCACTCCTTGCGGAGGCTCGCGGTACTATAGACAGCCATGTTTTTTTAGGGAACGATCCTTAGTATTGTTGGCCTCCGCAGGGAGCGCTTATCAGAGGTCATCAGCCTCTCTATAGTATCTAACTCGTTGGAGAAAACCATTGGTCATGTGCACACATAAACATCACAATGCCTAATATCGACTTTACATATTGTTATCAACATACGTATCGATATGCATATGTGTATTCTCGGTTTATTGTGAATCAAAAATCTTCACGTTCACGTTCTTCACTTCCCGTTCTCGTTCTGGTTCTCGTTTCCGGTTTGTGGACCAGAAGATAATGGGGTAGAATGTCCAATTTCTTTCCCCTGGATATGATATAAGTATATGGAATAAATGAAAGACCATTATTCACACTGCATTATTAAGAACTGCTATTTGTATTAGTGTCTACGCATACAGGGGAGTGTGTACTTCCATATCTTACAACGTTAAAGTCCTCAATTTTTGGTGCACTTTTCTTTGAAGTTATAAAGCACACAAATTTAGAACAAAAACAAAGGAATATGTAACATACGGTAAAGTATACAATGGGCTAAATAAATTTAAAATTCGAATTAGCGATTGGCAAAAAATAATATATCGTTAATAATATTATTTTGCATTAAGAATTACTACAAATTATTATTATTATTATTTTTATTATTTTTTTTTTGCTGAAGATGGAAATAATTCTAATTTTTTAGTCTACTGTTTAAAATGCCATCACATTGATATTGTATATTAATTTCACCTTTCTGGGAAGAATATCTTCTGACAAAAGTGCACAAATGTCACACAAAATAGGAAAGTGCAGAAAAAATAGTGTCTAAGTTTCTTTATCTTACAATGTTAAATTCCTCAAGTTTGGGTGCACTTTTCTCTGAAGTTATAAAAGATACAAATGTATAAAATAGGCCATATGCAACATACCTTTATGCACACAACCGGCTAAATGGGGAAATTTAAAATTCCATTCAACGGTTGGAAAAAAAAATCATTGATAGCAGTTTGTTGTTTCAAGAATTACGGTACTACAAATTATTTCATTTTATTTTCGCTGAAGATAGGGCTTAGAGCTGACAATTAGAAGAAATAAAATCACATTATCATTTTACACACATTAAACTACAGAGAAAACGATAAAAACAAAAACTTCATTTCTTTTGTCAAAATTCGGTGTACACACTCTCCAAAGACAATGGTCGACAAAGATTATGTCTTATAAAACACCACAGCCAAGGGGAGTATAACCAAACTGCTCAACTTTGGATGAACAAGTGATGGCTAAGGTGAGGAAGCTATGGCTTATCCCCTTGTGTATTAAGGGATTGGCTCGCGAGTCAAATGCCAACCACTACATCAAGATTTATAGTGACTGGTTTGTTGTAGGAATGTAATAATGTTTTTGTTGATGCATTACATATGAGAAAATGTAATGTTTATTGGTGAGGATATTTGCACTTTTCATTGGTTCACCACTAATGCTCTTTCCTCTCGTTAGAGGACAGCACACTTAGCCAGTTGCAACACTTCTCTGATAAACGCCCGACGTGTGGCATGTTTGAAAATTATCGAATTCCATTATTATGTGTGGTGGGGAAAACCGAACTACGGGATAACAACCCGATCTACTTCACTGTAATCAAACATCGGTATTCTCGTACTGCAATTTAGTTGTATTATATTTTATACTTTTGTGACTATCAAATTTTAAGGGGTTATGTACACTAGACATATTCTTAAGTCCTATTTGCATTAGGTTTTATATGTTTAATGTCTAGAAATTGAGGGGTTTGGTGCAAGAACCTGGTAAGTCCAGAAAAACACTTTTAGAGTAAATGCAAAAACAAAGTTTGACATCCATTAAAGGCATGTATTTTTAGGAATTTTGAAAATGTAATTGTACTGGACGATTTCTGTATGTGTTATGTGTGTTATATATGAATATCAATTATAAAATTATAGATGTGCATTTTAAAATTAATTATATATTTATTTGGACTTACCTGGTTTTTGCACCAAACATTTAAAATCTGACATATGATTTGGGAAAGATCATTATTATGTAAGTAAATATCATGAAACACAAAATATAAACAATACTGAATCATTTTTTATTAGTACCTATCAATAATCTTACAATATCTTTTACATGTGAATCATATTATATTACCAAAGTGCAAATTTTTACAGTTACAATAAGTTCTGTTCAATATTTAGATACTTAAATGTACAAACGCCATCCGAATTATTATTAAATTACAGTGTTTACATTCTCAATAAGTTCTGTTGAATTGGATGATTAATTTATATGTATGGTTTCATGCTGCACTTAATACGTACCATAATACTAATAATCATAAATTTATCAGAATACCAGGACGTACAGAATTGGTAATATTGTACATAAATAAATATAGTACATTACAATATATAAGAAAATAGTAGCTTGAGAATTTAGTAGAAAGAAAGATGCATTATATGAAGAAAACGCCAGTATTGTGTTTAGTAGGTTATTCAATATTAGTAAGAAGTTAATGAAAAAATTGTGGGTTAACTTGACAATGAAATAGAGCAAACAGGAAATAAAATTAATTGGAGTACAATATCCAGTCTAAGTCTCTGACTTCTTATTCAGAATCATATGAGCTATGTTCACTAGCTTCATTGGCACTACCTTGAGAATGATACAGTTTCTCGTAGAACCCCATGTCTGCTGAAGCAATGTATTTCGTTGCCAGTTTCATCACATCTTCATATTTAGCCTTTTTAATAGGCAATGGCCCATTGCACAATAATATCTCTGGAAAACCAAGGTCTCCATTGGTTGTTTTCTTCAGTGGACAGAACTCTGAAATAACAGTTGCCTGTTGATGTTGGCTGACTTTCAATATGTATTTGTGCTGGGAACTGTATTGGAATACTTTATACTGAGAAATTTTGAAAGGCTCATTGTGTCTTGTTTTCATGTTTCCTTTAAAAAACGGTTTGAAGTGGTCTCTGTAGTTTTTGAACATGGTTTGAGTGACAGGAACAACTGTAAATAATTTAGATGATTTCCTGACAAGTGAATGCCATTCTTCAGGACTATGTAATCTAGTTATAAGCCTTTTTTTCTTTTCAATATTGCCAAAGTCCCTGTCACAGGGCAAAAACGAGTGCCCTCGTTCAGGAAAATGATGTGTAATTATCTGAAATCTATTTGAATGTGTAAGACTGAAAAGATATTGTACCAGTATTTTATTTTTGTTTTGTGAAGCACAGTTGTCTGAAAAAAGTACAAGTTCAGTAGTATTTGGGGAACCTACAACTGGTACAACTTTTCCAATGCTTGAGACATATAATTCACCTCTTAATCTTTTCAGTTTGTCCCTATTTCTTTTCCATTTACTGGGATCACGTTTTCTTTTCCTATAATGTTCACATTATCACTATCACTGCTTCAATTATCAGATGACATCTTTGAAAAACACAATAAACTGGAAAGACTACACTACATCTCGTTCATGCAGTCATTTCACTAACAGGAAACAGCTGCTACGCTTGTGCTGCCATCTTTTGGTGCAACAACCAGACAAGTCCAGGACTGGTCTGATTCTTGCTCCAAACACAACCATGGCCTCTGATGGCAACTAAGCGTATCTCATTCAGATAAGTCCACACAACTCTGGTTCTTGCATCAAAAGATGCGCACTGTCGTATTATATGTCATGCATACTTTATCTCATTTTTGACCAAAAGTGGACTTATCTGGTTTTTGCACCAAACCCCTCATTTGCAATTTTCATTGGTTCACCACTAATGCTCCTTCCTCTCGTTAGAGGACAGCACACTTAGCCAGTTGCAACACTTCTCTGATAAATGTCCGACAATTCGCATGTTTCAAAATTATCGAATTTCATTATTATGTTTGATCGGGAAAACCGAACTATGGGATAACAACCCGATCTACTTCACTGTAGTCAAACATCGGTATTCTCGTACTTCAATTTATTTTTATTACATTTTATACTTTTGTGACTGAAATTTTAAGGGGTTATATACACTATGCAATATTTAAAATTTTCTGTTTTATGAATTTTATTCTTCATATATTCTTAAGTCTTATTTTCATTAAGTTTTATATGTTTAATGTCTAAAAATTTCTCACTGATCTACAAGGAAAAAATATATATACATTTGCAACACAAAAAGTTAATGGATATCATAATTTTTGTAGTTTTGATTTTGCGAGTTGTAAAAAATTGCCGTTAAAAATTACTCCTAACATTTTAAATATATTTAATAATTATTCTTTTCACTTAAAGGTAACATTCCAACATTCTTATATTATATTATATTATATTATATTATATTATATTATATTATATTATATTATATTATATCATATTATAATGTATTGTATTGTTTTGTATTGTATTGTATTGTATTGTATTGTATTGTGTTGTGTTGTGCTGTGTTGTGTTGTGTTGTGTTGCGTTGTGTTGTGTTGTGTTGTGTTGTGTTGTGTTGTGTTGTGTTGTGTTGTGTTGCGTTGCGTTATGTTGTGTTATATACTGAACGTGGCGACACCTCATATAATAAACGTGATGTATATTATATTATATTATGTTATATTATATTATTTTATATTATACTTACTTACTTACTGGCTTTTAAGGAACCCGGAGGTTCATTGCTGCCCTCACATAAGTCCGCCATTGTTCCCTATCCTGAGCAAGATTAATCCAGTCTCTACCATCATATCCCACCTCAATCAAATCAATTTTAATATTATCTTCCCACCTAAGTCACGGCCTCCCCAAAGATCTTCTTCCCTCCCGCCTCCCAACTAACACTCTATATGCATTTCTGGATTCGCCCATACGTGATACATGTCCTGCCCATCTCAAACGTTTGGATTTTATGTTCCTAATTATGTCTGGTGAAGAATACAATGCGTGCAGCTCTCCGTTGTGTAAATTTCTCCATTCTCCTGTA